>NW_027397112.1:5557713-5727923 GCF_003265705.2 Callorhinus ursinus
TGCTGGCAGGCAGAGTTCAGTCACTGTGACAGAGATTTTATGTCCCACAAAACCGCTGAGATTTACTATCTGGCCCTTCACCTAAACTGTTTGCCTGGCCCTATGCTAGATGACAGTTCATTCTTAAACCAGCCTCAGCATCCAATGGGTAAATTATTCCTATACTTTCATTTTGGTTAAATAGTAACATGAAACTTCTGATTCACACAGGTAAGAGGTTGACAGTGGTCTGGTTTTTATACCACTCACCTTGCAATTTCCGAATACTCTTTTAATTAAACTGGTCTAAAGACTAAAAAGAGAAGTCGCTTGAAATTGTATTCCCAAGTTGAAACACATACGCTTTCGAACCTTGGCTTACATTCTTTATCATAGATAAAGAAGTGAGAGAAGAAGCACCCTTCGCTTAGAATGAGACCCAAAAAACATATATCTATAATAAAATATTATCAGGATGACATGTTGTAAGTTTCCTTGTGATTGGTGTAACCAAAGATAAGGCAATGCCAAGAACATGCGCTGAGCAGATGTGCTTGAGTTCGGCCGCTCTTGCTGCGGCAGTGCACAATTTTATGGAAGCGAACATGCCAAGCCTGAATTTAAAAAAAGACCAGTTCATCCTTTCTAATCAATGACACATTGCCGCAGTTCAAATATATGCCCTTGCTCAGTGAAGACATGGATGGTTTCTGATAGGTTACAATTGGGAAGATAGCACCCATGAGTCGACCTGTTGGTCTTAAGTACAGTTTTTAAAATAGTCTTAATTTTGTTTTAATTGAAAAGGAATCAAATGGTTGGAGAACTCCCAGCCCCTCATACATGCTCCACTTGAGCGTTCCTATGATTAGGGAAGGAGTTGGAATTTGTTGTTAAGGATCCTTAGGCAGGCATTCTCAAAAAACATAAGCCACATTCCTGTGTATCAGAATTGGGGAGGGAGACATTATTTTCAGAAGACAGACTACACGAAGTCAAGCCCAAGGAAGCCTTGGCTGTTGAGGTGTACATCGAAAAGGGTTGAGAAGCACTGCCCTGGGGGTGAGTCCACCATCATTAGGGAGCTTGATGAAGAGAGGGATAAATTAGCACCTGAAGGCAATTGTTTTACCCTCAAAGCACCCCTGCCTTCTTGAGCATCTCCTAAAGCTCCCTGGGCTGTCCCTTTCTCAGTGTCCATCCCCACCCCTTCCCTCCCTTGTGGACCACATCTTTCCTCCTTCCGGGCTGCTCTTCCCTGCCCCCCGCCCCCCACCAGCGCCTGGCCCAGCCACACCGTCTCCCCTGCAGACTGATTCTGGGTGGGTCCTACTTATACCAGGGGAACACTAACAACAGAAGCTGGGCTGAAATAATGAGTTCTCTTATTGTCCCACTCCAGACCTCATATTTCCACAGGCTCTTCAGGAGACAATGAAGGCTGATTCCATAGGCATCACCGTGTTTCCTCCATGATTTTTGCTACATATATACGAGACTCAAGAGATTTTACTCAAGTATGTATTTCCATTATTATATTATCATTGTTAAATACTGAAATATTTATTTTAAAAGGAAACTGTAGGGGCGCCTGGATGGCTCATTCAGTTGAGCGACTGACCCTTGGTTTCGTCTCAGGTCATGAGGTCAGGGTAATGGGATCGAGCCCCAAGCCAGGCTCTATGCTTGGTGTGGAGTCTGCTTGGGACTCTCTCTCCCTCTCCCTCTGTCCCTCCCCCCTACTCTCTCTCTCTCTCTCTAAAATAAATCAATAAATCTTAAAAAAAAAAAAAAAAAGGAAGCTGTATCAGTGCCTTCAATGGAAAAAAAAATTTTTTTTAATAAAAATAAAAGCCGTGGGAACAAAGTGCCACAAATAGATTCTCCCCAGGTCCTGAGTGTGCTGAGCCTGGGAGCTGTTTGAAGAGGGAGACGAGCAGGTGAATGAGGTGTTGCAGCCACTCACGGCTGAGTGGAGGCTGAGCCTTTCTCCTTGCCTGGAACCAGATGATTGAAACAAAGTTGCAAAGAGGAGTGGGGTCTGCCCTGTGTGATTCAACACCACTGAGGCTATATTCCTTTACAATCCTAAATCACTTCCCTTCCTGGGCTACCTACCTTCCATGCATTAGGAAGCCCCAGAGACGCTCAGGGGTGCTGCTGCTACTGATCAGCTCTTGGACTCTGGTGCGTTCTTAGCATTGCTCTACCTCCCTTGTCCCATCCTGTACAAGGACAGTAACAGCCCCTACTTCTGAGGGGCTGTGAGAATTAAATGGAACACCAACCACGAAGCTCCTCGCACAGCTCCCATCACGTGGTAAGTGCGCCATGAATGCATTCATTTATTCGCCACGTATTGATGGGCTGGGCACTGCTAATGGGCTGGGCACTGCTCGGAGCACTGAGGATCCCACTGTTGACAGAAACAGAAGGAACTCCTTACCCTTGGGGAGTTATATGTTGGTGCTGACGGGTGACTCCTGCAAATGTTCCAGTGGGGAGCACTTAGATTACTCCTGGTCTTCAGAGGACATCATGTTAGTCAGAAAGAAATTTGGGGGGCAACCCTCTCGGGTCCCCCCTCTTTGGGAGCTTTGTACTATCACTTTACTATCGCTCAATAGATTTTGCTTTGCTGCCCACCGAAGAAGAAGAAGAAGAAGAAGAAGAAGAAGAAGAAGAAGAAGAAGAAGAAGAAGAAGAAGAAAGAGAGAAAGAGAGAAATAAATAAATACATAAATACATAAATAAATCTGGGGCACACCCTGGGTCTTATAGTAGTTTTGTTTTCTGTGTGCCGTGCCCTCTCCCCAACATTCTTGTCACTGAGCTGACATCCTTTGTGCCTAACCCCGGTGTCATGGCATGAGGAGGTGGGGCCTTTGGGAGGTGATTTGGTCATGAGGGTAGAGCCCTTGCCAAAGGGATTAGCGCCCTTACAAAGAGACCCCAGAGAACTCTCCAACTCCCTGTCCACCCCGTGAGAGTGAGACAAGAATGAGGGTCTGCAACCCGGAAGAAAACTCCCTCCAGAACTCGACCGTGCCAGCACCTGATGCTGGACTTCCAGCAAGTGGGAGAAATACATTTCCGTTGTTTATAAGCCACCCAGGCTGTGGTCATTTGTTAGAGCGGCCCCCCAACTGACTAAGACGGGGGTCACTGGTGGAGGGAAGGTTCCCCTCACAGTAACAAAAAATCCAAAGCCGCCAGAGGTCTCTCGTGGCCCATCCTCCCTCCCCAGAGAAAGGTCTCAGCATTCCAGGCCAAGCCTGAGAGTCACTCTGATACCCTGAGGGAGTCCCACACCCAGCCCTGGACCAACTGTGAGGCCAGGGCACAGAATGTGCGGATTTGGGCTAGCCCAGGGTAGTGCTGTCTCCCCAGCCCCCGGTGGGTTTCAAAAAGATGCAGGACTTTGGGAAGGGCGAGGGGAAAACAGAGCATGAAAGCGTTCACTGCACAATAATGACTTCATGGTTTGGACTAATTAGCAAACACTTGGTTATTAAACTCAAAGGCACTCAGAGGTCTCCTGCAGGGGTCACAAACCAAGATGCTCGGGTGTCAGGGAATAACCTCAATGGCTGAAGCAGGCTGGCGGGAGGCTGCTGTGTTACAAGGGCGCATGCCTGCCCCGGGGCAACCAAACCCTGCTCTCAGCTTTGGGCAAGGGCAGCCATCAGAGAATGTGGGCCCAGGGGTGCCAGATTCTCTGATATTTCAAGAGTAGCCAGAAATCTGGACTTTTATATGACATCTCCCCCATCTGAAATGTTGGAAACAAATTCAAAATGTTTTGGATACGACATGAGCCAAATAACACACATCTGTGGGCCAGACACAGACGTGGAGGGCGGGTTTGCAACCTCTGATACAGATCCACCCTGTGATCTTACAGACGGGGAAAATGAACTGTTCCAGAGGTGGGGTCAGCGACTTACCTAAAGTCACGCAGTTGGTCAGCAGCAGAGTGGGGACTGAGCCACACTTCACGACTGTGTGAAGTGCCATCCGTTATATTTTCCGATCAACTGCACTCAGGAAAAAGCCACTGAATCCCCAAGCAAGGATGGCAAACTCCAGGCAACCAGCCAAATCTGGCAGGTTGGGGTGTTGTTGTTGTTGTTGTTGTTGTTTGTCAATAAAGTTTTATTGGAACACCGCCACGGGCATTGGTTTACACAATGTCTGCGGCCGCTTTTGCCATACAACAGCAGAACTGAGTGGTTGGGACACAGACCATATGGCCCACAAAGCTGAAAAGATTTACTATGTGATCCTGCACAGGAAAAGCGTTTCAATTTCTGCTCTAGACCCTTGACATTTGCAGATGGCCTATTTCTTGTTTCAGCTCCTCATGAGACATCCCAGCGGTCCAAGTAGTATTATTTAGGAACACATTTGAATCCTACTTAGCAGGACTGGGGGTACAGGTCCCAGGCTGGCGGGGGGGGGGGCAGTGAGTAAGCCCAGCAGCTGAAGCTTATCTCATCTTCTGTAAGTCACTCCTTGGAGATAATGAAAAGCAGTAACCACCACCACCAGCACCACCAGCACCAATTTCTCTGTGGGAAATAGCCCTGAAAGAAAAAGAAAAGACTTAAGTGGAAATGTGAAGGTTTCTATAAGTCAACAGAAATTTTGGAGAAACGGTAAGATGTTGGTAACAGCAGGGAACAGGACATGCACGCACGCATCCCACCCCTCGACGAAACCAAGAAACTGATCTGTCGAGCAGTTTCAGAGAATGCCCAAGAGGCACAAAAATTGCACATCCAGTGAACGAGACAGTGTTGATGTGGATGGAAATTTTGCTAACCTGCGGGATGCTCGGCCAAGGCTTTTGACTTTTGCAGGAAACATGATCTCAGGCAAATCTTAGGGCCTCCGTCAGAGGGGCCTCCATTCCCCTGGCTTCATGCTCCTACCAGCGTGACGCCTGGCCTCTCCTCCCACCACATCTCCTCCCTGCTCCCCCAGAGCAGACCGGCTGCTCTAATCAGTGAGGTTGGCAGGAGGAACTGGGCATGCTCAGCTCAGCCTCCTGGGCTCACCTTGGCCACAGAGTGGCAGTGATAGCACGTGCCCATTCCTTCTCTGCCGTGTGGCTGGCTCCTGGCTGTGGCAGGAGAGGGGGCCACGGCTCCACCAGAGTGGGAGTGGGTGGCGATGTCTAACTCAGAACGCACTGTTAGAAAGCCCACTGTGGGCTGTAATGGGCCTAAGCCACTCCTTTTCATCCGGATTTTATCACTGATTATCTCCAGCTATCTCCTGTCTCAGTCTCTGTGTCTCTCTGTCTCTGTGTCTCTCTGTCTCTTTTCACTTGGAACTTGGAAAAGAGAAAGAGGTGTTGTTTATTGGAGCAAGTGGTGGTGAGGTACCACTGCAGCTGTTTTTACAATGCGTGTTATAGACCAATTGTCAGTTATGGCTGATGTCACATATTTGGGGGTTTTGATGTTCCCCACTCAAATGTCAAGCAATTCCTCTCCTCCACCTGGGCCCCTGCCATTGTTCAGGAGCCATCGGCTGTCAAAGCAAGATAAGCCCAGCCCACACGATGTTTATCGTCTACCCAAGAGTCAGTAGATGAGCAATACGTGTTCATTTGATATATATATTAAGTAAATCATTGAACAAAACATCACGAAATTGGGGCACGGTCGGCTAATATATATAAGCTCTTCAATTAAGTGTCATATATCAGGCAGCTGTTGTATGTGATTTGAATCCCAATGTAGCTACTGCTACGTGTCCTTTCATCAAATATTTATGCAAATTAAAGTTCCTTGGGAGCAAAGTTTCCCAGGTCCCACCAACCAAAAATTAAGACCATATTGCCCCAAATGATAGGCATGGAGATGAACAATCACAAAATAAAAGATACCTGTAAAAACCTGTGATCCTCGGACATCACAATCTTTCCTGTAACCAAAGGGCCATTCTTCATTCAGAATCAAATTGCTAAAGCTCTGGGAGTCCACCAGGATGCATGGGAACTCTGGTGAAGATCATTCGTTGGGTGATTTCTTCTGGCCTTTCATTCTAAGATCAGCTGAAACCAAATAGAGATAGAAGACCAATATGAAAAGATACATGTATATGTGTGTACATGCATACTTATCTATTTACATTTGTATAATAAATACAATATATTTTCATATAATATTTAATATATATTGTTATTTAAAAATATATTTATATATTATATCACATATAATAAAAATATCATACATTTATATTTATATATTTATATTATATACTTATATATGATATACTTAATATATTGTTATATTATATTTAGTATATTATCTATTGTTTATATATCTATATAATATAAAAATTATTATTATATAATATAACATATTAAACATATACATAGTACAGACATATATACATAAACAGAAGTTAGGTAGCTAGATAGCATTTCAGTGTTAATCTTCCTGAGCACAAATCAACTGACTGAGAAAAGATGATGACCAAGACTTTTGTGGATGGCCTAGAAGAAGTGGGAAGTATTATAGAGAAATGTAAATGAGTGACTAATTGCAGGTATATGAACTAGTTTAATGGATCAGGAGAACAAATTAGTAGTACGTATCAAGAACTCTTTTTTTTTTTTTAAAGGTTTTATTTTTATTTCTCTGACAGAGAGAGAGAGAGACAGAGAGAGAGGGAACACAAGCAGGGCGAGTGGGAGAGGGAGAAGCAGGCTTCCCGCCGAGCAGGAGCCCGATGTGGGGCTCGATCCCAGGACCCTGAGATCATGACCTGAGCCGAAGGCAGACGCTTAACAACTGAGCCACCCAGGCACCCCTATATCAAGAACTCTTAACAAGTCCGAAGGCTTGGATCCAGTAGTATGCGTTCTAGGGCTCTACCCTAGGGAAAGAATCAGGATCCTGGAAAAGATGTATATGCACAAATGGTCATTGCTGCTTTGTTTTTAATCAAAAAAAAAAATCATAAGTTAAAAATATTATAAAGCAAAAATGCATTTAATACGCCTAACCTACCAAACATCATTGCCTCTAGCCTCTCGTACCTTAAACATGCTCAGAACGCTTACATTAGCCTCCAGCTGGGCAAAATCATGTGACATAAAGCCTATTTTATAATAAAGTGTTGAATATCTCACGTGCTTTATTGAACAGTGTACTGAAAGTGACATACAGAATGGTTGTCTGGGTACAGGATGGCTGTCAGTGTACTGGTTTTTAAGTCTCGTGGTCGTGTGGCTTGCGGGGAGCTGAGGCTCACTGCTGCTGCCCAGCATCACGAGGGAGGGTCGAACCACATATCGCTAGCTTGGGAAAAGATCCAAATTCAGAATTGGAAGTACAGTTTCTACTGAATACGTACCACTTTGGCACCATTGTAAAGTTGAAAAGCCATAAGACAAACCATTGTAAGTTGGGGACCATCGACACATATGATTAGTTCTGGTCAATATTGTTGAACAGCACACAAGTTAAAATTATACATACTTTATGTCTTCAATGTAGTGTGTATATAGATATAAATACAGACACTGATGTTTCTAGATAGAAATAAAGACAAATATAAATAATTGGTAGAAGGAAATTCATCATAAAGCTTCCTATAGATTTTGTCTTCTTTTTGTTTATTCTTTATAATTAACACGGCTTACTTATGCAATATAGAAATATAACGGTTACTACAATTTTAAAAGCGGCCATTCTGGACAATGGGGTTATCAGTGACTTGTATTTTATATTCTACTGGACTTTGTATTTTCTGATTTTTCTACAGGGGACATAAATTACTTTTTATAACCAGAGGAGGGAAATGTTCCCAATAATAAAAAGAGAAAAGCCAGGAAGGAAATACAGCAATACGCCATTGGCACTGATCCCTGAGTATTCACATCAAGGAAACTGGCAAATGCCGCAGACCAAGGCTGATTTATCGTTCTCTTGATTATCTAGATTTAAGGAAGTGACCGAAAAAAAGGTTAAAAATGCACGTTAAAGTTAAAAGTGTGTCATTTCTGTCACCATGACAATAGCACAAGAAAATTTGAGATTGAGGACTTTTGCTGCCTTTTCTTTATCTTAATTACCTGCATTTTCCACATCATATAGCAACCATATAATACTGTTCTAACGAGGACATGGGGAAAAGAGGTTCTTCCCAAAATGAGTTTATTTCCTAATAAGCCGCAAAGCTGTAGGTTCTAGAATGAGTAACAGGATCCTATCTCAGCAATTGCTGACAACAACTAGTATGGCAAAACCCTACCTATTATTTTAGGTACCCATGAGAAGGAAGCCACTTCCAACCTAGCTGTCATCCTGCATCGGCTGTAAGACACGTAGAGATTTCAGGGATGTTCAAATGTGAGAGAAAAGATGCGTCTTAGAATGGATGACATTGGATGTGGTAGCATCACACACATCATGGAAGAAGCAAAATGGTGGCTGAATCCTGGGGCCTGTGCAGGCGTCCCCACCACCCAGCAGCAGAGAGCACAGGGGCTGAGGGGGAGGAAGTCGAGCCCAAGCGCAAGGCCACGGCTGGAAGAGCCAAGATCCGGCCTCTGACCCCCCACTCCCTGGGGGCCAAGGGTGAAAGAGTCGCCCACTCACCGTGTGGTTCCCTCTCTAGAGGACACCCACTGACTGGGCAGGGAATGGTGACGTTTAATTGGCTAATGTCTGGAGAACACTTTGAAGATGAAAAGGGCCAGGTGGCTATCATCACCTTACACTTCTTAAGATGATACATGGAATAATAATAAAGTTCTCCCCCACTGGGCCTTTCATCCGTGGATTTCAAAGCACTTAGTGAACCTTAATTAACTCCCAGCACCTCTATGAAGTAGGCACTAATAGCCTCTTGGCTGAGATGGAGACAAAAGAGGGTAAGCGACTGGCCCAGGCCCTCAGAGAGTCAGAGACAAGTCATGCTGAAAGCATTCGTCCATGAGACGCACCTGTGTCTAGTACCGTCTCCATGCCCGGCCTTGTGCTCAGCACTCAGGACACCCCAGCCGGAGCTGGCGAGGACCGGCTCACAAGTGCCCGTTGTTAAGCTTTAGGGAATTCTGTAAATCAGTTGCGGAACAAAGCCATTATTTAAAATTCAATTATGTTCAGGTATAATTAGATAAATCATATTGAAACCAAAGCAATAAAAACTCAAAACATTTTACTACGTGTCCCTGTTATCCGTGCCCGTCAGGTTACTTACATCTGTGGCATCTGTAAGGTGGAACTAGCATATGGTGGTGTGCTATTGGGTGGCACCTCCCAATTGCTCAGTCAGGGAGGTTCACGTGGGCCACTCGAAGTCAGCCCTGGTCGGGGTAGTCACACCACCAAAATGGACAAGTGCTACAGACCAAGGCTTGATTTGTTGTTCTTTGGTCGATGACCCGCACTTCAAGAAGAGAGAGGGAAGATGCTCATAATGCAGGTTACAGTTAATGGTGTGTCATTCCTGTCACCTTTCCCGTGTGAACACAGAAAACGTTGAGGAAATGCTCTCCCGGCATTCAAAGACCATTATCCAATTCCGCAAAGGAGTCACTCACGTCTCTGACTAATGAGGAAATTCCTACATAGGTCTTCGTCGCTTTGCTCTCATCTTACTTGTTACATCAAGAAGTGAAAAGATCAGTCAACTTTTGCGTCAGGACTACACTCGCTTCCCTTGCGATCGTAATCGGTTGGCTGCAGACATAAGAGCATATGACGAAGATCAGTGAAAGCATTCTGGGAGCATCAGTCGGCTGTATGGAACATATAATACAAAAATTTTATACTTTATCTGTTAATCGCGTGAGACACATTCTTTAGGTTAGTGCAATTTATTATTGTATATGCTTTTTTTTTTTTTTGAGAGCCTGATTTACTAACACACCACCGGTGGACCCGTGCATGGACAAGAAGCAGGCCCCATCCTGATGAAAGTGCCAGACAACTGGTGGCACTTTCAGTTGTGGTCAGAGAGGCAGTTTCATTGTGCACTTGGGCTTCTGGGCCCATCACCTCCCTGGGAGGAGCCCAGTTCTGTGTTCACGTGGTCGAACATTTTGTCAAATTCACCAAGGAAGATGTCTGAATAGTCATTGTAAGGCCGCTGCCTCTTTCCATTCTGATTTGCCCTCCATTTCACTCTGCCCCATGTCCAACTAGCGTTGGGGTGGCCTTGGCATTCCGGGGATCCAGCCGAGAACTTGAATCAGGGATGCATTGAGTTTGAGTTCCGTGAGATGTATTTGTGTCATTCACAATCACCTCCATATATAAGGAAGTCAATGTTAGCCATTGTAGTGAAGTGGTGGTCTCCAGGAAGAAGGCTACCACCCACTGTGCCCATCCACCTAGCGTGATGAGCACCAGAAACCGTGGGCAGTGGAGGACAAATAAGGTTTGAAATGTGTGGGGCCAGAAGCCAGTCTGTGGGACAGCCTTCCAATCATCAGATGTATACAACTGAAGCAGAGTCTCTGATTCTCATTGATGTCTGGTCAAAACCAAAGTCTTCTACCTCCTGATGGGACTATCCCAGCGATGTAATCTATATGATCATAAACACACATTTATTTGTTTTATTTATTTACTTTTTAATTTTTTTAGTGTTAAGCATTTAAAAAAATTTTTAATCTCAGCATAGTTATCATTTGTTTCATTTTTTGTTGGAAATTTTATGAAATAGGACGGATCAGAGTCCTGAGTCTGCAGGGCACAAAACTATTGCAAAGCAGGAGCACAAAGAGCAAGTATGTGAGGTTGCATACTCGATGTGTTCTAACCTTAAATAATAAACACATCTCAAGCAACCTGCTAAAGGGAAAGATTTCATTACCTTTCTAATTTTTCTATAGGAAATAACATTATAGAATCATTGTCCTATGAAGAGGCAGTCAACGAATATACAGTAAAAAAATGTAGGAAAAAAACATAAAGATGGGTCAGGGAGTTAATGTAAACATTTGTAGTATTTGTCTACTTTGAAAAGTTTGTCATCTCCATAATTTATTTAATCCTTCTAAATAAATATTCAGGTTTATACCTCATTCTACATTCATAATTTAGATTCTTTTTCTTAAAGATCTCCCCAAGTTGATATAAATTTCCAGTGCAGTGAAACCCAGGAGAGCCCCCTGTTGGGATAAACACAGGAATGTAGGTGAGCACCAGGAGGGGTCGCTACCCTGGTGGCAAGGCAGGGGGCGGGGGGAGGGGGGGTTGCTTTGTGGGGAAGATGCTCCTGACTTGGAAATATTAAGGATGAGGGGCAAGGAGAGAAAGTAAACAAGAGATTGCTCACCTGTTTCTCTTCTAGTCCCTCCAAATTCTTGCTCCTCCCCTTCCTTTGTTCCTTCAACTTTCCCTGCGGGATGAGTAAGTCAGGGGACTGGCTCTTCATTCCCCTCCAGCCACAGGTCCAGCCATCCCAAGGGAGACAGTCGCTGAGGCTGCCAGGCAAAAGAAGACAGCTCCCCCACTTTCCCCAAGAGAAAGAACAAGCCCAGATTCACTCTTAGATGCTGGGATATGCCCCGCTGTGAACACAAGCCCTGGCTTGCAAACAGCAGAATAACACCCCACTCCTACCGCTCACCCCACCCACGTCTCTTGTTTGGGTCCCAGGTTTGCTGTGATCCACCATTAAGAAAGCAGCATGTTGTTGAGATATAAGGATTGCCAACCTGCAGGGGAGGGCAAAGGAAGTATGAATAGAGCACCATGATTTAAAACAAGATCATCATGATTTAAAAAAAAAGAAATACCTATCTATATACATACATATATGTTGTGTATATGTGTGTATATTTCTGTATGTATACACATACGTGTGTTTATAGTATCTGTATGTGCATATATACATGCATAGATATATATTTATATACTTATAGTGTGTATAGAGAATATCCCAGACACATTCCAAAATACAAGGGTGTGAACACAATTCCATATCCTGGCAAGCTCCACTGAGGCCTGACCTCACCCAAGCCTGCCTTCCAAAGACTCTCCAGAGAATTTGAGTCTTCGAAGTGCAGGATTGGGATTTAAACTTTTCTGTGAGAATGAAGTCCTGCTATGTTAGACCCGATCCTGCCTCATGATAGCCAGCTGCACCTCAGATCACTTCTAGCCATCTGGCCCCCTCCAGAAACCTCAGCCACCACCCCTTCAGCCTACAAGTCTGGATTACAGCAGTATTTTGGCCACTAAGTGGTATGATGGGACAGTTCAGTCCACTGGGTTTGCCTCAAACTCACTGGACTCTGGTCAGAAGATAGGCATGTCAGAGCGGTCATTCAAGGATGTTCCAGAAGCATCTTTCATCTCAGGAAGCATATTTAGGAGAACGTGTCACTCCTAACAAAGAGTTCCCCAGCTAAGAGGGAGTGAGAGTCCACCCAAGTTCAAGAACACATTCCACCAGACCCAACCAACAGAGCCAAAGGTCAAGCAGAGGGGTCCAACATCTGTGGCCTGGACAGCACACACATCTGGCCAGTCTGGCTTCCCCAGCCAGTCCCTTCCATCTCCATCCCTTCCCCCACACATTATCGCAAGAGCAGCCATTTTATGTCACATGTGATTGGTCAAACGCAGGTGCCCCGGGCTGGGCTGGGCCAATCAAAATACGTTCCTAAGAAATGGGAGAGAGAGCGCCAAAAGAGAGCCAGGCTTTCTGGCAGCTGAAGTTGTATGGTATGAGCCTGTGCAATGGGGTGAGCTCCATGTGGTCCACCTTATGGACAAAGCCCATGAGAGGAAAGGGGGACTGGGGGAGGCAAGACAGAAAGCTGAAGGGAAAAGATATCTCCATGATGTCTCAGTTCCTGGTCCCTGGTGGCCCTGAGCCCCACCTGTTTTCCTGCCCCTCATGCTACTTGCAATTCAACTGGCCTTTGGATTTCATATTATTCCTTAGTATTCTTCTAGGAAAGTCTCTCTTTTTGCTAAGCTCGTTGGGCTTTAGTTACTTGAATTACAGTAGTCCTAACTATTATGATTGCACAGGATGCTAAGTTGATTCTTTCAAAGAGCTTTACCAGGCTTCTACTTAAATGTACGATGTGATGTGTAAATTGTGGGCACACGGGTCCTGAACACCAAAGGTTAACCCTCTAAAATACAGATCAAGGTGAGGCACCAATCCCAAAGATAAAACTCAAGCACATATCCAAAGTCAAAAGACGATTTCACACAGAGTCAGAATTAGAGGTAAACTTTTAAGGCCACCTCATTCAGTTCTCATCTGATACCTTTCTACTTCCCAAAGGACTTCAACCCATTTTCAGAGTATTGTCAACAGATCTTTCTAGGTTGAACCAAATCTGCTTTCTTGTAACTTCCAACCACTGGTCTTAATTATATACCCTAGAGCTCTACAAAACAGATCAAAGTCTTCTTCCAAATGATAGCACTTGAAATATTTAACATCAAAATACTGTTATTATTCTTATTTATTGAGCAATTACTGCTTGCTAGCGCATGCTCATTGCTTTTATTTCTCATTGCACGCTGAGAAGGTGATAGCACCCAGAACCTCATTTTACAAATAAGGATCCCGAGACTGTGTGGGATGGAGCTGAGGGTGGAGAGTGAAGGAAGACAGGTCATGAACTAGGAGCTGGATCCTCATATATCAGTACCTTCCAGCAAGAACCAAGAATCTGAACCTGGCCTTCCATGTCATCCGGAACTTCTGTACGTCACAAAGGGAGAATGGGACACTCTTCACAGTGTGTTGGCTTGATTTATTACTTTGAATGTCTCACTATGAAGGCCTGTGATAGGTGGGCCTCCACGTGTACTCCTGCTCTGAGCCAGGCCAACGTTAGGGTCCAGCCTGGTGCGAACTCCAGGAGAGACCATCTCTTGGTGAATAGCAGCTGAACATTCTCTTCCATCTCAACCCCGCACTGTTTACCCTTCAGAGTTCTACTGCCTCGGGGTTCCTGCAAGGGCGGGGGAAGGTGGGTCTTTGCCTTTTATGCACATTTCTTTCCCACTCTCACCAGCTTCTGCCCCTCCACTCTTAGATGCCCTAAGCCAGCGTGGTTGAACCCCCAGGTCAACATGTGGGGAGCACATCAGTTTTCGACCACTCTATAACAAACCACCCCAAAACATACTGGCATGAAACAACCACTATATTATCCTGACAGTTTATATGGGCAGCGGTTTGGGCACCGTGAGGATAGATCTCTCTGTTCCACAGTGTCTGATACCTCAGAAAAGAAGACTTGATGGGTTGGTGCAACGACCAGGGGCTGGAATCATCTGGAAGTTCTGTCGCTCACACAGCTGATGGTTGATATCAGCTGTCAGCTGCGGCCGCAGTTGGCTGTCAGCCTACACATTGCCTCTCTATGTGGTCTTTCCACATGGCTAGTTTGGGCTTTCTCACAGTATGGTGGCTGGATTTCAAGAGCCCAAAGATAGCAAGGTAGAAATGCATGCATTCTTGTGCTCTGACTTCAGAAGTCACGTGACAATGGCCTCTGCCATACTCTATTGATTGAGGCAGTCACAAAGGTCTTCCCAGGTTTAAGGGAGAGTCGTGGACCCCACCACTCAATGGGAGGATTGTCACAGTATATAAAGAACATGTGAGGGGTGCCTGAGGGGTGCAGTTGGTTGAGCATCTGAATCTTGGTTTCTGCTCAAGTCATGATCTCAGGGTCCTGGGATCGAGCCCCGTGTCCAGCTCTGTGCTCAGCAGGGAGTCTCTTGGGATTCTCTCTCCCTCTCCCTCTGCCCTTTCTGCTTGTGCTCTCTCTCTCTCTCAAATAAATAAATAAATCTTTAAGAGAAAAAAGAAAGAACATGTGGGATGGGAGATATTACTGTGGCCATTTTGGGAAAGAACAATTTGCCACAGGGAGGAAAAGAAGGGGGACAGAAAGAACTCTGTATTGGATACTCTGTACCAAGAGCCATGGGCCTCACCGTGTGGGGGTCTCTATTGTGATTTTGCAGATCAGAAGGCTGACTCAGACAGGTTCAGGTACTTGCCCAAGGCCACATAGAAAGTGATGGTGTATACCAGTGGATCTCAAACTTTAGTGAGTTCATTGTTCGACACCACCCCCAGAGATTTCAATTCAGTAAGTCTGGGAAGGGACCCAAGAAGTCCTAGCTCTCACAAGTTCCTAGATGGGGCTGCTGATGTTGATCTAGTGAGTACCCTCTGAGAACTACTGGCACGCTTTTTTAATCCATCCCTGTGTAAACCCCGTTGTACAGCAGGTTGCAGAGGGCAATGTTATCCTTCACCCAGGGCCAGAGAAACAGGATGATGAACTGTAAGCATCATGTCTTTAATTCTAAGAGAAAACTTCAAGTATGCATCAAGATAAGATTTTCTTTCTCCCTCACCAACTTCTTTTCTCCCTCTCTCCCCTCACTCCTGGAAGTCTTCAGTAGAGCAGTAGGAAAGAACAGACTTTCTCAGCAAAATAGCCTTCTAGGGTAATGCTAGGAGAGGCTCATCAATAATAACACAAGAAAGCTGAAGATGTTTCACTCTGAAAATCTAACGACGTCCTCTTCCATTGATACTGAAGTTGGAAGTAAGAGGTGTGCCTGGAACCCAAAGGACCTGACCTGGAGCCTTCTTCATGGAGTGGGACCTTTTGAGGAGGCCAGAGGGGTCGAAAGAGCAGAGGATCCTGGCAGGAGGAGAAGATGGGGTAGTGAGTAGTCTTAAGGGCTTCTCACCTCGTATTTCTAGTTCTTGCGCATCTAAGATTGCATTTTCCAGCCCGCCTGTGGTTGGGTGGGACCAGGTAGGTAGTTCTGGCCAATAAACCCAAGAAAAGGTGGTCTTGCTTCTGCACTAGAACACTTAATTGCCACTGAAAGATCCTTCAGAGCTCTCTCTCCCCTCTGCTACGGTGGCTGGTAATGTTCATGATGGTGGTTGCTCTATCAACCGGGCAGCACAGATGGGCCCGTGATGCCGTGAACACGTGCCGTGAGTGAGCCACAGAGATTTGCTGAGATTTGAAGGGTTTTTGTTACTGCAGCAAGAACCAGCCTTTTCTAACGGATACAGGAGAGAGAAAGAAGTAACATCCAAGTGTCTCCCCAGGGAGCATTATGATAAGCCCAAACAGACCGACTGGAAGAAATAAATAAATATTTTTTACCATCCTCTGGCTGTTGTAAAATGTGGACCTTATGGTAGGTTCTTCAGCATCTCTTCCAGCTTTTGCAGGCTAATCAAAGGGAATTTGGGCTGTATGCTCTCTGTCATTCCCCACCCCCACCACACAGATCTTGTCTGAAGGGTGACTTCCATACTGGCCTACAGCCAGACTCAAGACTCAGATTCTAAGGCTCTCCCCTCCCCCACTTAGCCCCGGCTCTAGGTCGGCTTGGCCATATACTCTGTCTTCTGCAAGTTGACGAAGATGCCAAGTCTTTGTCAATGCAGTGCAATACATATTCCCCCACCACCTGCTCACCGAGTCTCCTTTGGAAGATGCTCGGGGCTGACAGCCAGCACGCCCGGCATTCCTCAAAGCGTGCCCTGCCAGGCAGGATGAAGGGGAAACTTTGTGCTGCTAGGTTCCCACCCCCCAGCACCCCACCAATGATCAAGGGGCCTGGTTCAGACCATCATCTCACCCGATGGAGACAGAGGGCCTGAGTCCAGGCAGAAGCAGCTGAGACCCAAGGCTTGGGGGGGCGGGCTGAGGGAGGGGGTGGGCTGGAGCTAGCCTAAGCCCCTCCCCCACCACCATCTGCTCCTCAAGGTTTTCACTGCTATCTGATTTTTAAAAATAAGTTCAGAAGAAAATAAACAAAGCAAAATAGTGAAAAACAACATGAAAGGCTGAAACGATTTATATTTAGACTCAGATTTTTTAAAATATATTTTCACCATTTTCGGCTCTATAGTCCTCTGTTTTTCATCAAACTTTGAAAAAGAGACCCAAAACAATTTTGGCATGCCCTTCGTGCACTTAGGGTCCCTCTAGGAGTCTCCGTTTGGCCCCTCCATGCCTTCCTAACATCACACCAAACCCCACCCCAGGCTCCATATGGAACTGAAACTTCCTATATGGACAGTGGCCTTTTGTTGTTGTTGTTGGAGCCACCCACTACCTTTGAGCATAGTCCCTATATTTGGGTTATTTCCGCCTTTACGGCCTGCATTTCCCCAAGATAGGAGCCAGATACCTACTTTTCCATCCTTCTATGCAACAAAGACATGGTCATGTGACTTAGGCTCAGCCAATCAGAAACGCCTTCTTGGGTTATGGCTTCAGGAGTGACTCCAAGTATCAGGCCCAACACAGAATCCACCTGGTAAAAGATGGCTGTGTAGACATCCGGTTTCCAACATAGACACCAAACTGCCAGGGGCAGAGGTTGTATCTGTAGTGGGGTCCTTGGCCCTGCCTGGCATTGTCCTAAGAAGTGGCCAGATTGATTAATTTCCTCCTTCAAAAAACAAACAAACAAACAAACAAACAAACATTAATTGAGCACTGCTGTGTCTCAGGCAGGCCGTGATAGGACCCTGCCCTCATGGGGTTTACAGGACATTCAAGGAGATCGACTTTAACCAAGTCATCACACAAACTAATGTAATGTTGCAGTTGCAGCAAGTGCTCCGAGGGAAAAAAGAGAGTAAACAGGTGCTTTAAACTTGGGAGAGCTGATCCCATTGGGGAGGTAATAAAGGCTTACTGAGGAAGTGACATTTGCAGAAACAATGCTACATGGTCATAAGAAGATTACATTTCCCAGCCTTTCTTGCATCCAGGTGGGCCCACGTGACTAGGTCTTGGCCAATGGAATAAAGGCAGAAATGAGGTAAGCCAAATATCCCACATGGAATCTTCTATATTCTCACTTTCCATCTCCAAGATGGCAGAGGCAGACGACGGGAAGATCCTGGATCCCTGAGTGGCTGCTTCAAGTTGTCACCTGGGAGAGCTGAGAGACACAGAAGACTTAAAGGAAGTAGGAAGGGGCGCCCGGGTGCCTCAGTCGGTGAAGCGTCTGCCTTCAGCTCAGGTCATGATCCCGGGGTCCTGGGATCAAGCTCTGCGTCAGGCTCCCTGCTCAGTGGGGAGTCTGCTTCTCCCTCTCCCTCTGTCCCTCCATTGGTGCTCTCACTTTCTCAAATAAATAAATTCTAAAAAAATAATAGTGGTAGTAGAAAACAGACCTTTGTTGTGTTAGGCCACTGAGTTTCCAAAGGCTGTTTGTTACTACAATTTAGCCCATCCTACTCTAAGTAATACACAGTTGGGCAGAGAGGTAAAAACAAATTGGGGTTAAATATATAAAGAGAAAGGAGATGAAAACATTCTAGCCAGAGAGAATGGCCCTAGGAAAAGGCTTTTGGCAGAAGGGAGACAGCAAGAAGGAGGAACTGGGAAAGGCCAATGAGGGTGGATGGAGGGAGAGACAGTGGGGTTCAAGATAAGGCTCTGGAGGTTGGCAGAGGGATGAGCCATTGGCCAAGGGAAAGAGTTATGTCTGCAAGAGTCGCGCGTGCTTACATTCACACTGCCCAGATACCCTGGCTGGGGTCCTGTCTGTTTGTTTTCAAGCCAGAGACCCTGGAGTTCTTCACTGTTAGCCTTCCTCACTCCCAGATGCTGATGGCCTTGAGCAGAAGCTGTACTTTTCCATTCTACAGTAAGCTGCCCACATCAAAGCCCAAGAAGCCACAGGCATTTGGGGAGTCGTGGGTCAGATATTTAATTATTCTAATCTAGAAGCCTATTCTGCCCACACTGCCAAGAACACAAAGTTCCTTTTTGAAAAATGGGGTAGTTCATTGGAAGGCTTGAATCTCATCCTTGATCACAACGCTCTCAGACTCACCTCAAGACCTCCAAAGCTGGAGAACACAGAGAAACCTCCCCTCACCCACAGTAATGGACCACGCAGCGGGCCTCCCGCTTTTGCAGTCAAGGACGCAGAGGGTGGTGTTAGTTGTATGCTGGTTTTATTTATTTTTAAGAAAAGCCACCTTTAAAATAGAGAGATGAGAGTGGACATATATTTTGAAACAACTTTTGTTGATCTGATTATATCAGATAAAGAAATTACTATAAAAATATTGCCTCATCTACAAAGCTTAGGATATTTTTTCCCCTTTTGCTCTTTTTTTTTTATCTTTGAGAAAGATAATGAAAGAGGAAGCTTGAAACCCCATTTCTATTGATGTTTGAACACACAACTGCTGGATTTAAGAACCAGAGGAGATCAAAGGCAATGGGTCCCATTTTGATAAAATTATAGCAGCTCTGGCAAAGGGTGTGGGGCTCATTTAGGAACTCGGGCGGCAAGGAGTTGTTAACGCACCTTCATTTGAGCCAAGGACAGAGGGAAAAATGCCTGGGATTCGGGGGGATTAATTAGGAGTGTGGCTAATAATATTATAGCAGCTGAACACACGTTCGGCTGATGCCTTTCCCTCCACCACACCTTCAAGCTCTCCATATCAGTCCCAGCCGAAGGAGAAATGGATGGTGATGACTCTAGTCTAGTTCCAAAGGAGACTTCTATTCTGAAAATTTAACTGGCCTGGAGTCTTTACATCTGTTCTTATTGGAATCTGGGGTGAGAGACTGAAAGAAACAAAGAGTGGGGAACACAGTGGTGGCTAAGGAACCCAAAACATTTCATATCAGCCTTGACTAAATTGCTTAGATTTCTGTTTTCCCTCCACCCACCAGTCCAGGTGGGGGCTCCTCGCCCAACACCTGATTATCCAGTGATGAGGCTGTTGGACAGGTGTGGCAAAGCAGGTGGAAATTTGGGGGAAAAACCCACCTGGGTGGTCCTCCTAAACACAACCAATGGCTGCATTTGCTGGCTGGTGCTGATACTAAGAACTGATGATCTGGTTATTTTAACAGCATGGCCCTGGGACAGATGGTAGCTAGCTTGCGGTGAACACAGTGTAACTATAAAGTTGTCGAGTCACTATGTTGCACATCTGAAACTAATGTAACATTGTGTATCAACCATACTTCAATTTTAAAAAAAGAATTAGGGGCGCCTAGGTGGCTCAGTCGGTTAAGCATCTGCCTTGGGCTCAGGTCCTGATCCCGGGGTCCTGGGATTGATCCCCGCATCGGGCTCCCTGCTCGGCGGGAAGCCTGCGTCTCCCTCTGTCTGCAGCTCCCCCTGCTTGTGCGCGCGCTCTCTCTGATAAATAAGTAAAATTTTTAAAAAGGTAAATAAAGAACTAAAGGAAATCATAGGGAAAGAACTAAACAGTAGTATGAAAATTATGTCTCTCCAAGTACAGACAAAAAAGTGCCCCTGCTTATTTGTATTGAATAGTAACGTGGACATTTCAGGATGCTGTCTTAACCCTTTACTCCTAAATCCACGCCAATTTAAAGAGCAGGAGCTTAAAAAGCCTTGATAACCATTTTCATCCTAACTAGTGATTGCAAATGAAAATAAGCACTCGTGGATACAACTTTTGACAATCAGTTGAAGTGGGATTCCATGCATGCCAAATGATTTTAGTCTTGGCTTAATTCAAATGTAACCAGGAAGGTGAACTAATTTCAAAAAGACTGTAGAATTATATTTTAAAGCATAATTTATCTCTGTTTTCTACTGCCCCTTTAATGGAAGTAACTATAATATTATTAATAGCTAGAACTTGCTTAGCGACTAATAAGTCAGGCACTGTACTACATGCTTTCTATACCATGTGCCATTTAAGTCATTCAGACCTTGGAAATGGACCTTCGCTTTATTTTTTTTTAAAGATTTTATTTATTTATTTGAGAGAGAGAGAATGAGAGAGAGAGAGAGAGAGCACGAGAGGGAAGAGGGTCAGAGGGAGAAGCAGACTCCCCACCGAGCAGGGAGCCCGATGCGGGACTCGATCCTGGGACTCCAGGATCATGACCTGAGCCGAAGGCAGTCGCTTAACCAACTGAGCCACCCAGGCGCCCTGGACCTTCACTTTAAAAACAATAGGCATCTCACCCTTGGTTGAGTGAAGCCTAGCTTGGTCAACCCACAGCCGAATGCATCAGTGATGAAGGCAGCATTTCTAAGGTAACAGCAAGTAATAGCCCAAATTTTAAACAGACAAACAAAAAAACAACCCTTATTGTCCCAGTGAATACTTGTTTTTTGCATCTTGGAAAAGCACTTGTAGAAAAACATTGTTATTTAATGCAGTCTATTAAAAACAATAACGTAGTTACCCTACATCGTGTTCTCCCTAAGTGATAGGCACTGAGCTGAATATTTTACATACACCATCTCATCTAATTCTCACAAACAGCCCCATGAGGGACATACTTCTGTCCTATCTCTCAAACAAGGAAACTGAGAATCAGAGATAGGAAATACTTTGCGGAGTGCGTGCAGCCTCTAAGTGGTAGAGCTGGGATGGGAACCCACCACGTTCCAAATCGCATTCCATGTTCAATGCTCTGTTTCCTCTTTACTATGACCGCAGCTATGACACCCATCCTGACTCACTTCTACCCCAGTCGGGTCTTCCTCCAGTCCCAGTCTTCTGCAAGGCGCCAACATCCAAGCATCCCACCCAGGGACCCAAGAATTTTTCTTATCTCCTCGGCATGTTGTCCTACCCCCCTTTAATCCATCACTTAACCCCGGCTCTCATTCCGTTGCTTCTCCAGTGAGCGCCCCACCCCCACCCCCTGTACCCACGTTTGGATCTTCTAATAACAGGCTACAAGACACAGCATTTGTAAATGAAAACCTCTTGAAGCATAGCCAGAGGATTGCCACAGGCTGAAAATCCCCCATTACAGGCAGGAGGAAGAAAAAAAAAACTAATAAACTCTATTTTGAAAATTTTAAATCCTGCCCCTGCCCCCATGGCTACATACTCCTACATCTCTCTGGCAATGAGAATTGATACACCTGTTTTGAAAAGTCATTTGGCCGTGGATATCAAGAAACCATAAAAACATTTGTCTCCTTTGATCCAGGAATCCCACTCCTAGAAATTTACTTTTGGGAAATAATTCAGAAGAAGAAGGAGGAGGAGGAGGAGGAGGAGGAAGAGGGAAGGAGAAGAAGAAAAAGAAACAGCTGTATACAGATGTTTATGACCTCTTTGTAATAGCAAGAATCCAAAGGCAAAAGAAATGTCGGATGATCATGGAAGAGTGAAGTAAGTTTCGGTGCCATTAACTCGGTGGTACGTTAGGAGGAAGCAAAAAAATAATAAATATGGTCACTAGGTAGAACCTTGGAAAAACATACAGGAAATAAGGCTGAATGAAATATTTACGCTCTGCAATTATGGCTACATAAAAACATATATTTTTACAGATGAAAAATGGAGAAATGTAAATAACGCATATGATTGATTGGTGGGTTTGTGGATGTGGCTTCTTTGATGACTTAGGGTTGGATGAAAATGTATTTGAGCCCTTTCAATGCGTCCTAATGAAGGCAGTGGCTGTGAGTGGGAGACCCCGACCCCAGACCTGGGGAGGGAGGGGCTTCCTGCCGATTTGCAGGATGCTGCATAAGGGAGCACCCCAGCTCCCCAGTCAGGGACATGACTGCCCTACGTCAGCCACGGCTGGCAAAACCCTCAGAGGCCTCCCATCCTGGGGACAGAATCAATTCCTTGTTCCCCTTTTGCAGGCAGCCTGAGGTCCCGGTCACTGAGAGCTAAGGCTAGAGCTTGCCTGAGGTCCAAACAGTGAGTCAAGGCTCCCAGCCAAGGGGAAGAACATAGGTCAGGATCCTGGGGAGGGCAGGCAGAGAATTCAAGAGATTTCTCCCAATGATGGGATTCAGACCCCGGAAGGCACTGAGTCTGGCCTCACTGGGCAGGTCTGTGCTTGATCAAGGGGCGACTCCAATCTTGGGGCCCAGCCTGTCTGTTCCTCAGCTGAGCCCACTCAACCACCCACATGGCATGGCCCCTCTCTTCTGCACACTCCCTCCCTTTCATTCTGCTCTTCTCCCCTGCCGTGGCCCCAATCCTGTCAATGCCACCCAAGGGCACAGTTTGGTCCCTCAGTGGGACCCCACACTCACCCATGGTTGACTCACTAGGATGGGCCCCTCCAGACGGGGTGTTGGAGTTGTCAGTCTTGTCTCTACTGAGCAATTGCAGGCGTGGGTGAGCCTCCCCACGGGGCCGTCCTGTGAGTAAACACCACGTCTTTGCAAACAGGTGCCCAACAATGCCTTCCATCTGGCTGCACACAGAAGGGACGGAGAAGCAGGGCTTTGATCAAAACACAGCGGATGGGGAGCCAGCGGGAGCTCTGCTGTCCCTCTCTACCATCTCGGACTTCCTTCCCAAGCAGCTGCCTTCAGATTTTTAAACAGCATTGTTCGGGGAACAGGGGTTTTTGCCAAGGCTGGCACTGGGCTCAAAGGAGTTTGAAACTGGGTAGCTCAGAATCACAATGACGGCTCCTCAGCCTTTCCTCTCTTGGCAGGGGTCCTCGCGTCCACGAGAAGATGGACAAATCCCACCTACAGAGAAACTCACCGAGGAGAGGCCAGAATTAATTAGCAAGAAGAGGTTGTTATACACAGCAGTTCCTTAAGAAATGCATTCATGACTTTCAAGCCCAAAGGTAACTCAAATTAGGCTAATCCAGGATAGACTAGTAAGAATCTGCTCAAGGAGGACAGAAATATTCTGTGTTTCTGCACATCACTTGTACGCCTCAGTAGGCTCACCCAAGTTCCCCAGGGCCTTTAGATACTGAAAAGCAGTTTTAAATATTGTGCTTGCACTCTTTAATTTTGCAGCAATCTGTTGTTATTGTCATTGTTGCTGTTGATTGAGGGCAGGGTGGCTCAACCTGGGCACTACTGACATTTGCGGTGCCTCGTTCTCTGTTGTGGGGACCGTCCTGGGCATCATAGAATGGCGAGCAGCCTCCCTGGCCTCAACCCGCTCGCTAGAATACAGCAGTAGCCCCACGTCAACCGTGATAACCAGAAATGTCTCCAGGCACCGCCCAATGTCCCCTGGGGGGCAAAACCGCCAGCCCGCCACTTGAGAAGCACCGACTTAGGGAGGAGAAATGGAGAAGGGGGTGTTTGCTCATATGAAGTAAAATTCAACCCAGCTCCTGCATAAATGTTCGCTTCGTCTTAAAGGGGGCATCTCGGTGAACAGGATAGTGCTGGGCTTTCTGTTGGAACTTAAATAAAGTTTCTAGTGCTCAACTACCTAGAAAGGAGAATGTGCTAGAATAGATGGGCTGTTACTGTCAGTCATGTGGTACCTTTGCAGTGTCCCTGCTTTCAGAATGGCCCTTGTGTGGGCAGCTCAGGTGTTCTCACAGACTTACACAGCAGATAAAGTAAGGGGAATTTTTCTTTTAAGAAAAAAAAGTTGGGATGCCTGAATGGCTCAGTGGGTTAAGTGTCTGCCTTTGGCTCAGGTCATCGTCCCAGGGTCCTGGGATCGAGCCCCACATCGGGCTCCCTGCTCAGTGGGGAACCTGCTTCTCCCTCTGCCCTGCTTGTGCCTTCTCTCTCTCTCTGGCAAATAAATAAATTAAAAAAACAAAAACAAAAACAAAAACCAAACATCTCGTGGTGTCTTGAAACGAACCCCCTTAGAACATTTCCAGTTGTGTTTGGTGTTATTAGCTTGACGGACTGTCTGGGCTGGAGAGAAGCTTATAAGATTAGTCACAAATGAAGACAGCATTTCTGAAATTCTTATGTGTGTCAATTTTGCCTAAAGTGATAGCTGTCCTCATTGCTGGACCTGTGGCTTTATCAGCTACACCTATTAACACAAGTGTGGTTCATAAAAAAAAAAAAAAAATCTGAATTCCTCTCCCCCCGGGGAATCTGGAGTATGGACTGTTAGCTTATATTTATCATTCCTGCAAGTGATGTCTTGTTTATTTAACAAGTATATATAATGATCACCATGGACCAGGTGCTGCCCTAAGTGGTTCATAAATATTAATTCATTTCATACTCATAACAATTCTACAAAGCAAATACTATCTTGGTCCCTGTTTCGTAAGTGGGAACCCAGACGCACAGAGAAGTTCAGCAATGTGCCCAAGGACAGACAGCTGATAGGAGCAGAGCCACAATGTCACCTTAGTTTGGGAAATTTTTAAAAAGCAGATGAAAAGCTGGAATCGGGCTTCTTGTCCTATTTCTGTCACTTTTGATTTGCCCTTATGTAGATGGCTTAGCTTTGCTGGGCCCAGTTTCCCCAGCTGTAAAGGGATGGAGTTAGATCAGCATTTCCCAAAATGTGGTATCATCACTGGTGGAATAAGAGATTATTTGGGGTAATATATGGATAGAGATTGTTTTCATAGTTATATAATTTCATGTATATTAAATATATATATTCTCTCCATTTTCTTTTGATCTCAACACATATACGCAAAATGTGCCAAACCTGTGATCTCAAGGATCTTTGTTGCTCGGGCTGAGACCACAGTGGGTGGTAGCATCATAGTTTGGAACCCAAGTTCAGGAAACAGAATCAGAAAGCTGACAATGTAGGTGCTTGACAGCGACAGGTCCCCACCCTGCCAATGTCAACATGGTTGGGTGAGGATGACTCCATTCCCCCACACCAGGTGGATTTCTGACCCAGGCCTGGCTGCACTGATTGCCCTGGAGATAAGCATGTGATCCAAGAAAGCTAGTAAGACCCCTCCCCCGCCCCGGGCTTTTGCTGGCACAACAGGGTAAGTCTGGCACTGCCCGGAGCATCTTGTCACCACTTAGAGATGATAGAGAAAGGACAGAGACACGAGGGCCAGGAGAGGCAGGCAGAGGACCCCAAGGGCACCCTCTGAGCCTCAGAGCCGGCTGGGTAGATGCCAGACCTACCCCTGGACCTTTCATTTATGTAAGACGTCTTTCCCTAGTTTGACTTGGGCTTCTGTTCCTTGTAGGGTCTCAATGATCACAGGTAGGAAGGTGGTTTGGGGACTTAGGGACCAGCCGCTGTTTCCTAGCACGGGCGGTGACAGCATCATTGAAAAAGCCATAGCAACTTTGGTGAGGAGTCACATCCACTCCTCTGCTGGAAATGAGAGCTGTGTGTCTCCCTAAGTGTCAGGTAGCATGAGGAGGAAAGAGAAGCAAACTTCAGGATTGACCTCCCCAAGCCTCAGTTCCTCATCTGTCAAATGGGAATAATAATGTCTCCGGGGTAGGGTCATCCCGGTGCTAAAGAGCATGCCATAAGCAACCTGTCTAACGAAGTGTCCCGACCCAGCAAGTGGTTGTGATCGCCATATTGTGCCGATGTTTTATAGAAATGATAGTGTTGAATGTGATCCTCACAACAGTCCTACCCTTTCAAACCATCAACCCTATTTTACTCCAGAGACACCGGGAGGCGGAGAGGTTAGGTGAGTTGTCCACTATCATTCAAGCCAGGTCTTACCCAACCCAAGTCCTGGGTGCCTTGAAGTAACATTCCAAGGATGATCCCAAGGAGCCAATCATCAGAGGCAAAGGGGTGTGAAGACCACCAGCGGTGGCGAGAAGAAGTAAGACAAGATAGCAAAGCAAATTCCCCCAAGAGCTCTTCTTGCATCCTGCCCACCTTGGAAAGATCCTTGGAAAATCCTGGGGCTAAGGCTTGGAGGAAAATCAGCTTCATGAAACAAAGGTATAAAATAATCCAGCAAAGCGCCCAGTCCCGATGCATCAAGAGGAGCTGACGTTAATACACGACCACAGATCCCAGATGTTGTTATGGTTGGATTACATGGACTTGGAAAGTTCCGGCATGAAATGCCTGAATGATAACAATAGAAAACAGATCAAAAGCCCAAAGAATGAAATGAGGAGAAATGAAAAACAGAAGGAACTGCAGGGGAAGATGAAAGCAGAGAATTTCAATTTGACACCAAAGTGGAGCCAATGTTTAAGGTTTTGCTGGCAGTTAACCCATATCCAGATGAGATTTTTGCAGCATTATTGGAGGTATGAAATTACCATCTTTGAGTGGTTTTGTAGACTTCTGGGACCTCCGGGTCAAAAGAGTTCCCTGACAGTCTCCTAAGCTCACCCCTCTTTTTAAATAATCTTGGATGTGATCAGTGTTTGAATCTGCACAGACCCTGTCATGATGAGCTTCTCCATAAAGACCAGGGAGGCCAGAAAGGTAGAAGATGGATTGAAGACACAATCCCCCTGACCAGGCTCATAAGTCTCATTGCACCATGGATCAAAACACTCTCAGTCTCTCAGTTCAGATAACAGAAAACCCAATTTACGTTGACTTTAGCAAAAGAGGAAATGTATTGCCTCAGATAACTGAGAAGTTGAAAGATGGTCCAGCTTCAGGTATGGTTTGATCCAGGAGCTTAAAAAGATGTTACCAGGATTCAGTCTCTCTGTTCCACTCCATATTTCCTTTATCCTCAAACTTCATGTAGAAACACGATGGCAGATTTCAAGTGTGTATCCTCCCAGGTTTGAGCCCAACAAACTTCTCCCAAAAAAGTCCCAGCAAAAGACTCATCAAGCCCCACTGACCCTAATCAGGCCATAATCCCCTCCCCATAGCAAGAGGACTATGATGCTCTGATTGACCTGATTCACATGCCTGTACTTAGAACAAGTAGTAAAGTCAACTCTATCCTTAGATTGAGAACTGAGATGAGTGTTTCTCCTGAAAAAGTGGGGTCCCATCATTAGGTCAAGGTAGGTGAATGCTGGAAATCAAAACCAAGTGATGTCCACTATTCCACATCCCAGTCCTGTCCCCTGGATAGGACTCCCCTTTTCCATTTTCTCCCGTCATGACAGAATAGGAAGTAACAGCATTATTACCTGGTGCCTAAATCTCAGTGTGATAGATCATCCAAGTAAGAACCATCTACTGAAACCTATCTTGACTCTGCAGTATCCTAGGCCCTGGGGGACACAAAGAGAATCCAGGACCTAGTTCTTATTATGTAGAAATCCACACTCTAGTAAGATTTAGGAGAATACTGTCCTGAAGGGAGAAATATTAATGTTAAATAAATTAATATTATACTTCTCATGAGACATCTTGGTTTTCAGTTAGGTCTCTTGGAAGGATACCTGCCCTGCCATACCCCAAATTTTAACTAGTGACTTGACAGTTAACAACACACATTTTACATTTAGTTTTATATCTGAGACTCCCAATATCTTGAGGAGCTATTCTTATGTGACATTTTGTGGATAAAAGAGAAAAGTTCAGAGAGCTTGGGTGACTTGCATGGGCTCTCACAGCTAGTAGGTGATTAGACTCAAACATCGAGCCTGCTCCCCCATCCCCACCCCAAGTCCCATGAACCTGCCAGAAAGAAGTCACAAACTTTGTTGCTCATGCTGGATACAAAGGAGGTCAGAGATGCAACAAAAGGTTGTCCCAAATTTTATCTTTGGTCCTGTACTACTCAAGCCACATGTATACAATTGTAAGCCTTCCTGCAACTGAATTCATTCAATCAACAGCATTTGTTTATATTTTGTTTGGCCTGCTACTAGATGCCAAGGCACAGGCTAAGCCCTGGGATTATCGAGACAGAATGAGTCCCTGCTTTCCAGGAACACACATTCTGGGAAGGCAGGATAGAGTGAGTATTGGTGAAGCCACGTGACGAATGCACAGCCAGCTCAGGGAGCCAGGAGGAGAACACCTGGAGGACTTTTAGGAAGAGGAGGCCCAGGAGAGAACATGTGTGGTCAGTCAGGTGTCAGGATTGGGAAGAAAGAATGTTGGCCTGAACTAGAAGCAGAAAGAGGAAGGGAGTCAGGGAGGCAAGGTTGGTGATTCTGGATGGCCAACACGGGTACCAAGGAGACTGACCATGCAAACCTGGGGGCTGTAGAGGGGTCCAAAGTGGCCAGACTTCAGTCCCCTTGGGCTGCTGGGCCGTAGAGGGGCTGGCTGTGGGCAAGTCTGCAGGCAGAGAGAACTCATCCCGGGGAGGATGGCGGCCTCTGGCGCTACATTTAGCAATATGGTGGAGATGGGAGAGGAAAGCTCAGGTGGGATGGGGATCGGGGCAGGAGGCGCTCCGGGGTTGGGAGCCCAGTCATGGGAGGATCCCCAGGTGGAGCGGCATAAGTGGACCGGGTCCCCGGCGTCAGTATCTGGGCTCAGAGACGTGGCCAGTGAGAGGGACGAGGACGCTTAGATGTCTGAGCTGTGTGGAGACTGCATTGTTTGGGGAATGCAGCAGAAGTCCCCAGGGCTGCGGTGGGTGGGGTGCGGGGGAGGAGGGTGCTTCAAGGCCACTCTGGGCTGGAAAGAGAGACGAGACTCATCCCAGGATATCCCTGGAAGTGCTTTGCGTCCGGGTGGTCGCAGCAGCTCTGGAATTGGATGTGTTACTTGGGAAGAGTTTATCAAATGACAAACAGACCAAGTAGAAAGTCCCAGAAGACAACACTTAAGGGGTACCAAGAAAACCAGGAGAGGAGGGTGTCTTGGGAGCCAAGGGAAGGGAGAGCTTTTTAAGGAGACATCAATGCTCAAAGGCTGCTGGGAGATCTGGAGAGATAAGGGCAAATCAGTGCTGATGGATCTTTGCAACAAAAAGACCTTGGCCTCCGTGGGGGGCATGTCAGGGAATCGGTAGGACTGACACCCAGCAGGTAGGTTATGAAGAGGCGAATGGGAGGGGACGACATAGCAATGGTGGCTGGGGACAACTCTTTCAAGAATCTTGGCAGGGAAGGGATGGAGAGAGATGGGGCCACAGGATGGAGAGAGGGTTTGGAGCTTGGGGGGTTCGGCTGTTGTCATCTGAAGATGGTAAAGACTTGGACATGTTTATATGATACCCTAGGACCCTTGGTACTTGGCTGCGGATTGATTCGGAGCTCAGAGGGCGGGATGAGTGTCTTCCTCTGAGGCTGGAAGAAAGAAGAGGAAGAGAGGTCAATATTTAGGTAAATGTGTTGGTGTGAAGGAAAGACTTTGAGAAAGGTGAGCCTGATAACATAGATTTTTTTTTTTCAAAGACTCAGGGGAAGGAGTGTCTGCCAAAAGTGAGGGGCCGGGGGTGGGGGGCAGGCTCAGCTTGAGGATGGTGGTAAAGATTCTGAGCAATACTGGAGGGGACGAAAAAGGCAGCCAAGCCGTGGTGGGACCATGAATATGAGGCTCTGAGGCCCTTGTGCCCCAGAGCAACCCAGTTGTATGGTCTTCAGATCTTCTGATCTGGAATTCAGGGCAAAGTCAATGGGACTGGGCTGAAATATGTTACTCATATAGAAAGAATTAACTGAACTGATGAAGACAGCAAAATAAAATTAAAGAGAAATTGTTTAATATACTCAGGGGAACACCGTTTTTCAAGGATGTTAGTGGCATCCATCGACTGTCCAATGATAGAAAGATGGAAAAAGGCCTTATCCATTCATGGAGGTAGGTCCGTACAATTCCTCCTTGACCCCACTTCTTAACCTGGATTGTTTTAGTCAAAGTCCTTGAAAGTTAAACCTTCCCAAATGAACCCTGACTTCTATTTTTCAATAACTCAGACTGGGCAATGGGAATGAGTAAAAACACATATTTTAAAATCTAATGGAGGGCCACCTCGGTGGCTCAGTTGATTAAGCGTCTGCCTTTGGCTCAGGTCATGATCTCAGGGTCCTGGGATTGAGCCCCACATCAGGCTCTCTGCTCAATGGGGAGTCTGCTTCTCCCTCTCCCTCTGCCTCTGCCCCTCCCCCTGCTCATGCTCTCTCTCTCTCTCTCTCAAATAATTAAATAAAATATTTTTAAGTGAAAAAAATAAAATCTAATGGAATTTTCCATGAAAAAAAAAATAGATGCTGAGAACCCAAACACCAGTGTCTGGGAGAGCCATGTAAGGTGTACAAGTGGTACTTCGGGTATGTGCCTTCACCTTGGAGTCAATGTTCTTGTCTCTGTCCCTCTAAACCCAAAACAGATCCCCTGAGGATGGAGAGGGAATGGGAACGGTTAGCCCATGGTCCCTCCTCCCAGCTTTGAGGAATAGAATATTCTTTAAGGGGAGTGGGCTGGAGGTGAAGGATGGTCCACTGAGAGACCACTGTCTAGCAGCAGGTACCCTGTTGGTGATCATAACAAGAGCTAACATTTACAGAGGGGTCCTCTGATCTGACATGGTGTTTAGGACTTCACATGAGCTTTCTCAGGTGACCCAAACAGTAGCATGTGACATAGTTACCAAGATTGTCCCCTCCATTTTGGAGACAGGACACTGAGACCCTTCGAGGGGAGGTAATCGGTTCAAGATGGCACAGACAGCTGGGGGTACAGCCAGGACCGGAAGCCCAGATGTGCCTGATTCAAGGCCCGTGCTTTGGACCACAGTGCTTTACTGCCCTGTGTATTGTCCATCCTACAGAAAAGATGGTTCCAAGCAAACGCTTTATTGCCATAAAGATATTAATCTATTTGCATCTATTAACAAACGCTTTTTCTGCATTTCTGATCACCTGTATATGTGTGTGTTCTTCAGAGTCTCCTTGGCACAGGTTGTAACATCCTAGGGGAGTTCCTTCATTAATGAATGAGTCAAATAAAATCTTCAATGTGTCCATTTTGTATTTGTCTGTCACAATTCTACCTTTTTGAAAATTATCCTTTAACAGTTGGCATGGAAAAGGGCCCCTGGGGGGCTCATTAGATAGGTGTCCAGCTCTCGATTTCAGCTCAGGTCATGATCTCAGGGTCGTGGGATGGAGCCCCAAATTGGGCGCCACACTCGGCGTGGAGCCTGCTTAAGATTCTCTCTCTCCTTCTCCCTCTGCCCCCACCCCTCTTGTACTCCCTGTTCCTTAAAACAAAGACAAAAACAGTTGGTATGGAAAAATGTTTATGTTACATACCAAGGATTGGCAAACTACAAATTGTGAGCCAAATCTGGCCTTCTGCCTATTTTTGTAAATAAAGTTTTATTGGAACACAGACACACCAATGGCAGGGTTGACTAGTTTCAACAGAGGCCGTATGGTGTGCAAACAAAATATATTTACAAGCTGGCTCTTTGTAGGAAAAGTTTGCACTGATTCCTGCTATAAATGAAAAAATATCACCAAGCAGGATTCAAAAAATGTATTTTATGTGCGTGTGCATACATAGAGACAGAAGTCTAGGAAGATACACAAAATGTGGTATACGAATCGTTCTTGATTTGAACATCCTTTGCCTTCATACCCCAACCACCTGCCATAGCAAAGGCTCTTTTTAGTATTAAATGTAAGTCCAGCCTCAGAAAGGATTGTCATCAGATGTTGAACATAAACTTATTCATTCAAAAATGATTCGGAAATTTTCCACATTGTGGCGGACTGTGAATAGGGTGACCCATTTGTCTTGGTTCGTCTGGAATCTAAAACTGAAAGTCCCATGCCCAAAGAATGCCCCCAGTCCCACGCAAACCAGGACAACAGGTCACCCTAACTGGAAATCAGACGCTCCTGGCTTGGATCTAGCCTCCGCGGCTTATCAGCCACTTGCTCTGTAGACCTAGTCGTCAGGATGGAGTGAGGTTAGCATATGAACAGCAAAGCCTTATTATCACTCCATCCCCAAAATAACATTATGGATTGGCTAGACTCTCTGTAACATTATAACATAAATAGGAGGAGAGAACATTTATCTAGGGGGTGGTCATATAATTTGTTGTCCCAACCAGGACAGTGTTGAGCATGAAAGGGGAACTCTTACTAATCATACTGAGATAACAGTAGTAAACCAGGGCTATCTTGGGTAAGCCAGGACAGAGGGTCCCCTGGTCACGGACCACAGAATGAATTGGGAGCAGGGCGGTTTCCTGGGTGTGCAACCCCTTCAGCCACAAGGGCCCCCCATGCGGAGCCCTGGGCATGGTTTAAGGCTCTTGCTGTTGTCATCTTAAAATTCTTAACTTTTGAACAAGGGGCCCCACATTTTTATTTTGCACAGCGCCCCGCAAATCATATAACTGGTCTTAGAGGGAGGATCATAGCATACAGCAAGGAGACATGGCGCGTCCTCTGAACCGCCTTCCAGTGAGGGCAGCTGAGCTTCTGTGCCCCTGAAGGATAAGTTCCGGTTTTAAGCTCAACTGATTCAGATCCCCTGAGCCTAAAAGTGGCAGCACATAATCAGGCAAAGGGTGGAGCCTGGGGTTCCGGTCCTGGGCTGCCGCGTTACCCGGTTCTGCCCCTCTCGGAGCAGGTGCAGGCCTGCAGGGAGGGGCCAGCCCGCACAAGCTCGGAGGTGTTCCCAGGAGCGACCTCATGCCTCTTTGAACTCTGGTTTTGCTCTTGGCCGACTTTTCCACAGCCTGGCAGCGGCTTGGGCAACCGAGCGGCTGGATGAACCCTGGAGGGCATTTGCGTCTTAGTCATCCTGTGAAGTCAACCCTACTGATCTGGCAACCCCCAGCCCTGCTAAATGGCTGCAAATGCCACTTACAGGGCTTTCAAGGGCAATAACTGTAAAATCCAGTCCACTGTCTTAACAAACCAGAACAAAGGCAGGCTTCATCAGGCTTCCCTTCCTGGAAGGGAGCAGCTGTTCCAGCCTCCAGCGAGAAGTGGATCCGAAGCTCGGGGCTGAGCCCTACAAGGACGGCGAGAAGCCAACCGAAGTGAGGACTGCTCCAGCCTGATTTTGGGGGGCCGGGGCGGGGCAGGGGAGACAAGCATTTCCAGGGCCCCACTCTTCTCATCAGTTCGGGGAGTTTCTGCACCCTGCACTCTCTGACATCAGGGCTGGATCATTCTGGGTTGCGGGCGACTCTCCTGTGCATTGTTAGACATTTAGCAGCATCCTCTCCCCTCTACTGCCCCGGCAGCCAAATAACCCCCAAATCTCCCCAAACTTTGCCAAATGTCCCCTGGGGAGTCAAATTGCCTCTAATTGAGAACTCAGGTTTATGACAACAAAGAGCATCCATATTTAGGGTGATGACAAGGATCCGATGAGCTTGTGATTGTTAACGAACTTAGAACAGTGTCCGACAGGGCAGACACTCTCTAAGGTAAGGATTTGTTAAATAAATGTAATTGTAGCCGTGCTCCCAGCACCGCCCCACCCGGAGCCCGGCTTGGTCACACGCACTGTGATGACAGCCATGGGTTCTCCCTGCCCGCTTAGCCCCCCACCCTGGGGTCTTGCTCCTGCCTCTGTATGTGCCTCTGCCACATGCTCGCAGGGCAAATGCCTTAACCTCTCTGTGCTGCCGCATCCCTAGCGGCAAGACAGGGGTCATTGCTGTGTTCATGTCTTGGGGTTGGTGGTGGTCTTGTAGGAAACACCAGAAGCAGGCACGTAGGAAGTGCGCCGGACCCACTGACAAGAACGGCTGTCACCACCCACCACCACCACTGTGCCCAGCAGGTGTAAAAACAAGCTTGCACACCCTACGTGGGCCTGGTTGTGGTGTGTGTTTTAAGACTGGAAACTGGGGGGCACCTGGGTGGCTCAGTCATTAAGCGTCTGCCTTTGGCTCAGGTCATGGTCCCAGGGTCCTGGGATTGAGCCCTGCATCGGGCTCCCTGCTCAGCACGGGAGCCTGCTTCTCCCTCTCCCACTCCCCCCTGCTTGTGTTCCCTCTCTCGCTGTGTCAAATAAATAAATAAAATCTTAAATAATAATGAATAAATAAAATCTGTCAAATAAATAAATAAAATCTTAAAAAAAAAAAAGACTGGAAACAGCATTGCCTCCAAAATCTGATTGGGATTTTTCTTTTCTTTCTTTTTTCCTCTTTCTTTCTCTCTCTCTCTTTTTAAGATTTTATTTACTTATTAGAGAGAAAGAGTGAACGAGAGAGAGAGAGAGAGAGAGCCCAAGCAGGGGGAGGGGCAGATGGAGAGAGAGAATCAGACTCTCCGCTGAGCAGGGAGCCCAACTTGGGGCTCGATCCCAGGACTCTGAGTTCATGACCTGAACTGAAGGCAGATGCTTAACCCACTGGGCCACCCAGGCACCCCTTCTTTTGCTCTTTTTTTAAATGGGAGTTAGTGAGAGGCTGGTAGAGCTGAGTCCTGCTATCAAGGGCCCAACCCCACTATTCTAGATGCTGCAAACATCACCTTGTGTTCCTAAAAGCCTCCTCTGCTGCTGGTCTGTCCCCTACAGCTCCTTTGTGGGAGCGGGCCATGGGCTGGGGTGCCTGACAGTAGGGTGAGCGAATGTCTAGGTCTGCCCAGGACCCACAGGGTTCTTGGGAAGCTAAAATCCAGAAAGTCCTGGGCCAGTCGGAATGAGCTGGTCACCCTAGCTGAGAGTTTGGGACTCCATTTAGACTCCCATCTGGATTACATCCTCACCGGCTAAAAGGATGCTTCCTTGTCCAAAACCGAATTCCCAGAGAGAGATATGAAGTGGGAGACGGAGAGATGCCTGCCCTGCTGTGCCCCGAATCTGCTCAAGGCAAGCCCCCGGCCTTGGCTTCCCCAGGGATTCCGGCACCATGCCGGACTACTGCCCTGCTTCCGTTCTGCCCTTCCTCGTGTTCTGGGGTCTGGCCATGGCAGCCTAAAGCCTGTCCCTGGGGGGCTGCTGCCCCAGGCCAAGCCCCAGCCCCCAGCCCCTTCCGGGCCCCACCTGTTTCGGGGTCCCCTGTGCTTGCTCACAGAGGCTCTGCCTCCCTCCGGATGACCCCTAACACTGGGTCTTTCTTCTTTTTTTTTTAAGATTTTTATTTATTTATTGAGAGAGAGAGAGAATGGTAGAGAGAGAGCCCGAGAGGGAAGAAGGTCAGAGGGAGAAGCAGACTCCCCGCCGAGCAGGGAGCCCGATGCGGGACTCGATCCCGGGACTCCAGGATCATGACCCGAGCCGAAGGCAGCCACTCAACCAACTGAGCCACCCAGGCGCCCTGGGTCTTTCTTCCTAAAAAAAAAAAAAAAAAAAAAGAAGCACCAGAACCAAACCTCAGTGACTTATCGGTGTTCTTTTGCCTTCTTCCAAAACTTCCAGAAAGCACACCTGTGGATGAGGGCATCAATTAACATTATTATCCATAAAGAATCACAAATAAAACCCAATGGCTGTTGTGAATCGTGAGAGCTATAACCACTTCAAACGTGGAGGGGTTCGTTTTATTTTCTCTGATCCAGAGAGGGTGTGGAGAGGATGTTTGCACGTAAGTTGCGTATGTTGTATAGGAGTTGTGTGTGTGTGTGTGACTGTGCCACTTTTCAAATTTACCGCTCCAGACCTCTCTGCTCGAGGCAGAGAACCTGGACCCACTGGAAATCCCATAGCTCTGAAATTGACCCCAGGGAACCAGCCTGAGAAAGGACACCAGAGAGGACAGACCCCAAGCAGTGCCCACGGAGGTGAGGAAGGAGATTGAGGAACGCCTCTGCAAAAAGGCTCTAATAAGCCTAAAATTTTAACTCATGCTTTTGATACCACACCAAGTCCCCAAGGACAAGGAACGAGAAACGTGCCCTCCACACATACACACTCTCCCCACCTTTGCCAGGCATCGTGGTAAGATGATCCGGGGAAGAAAAAAACGAGGGGGAGAAAACCAGATGGAGGTGGACAGGCTGCCCAGAAACGGCTGCTTTTGTCAACTTGGATTTGTTTGCGGCTGAACACAGTGTTGATGGGAAGGAAGTCGGTTTGTCCCGAGAGGGGATCCCCATAGAAGAGGAAGCTTTGGAGTTAGATCCCAAATACAGACACCCCTACAGACTTGGGGGCCATCACTCCTCCCCAGTGTGGGGAGAGTTCTGGGCTCTACTAATCCTAAAACCACCGATGCTCCCAACCCTAACAGTGACTGGGTGATTCCTAATGGCTTATCAGGCTTTTCCTGGAGCTAATTTACATCTTTGTTTCAACCGAGGCTCTGCAGGCATTTTTCTACAACTCTGGGCTTTTTTTTTTTTTTTAATTAAATCCATTTAATACTCATGCTTATTCTAAATGCCTTAGATCAATACCTACAACTTGAAACTGGCTTTCTCCCTCCACCACCCCCCCACCCCGCCCCAGTGAAGAAACTACCTGGCCCTGGTCCCTCCTGATCTTTCTTGCTCTCCTGTAGTTGAAAAGTGCTTTTTGTGGGAGAATTTAAAAATAATGACTGCCAAATACCTCTGGTGGAATTCAGATTGGAGCCCATTGCACATTTCATGCTTTCATGACATGCTTGCTCAGGAATGAATCTTTTATGAAAGGTCTATTTTAAGTTGCACCCTTCCAGAACCTTATTTTTGTCTCAGAAAGGAAAAGGCAGAGGCAAGGAGTTGGAGTCTTCCAATTCACCGTGAGCCTCACTTGGCTCTCTGAGGGGGCAGTGGCCTCCAAGCAGATGAGGCGCTGGCTTTGCACGTGGGGCCCTGCAAACAAATTCCCCAGGATTTAAGCACGCTTCTTTCTCCACTCTTCCCCCTGCCGGAGGTGGAGAATCTCTCGTGTGATCTCAGGCACCAACTGCGGACCAGTCAGATTTCTCACCTTTGCCAGGGAACAACCCCTTTGAATTCCCAACACCTCGCGGGGCCTGAAGGCTGCCTCTGGCCCTCAGTCAGCAAGCAGACCTGGAGCTGTTTTTGCAGGTGGGGGCGGGGAGGGGACGGTTTCCACGGAGCCTTTCCTGCCCACTCTTGTCTGTTCATTCCACAGGTTTTTACTAACTTCTGTGGAGAAGAAAATATCCCCAAACCTGGAAATCAGGCAAAAAGATTACCACCTGCCCTTGCAAAGTGATATGGGAGCATTGTCCAACAACCCTTCGGGACATGGACTCTGAGACAGGGACTCATGTGCAAAAGTTCTGCTGGGGGATGCTCTCGGGAAGCTACATCTGTAAGGTAGTAAGAAGAAAGGAAAAATCGGGCCAGGGAGAAGCTGGCCTGCAAGTGTGGATGACTCAACCCATCCCATGGAAAGTTCTGGAGCTAGGGAGGCCCTTCACTGGGGTCCCAAATTGAGGCAAGAGGACCAGGCTTTGTCGCACCTGTTCAAAACCCCCCTGGGGAGGGGGAGGGAGGTATAACTTTGGGGATGCAGCTTCCTTCCCCCTCAGACAATGCCCAGTAAGGTACAGAGCTACAAGCAATCAACAGCTGATATTCGAAGTGGCCCAGGGGCCAGTGCTAGGTGGTAAAGGAAGGGTCTGGGCAATACCAGGGGGTCATTCAATATGAGGTCATTTTGGATTCTTATTGATTATTCATTAAGACCCAGACTCTAGATGCTAACTTATAGGAAATTGGTAAGTTGCCAGTGATGTCTGTCCGGTAGATATGCCAACAATTCCTGTCTGGTAGAAATGATAGCCCCAAAGGTTAAAGATTTATTGCCCTGTAGGCAATTCACTCGTTTTGAATTTAACTTAGCAAAGTCATTTCCAGCAGTCCTTCCCTCAATGACAATATACACTTCAGTCTCTTGCACACACCTGTGAACCAGCTTTGCCATCCTGCTGGTGCCCTCGTTCATGGATTAAATAAATCTCTGACCCATGCAGGGCTGGGACTGGGAGGGAGGCGGGGGGGGGGAACCTCACCCTAGTCCCAGCCTTGGACCCATTCTCACTATATTAGCCTGTGTCACGTTTTTAATTTCTTGAAAGTTAAACTTTAACACCTCTGAGCACCTCTGACCAGTCAGTGTTGATTCAGCCACACCCTGGTGAGGTCTGGGTATTTGTTGGGGTCTCTACCTCACTCCAGAGTGGCTGGAGGCCACTGTGTTGAAGGCAGTGTCTGAGACGAAGCTGCGAGGCTGTGTGGTAGGGCAGGTAGGAGCTGAGGTAGGTCCTGGGTTCAAATTTACTGCTTACTATTAGCCATATACGGTCCTGAGCAAATGACTGCAACCTCTGAGCCTCAGCTTGTACATCCTTCAAATGACGCTTGGGGAGCTAATGCGTGTCAGGTGCTTTGCCAAGGGATGGCCATATAATAAGGATTCAATAAATGGCAGGTGTTATTACCAGCCATTCTTTTTTTACAACGGTAAACAGATAACACAAAATTTAAGATGTTAGCAATTTTTAAGTGTACAGTTCTATGGCATTGAGTACATTCACATTGTTGTATAATCATCACCATCTATTTCCAGAACTTCATCATCCCCCAACTGAAAATCTGCCCTGGGGCGCCTGGGTGGCTCAGTCGCTTAAGTGTCTGCCTTTGACTCGTGTCATGATCCCAGGGTCCTGGGATTGAGTCCCGCATCAGGCTCCCTGCTCCATGGGGAGTCTGCTTCTCCCTCTGCCTCTCTCTCTCTATCTGTCTCTCATGAAAAAATAGATAAAATCTTAAAAAAAAAAAAAGAAAGAAAAAAACCTGTGTCCACTAAGCACTAACTCCCATTTCTCCCTCTCCCAGGCCCCGGAAACTGCTCTACTTTCTGTCCTCTATGACCTTGACCACTCTAGGGACTTCATATAAGCAGAATCATATGATATTTGTCTCCTTGGATATGACTTACGTCACCCGGCATAATGCCTTCATGGTTCATCCATGTTATACCATGTGTAACAGTCCCATTCCTTTGAAGGCTGAATGACCCTCCATTGTATGGATACACCACATTCTGTTGATCCACTCATCCACTGATGGACACTTGCATTGTTTCCACCTTTAGACTATTATAACTAAAGCTGCTATAAATATGGGTGTACAAATACCTGTTCACGTCTCTGCTTCCAGTTCTTTGGGTGTATACCTAGAAGCCGAATTGCTGGATCATGTGGTAGTTCTGTCTCATTCTTTGAGGAACCTCCATACTGTTTGTCCATAGTGGCTGCACCATTTTACATTCCCACCAGCAGTGCACAAAATTCTAATCTCTCTACCTCCTCACCAACATTTGTTAGTTTTGTGTTGTTTTCTTAACAAAAGCCACCCTAAGGGGTGTGAAGTAGTGTCTCACTGTCATTTGAATATCTATTCAAGTCCTTTGCCCATTTTTTATTGGCTTGTTTCTTATTGCTGATTTGTAGGAGTACTAGCGATTCTTAAGAGGAAAGCTCTACCCAGCATACACACACACACACACACACACACACACACACATAATTACACAAACACACTCTAGGCCATGTGATGGACTTGGAGGGTTGGAACAGATCTCTAAAACATGAAGTAAGAAAGTGCCACAGCAGTGTGCAGACTTGCCTGGAAGTCAGCCACTTGGGTCAGGAGTGCAAGCTACACTCCTAGGCGGGAGACTCCAACCAGCCCGAGCACATCAAGACACTGGCTTGCTGTGAGCAGCATGGTCTAACCCAGTGAGATAAGTGGCCACAGATTAAAGCAACTCAAATACTAAGACAACTTGGCTCACTACCCACCCACCAGGACAGGACCTGGTCTTTGCCCACCAGCCTCTGTACTGACCTCATTGATCTCACGTGGCAGAGAAGCTTAACAAACTGGGGCCTTCCCCTCTCACCCTGCCCAAAGCCAAGCCAAGGAGGGAGCAAGTGACCAGAAACGTCTAAGCTTAAAATAGGAGACCCAGTGCCAAGACCAAGGCTTCCCTTTGCCTTGCATAAGTATAACAGCCTGGCATCTTCTAAGTCCAGTCTGGTTTCTTTGGGTTGTGCATCTAACTCAGTGCCTGGGATGTTAGAAGAGATTTGGTAAAGTTGCATTGCACTTGATAGCCCTGGGTGAAACCTGGGAACAGCTCACAGGAAGTGTTTCTGTCTCTTCATAAGGGAAACCAAGGCACCCCCTTGCTGAGGACAACACATTGCATCTGTATGAGCTTGCCAGGGCCGCCACGACAAATTACCGGAGACTGAGTGGCTCAGACACCAGAAGTCCGTTGTCTTACAGTTCTGGAGGCCGAAAGTCCAAGATCAAGGTATCAGTACGCTTGGTTCTCCCCGACAGCTGTGAGGGAGAATCTATTCCATTGTCTCTTCCTTTCTGGTGATGTTCTGGCCATCTTTGGCATTCCTTGGCTTCTGCTCTATTACTCTGATCTCTGCCCTCACCCGCAATGGGGTTCTTCCTGTATCTCCATATCCTCACATGGCCATCTTCTTATGAGGACACCAGTCATATAGGACCAGGGGTGCATCCATCCTAGTATGACTAATTACATCTGTGATGATCCTATTTCCAAATAAGGTCATATTCTGAAGTATTGGGGATTGGGACTTCAGCATATGAATTTAAGGGGATATAGTCAACACATAATGGCATCCAAAATCTACATCAGTCCCCCCCTTTCATTCTGAAAAGCCATAAAATAGCACTGATATTTCTGAAATAATGTCAGGGAGTGGGGGTGTTTTATCATCTGGGGTATCCCCAACCCCTAACACAGGCCTTGTGGAAGAGGTAGCTGCACAGTTTGAGCATCAGATAGGCCTTACCCCGAAGCCCAGCTTCACCGTTTCCTTCCTGGGTGACCTAGAAAATGTTACATAATCTCTCTGATAAGCAGTTTTCTCATTTATTTAAAGGGGATGAAAAGAATCAAATGGTAGAGTTGTTGAGATAAAGAAGATTAAATAGAGCGCTTAATCCATAGCGAAAGCTTAAATACACCAGGGCAGGAGAATGGGAATGGCCACTTTTCTCTACAGTAACAAAGACCCAATTTTTAGCGGGGCATAAGGCCACTAAGCTTCTCCTTGCTGCTAAGCGTGGTCATGTGACCGAGCTTGGCCAATGGTATCTAGGCATAAGTATCTCATGACCGCTCCCAGGAATATCGTTAAGAGAATGTTGGTGCACCCACCCTCTTTGCTTCTCTTCTCCACCTTATCCACTTTCCTGCTGCTGCTGAACATATGGCCAGATGTCTTAGACCATGCAGTGACACTGGGAATGGAACGTATGCCTGGTGGGCCAACAAGATGGAAGGAGCTCCGGTCCACCAGTGCCTCCCTGAGCAAAACCCCCATACCAACTCTGGACTATCTGCCTCTGGACTTCTATGGGAGAGAGAAACAAAGTGGCATCCTGTTTAAACTACTGTTGCTTGAAATCTTTTTACTGGCAGCTGAGCCTAATCCTAACTGATATGGTGGAGTCCCTTCCCCGGCTCAGAATAAGTGACCATTACATGTTTGTTGGATTGAGCTGCATCTGTGGTGTTGCCGGGAGACTGAGGCATTTATTTCCACAAGCTTTCACTGTTCGGCTCCTCTGAGTCTTCAGGGTTGAGTGTCCCCTTGGTAGACAGCAGAGGGGCTGGCACCCCTCCCTTGGGTCCCATGTCCCTGTGCAGGTAGTGGTGAGCCTGTGACTCAGAATAAAAACCCTCATTACCCTCTGGGCACAACAGTGCATGTTACTGGAGGCCCATTGGGATAGTTTGTTCTCCATGTAGCACACTGAGGTGGACGAGGGAAAGGAATTGAGAAAAAGCAATGCAATCTCTCAAGCCCCTGCTCATTCTGCTTTGTCTCCCAGCCTCTCAGCAGTAATAGGGCCACTCCTCTTGAGCACAGTATATATACATGATTGGCAATCCTGCAAGCCAGGGGACACTTCTCCCATTTAGCAGATGATGCCTGATGGTTGGCTTGAGGTTCACAGCTATGAAGCCATAGAGTCAAGATTTGAGTCTGCAAGTTTCCAAAGCCTGAGCTCTCCCCACAACCATATTCAATTTCCCAACCTTGTGTCCTCCTTGCTGTTGGGGAAACTGCAATCCTAGGCATAAACTCACATTGCTCTGAGTTGCTGTGCATGCAAGAGCCCACCACAATGCAGAGCACACAATATGGCAGAAATAGGTAGGCCTTAGAATGTTGGGGAGATTGAGGTACAAATCCCTGCTGCCCCACTCAGCAGCTCTGTAACCTTGGATGCATTCCTTGGCTTCTCCATATTCATTTCTTCCACTGTAAACAGTAAGAACACCCACTTTAAGGGTTTCCCATGAAGACTAAATTGGAACCAATGTGATAACTTATTCAAGTGTCTGACAAAAGAAGGGGTTCAATAAATATAAATAGTAAGTCTCTTCCCTTTGGTTTTCGTCTAGAAATCCTGCCTCGTGGGGAATATGGGGGCAGAAATGGGGCAAGTCTAAATTATCTGTCCAAACGGTCTTCAACTCCGTCATGCCTCTTGCCTGGCGGCCTGGCGGAATTGAGGGACATGAGTTAGAGAATCAGAAGACCAAGAGCCATTTGCTGGTCACCTTGGGCGAGAAACGTAACCTCTCTGAAGACCTAATGAGATCGCACACATGAAAGAATTTTGTAAATTATAAAGGGTGAGCCAACAAAAAATGGCCGCCTGGCGCTCAGCTGCAGCCTGGGGAGAGAAACCATCACTCCACATGTGTTCTCTTTAGAAGACAGCTGGACAAAGGACTCTCCTCCACAAAAGACTGGGGAAGGCAGTTTGGTTAATGGTCCTTCACCCAGAGGCCAAAAGGTGAAAGGTCACAATGAGGCCTTGTCTACCAGGAGGATTCCTGCTGAGAGGCCTGGGGGCTGGTTGCCCTTGTGAGGCCCAGAGCAACTGGCTCTCTACCCAAAGAAAGGGACACTTTGTTTTCGAGATTCCAGGCAAGCTGAAAGAGAAGGAGGAGGGTGGGCAGTCCTGAGGCTGCCAGAGTTACCCCTTGCTTCCTGACCAACACGCTGGACACTCAGCAGAATCCAGATGCTCACTCGTTGATGCCTGTCATGACTCTGGTTAGCTGACCGCTCTCAAACATGGTCTAAGGCCCAGCACCGCGCTGAGGAAGCACTGTCTCCCTGAACCCTCCCCTGATGTGAGGTTGAACTACCTTAGCGTCCCCATTCAACTGATCTGGTGACTGTGGTTCAAGGAGCTTCCCTGAGTGACCCCAGAGTGCATGCCATCCCATGTGAGTGATCCCTAGACAGGAGACTGTGCTTGCCCATAGCTGGAGAGACAGAAATGACCCCAACAAGAAAGCCAGCTTGAAGTCCAGGGAGCAGCAAAGGCTTGACTAGGAAGGAGGATGTACACAGAGCTTGGGGGCCCCACCTCCAGCTATCCTGCCTCGTTCCCTAGTTCAGCAGGGGAACCTCCACCCTCCCACCACCCCGGGATTTTAGAGATTTGAGAGTCAGAGTCTCTTCCACCCCAACCCTTCCACCCAGCCACTGGTGCAAGCTAGTCAGTTTGGCCCAAGTCAAATGGTTGGTCCTGGGCTAGTGCCTGGGAGTCTGCATCATCTGATCCCCATCACCATATGTCCTGAGGAAATTAGTACAGGTTCTGATGCAGGAAAATGGGTGAGAAGGTAACAAGAGCCAGTCCGGGCCGACACAGATTGAGCTCCTTGGGCTGCTTTACTCCACCAGTGTCTCGTGGGTTTTTATTCCATCCTCTCAAAAGCTCTGGGATGTGGTTCATGTCCCTACTTTGCAGATGCAGAATCCGAGGATCAGAGAGAGGAGGAACTTGCCCCGCATCACGCAGTGAGGGAGCAGGAAAGCCAGAGGTTCTCAATCCAGGTCATTGTACCATCTGGATTTACAAAGCAGCAAGATGGGGAAAAGGCGCTTCTGGAAAGGCTCCTCTGAGGAGGGGTCTCTCGCACTTGGGATAATCTTAGCATGGGAGCTTGGGAGCCAGGCTGCTTGGGTTCGAATCTTATCTCCACACTCACCAGCCTCAAGGCCTCAGGGTCCCCCTGTAGAGCAGAGGGGGTAATAGTACCTATCTCTTGGGATTATTGTGAAAATTGAATTAGTTGCTAAAGATAAAGCTGTTGGAATAATGTTTGCGACACAGGAACCCAGGTGCTATTGTATCATGAAAGGAAAATAATCTTAGCCCACTGGTATCACTATTGAAGGGTGATAACAATCTGTTGAGCATCTCTTCTGTGCTGGGCACCATGCTTGATGGTTCCACTTACATCACGAGACAGCTCGCCTCCATTCAGCAGAGTGCTGGCTTTTATGCCCACTTGAAGAAACTCAAACCCAGAGAGGACATGGTTGCCAGCCTCCACAACAGCTCCCAGGGTCCCTCACCCCCTGGTGTTCGTAGCCTTGTATACCCTTCTCCCACATGAAATAGGGCCAACCTATGTAACCAAGAGGATGTTGGGGAAATGTTGTGGGTGTCCTCTGAAGTCCTACAACACATGGCAGCTTCCACGTTGCTCTCCTAGATCACCAGTCTTGGGGAAAGCCAGTGGCCGTGTCATGCAGACACTGCACAGCATCTCTGGGGAGTCTGATGGGACGAGGAACTGTGGCCTCCTGCCAGTGGCCCCCACTGATTCACCCACATGTGAGTGAGCCCTGAGGTCGCCCATCCTCCAACTCCAGCTGACATCTTGGCCAACCCCATGAGGGATCTGCAGCCAGAACCACCCAGTGAGCCACGCCTGAACTCTTGAACCACAGGAACTGTGAGATGGATTTTTTTAAGCCTCTGAGCTTTGAGGTTAAACAGCAAAAGATAATGAATACAGAAGATGAGCAATTTAGATAACAGGATTTAAACCCGGGTCTGTGCCTTGTTCCTGTCCATGCCCATAGCCACCACATCACGGTCAAGGAGTGGTTTCCGAGGTAGACAAGAAGATGAAGTATATTCTGGGTAGAGGCACATTGCCTCCTGTACCAGCCCGCCCTCCTGAGTCCAGTTGGCTGGAGAGTAAGGCACGTAAAGATGCTGCGCTGGAGGCTAATGCCGGGACCCAGCCTGATTCAGGAGCAGAACTGAGGGCTGCCTACAGGTTGGTGGCTGTTGGCTGACCACCTTGCTCTTTATTTGCTGAAGACCCGAAGAAGGGAGTGTTCGTCTTATTGGAAAGCCCCGACTAAGGCCAGCGGCCATGGCAACGCCCAGCATTCAGAGCTTCCTCCAAGCCTGGGAGCTGCCCAAGGAGCCAGCCACTGTGGTCCAGATGTGCCCTCCGGTGCCCCAGGGCTGTCACCTTCCCCCAGGCAGGGCCACCCCAGGCTGGGTACAGCTGCCTCCTGAAGGGGCTCTGCTGGGAGAAGGCAAGGGGCCCTTTCTCCCCCCTCCGCCCAGGGCCTGGAATTCAGCCTCTTTCTCTGCTCCCAGTTGCCCTCTGCTCAGCAGGGCACTTGACCTCTCCGGGAAAGACTGACCAACTGCCCGAGCCAAGTGCTCCCAGAGCCTTTCTCCTGAGCCGGCCAGCATTCCGGGCTGTGGGATAGCCAAAGCACCCTGGCTCGCTTTGAAAGCATCTGGGGAGCTTTTGATCCCCTGGGGGAAAAAAATGTGTTTATTATCAAAGACTGTTTGTCCCAGGTTTTAATGTCCTCAAGAGACAAAGTTAATTCTCTCTCCAGTTGAGGAAGCTTCAGAATCGGAACTCGGAGGGGTGGGCAGGGGTAGGCACCTGTCAGAAAGCTACGTCTATCACCCAGGACAGAAGACGGAGCTGTAAGCCTCGTGGGGGCTGCAGGGCCTTGGAGGCCTGGCCCTGTCTCCTGCCTGAGGACCCAGGTCCACCTGACTCGAAGGAGGAGGGGAGGGCAGAGACAGTGGGCACCTCAGCCTTCCCACCTTTGGCTTTGGTGGCCACGGTCAGTCTGTCTGTCTGTCTGTGGTCTCCTATCCTCCCCCCTCCCCTCTCTAGCCCCGCCAGTAAAAACCTTCTCTTAGCATTTGTTAGGGACAGGGCACCCCGCACATCCCACAGCCCCACCCCCCCGGACATCCATGAGGCAGGTAACAAGAGCCCAGCCACCTTCCTCTGGTAGCAGCCACAGCTTGCTTCCCCACTGAGAGCTTTGAAGCCTATTGCTTCCAGTGAGCCTCATGTTGTCAATAGAGAGAAACCAGGGCTTTGGAACCACACAGACTTGGGTTCTGATTCTAACTCGGTCACTCCATGGGACACTCTGGGTAGCCTGGGATGAGTCCCTGAGGTTCTCAGCCTCAAACTGCTGAGGTTAAATGGGTAATAGATGCAGGGCCCGGCGTGGGACAGAAGCTCAGAAACAACGGCTATATCCTAAAGAATGAAGAAACCGAAGCCTAGAGAGGGTGAGTGGCCTTTTCAAGGTCACAGAGCCCAGACCAGACCCCACACAGCTTGCCACTTATTTCTCTCCACTGGCTAGACACCTCCTGTCCCTATCTATAAAGATTTCTTTCTTTATTTATTTAGAGATCGCGAGTTGCACGGAGGGGCAGAGGGAGAGAGAGAGAATCTCAAGCAGACTCTGCGCTGAGCACAGAACCCAGTGCAGGGCTCGATCTCACGACCTTGAGATCATGACCTGAGCAGAAACCAAGATTCAGAGGCTCAGCCGACTGAGCCACCCAGGCACCCCCCGTCCCCATCTATAAAATGAGGATAGGGTTGCTGTCCATCTGTAGGGGATCTAAAAGGACAAATGAAGGCAGTCTGGGTAGTGGTTGATCATGTGGACTCTGGAACCAAGAGCCTGGGTTCAAATCCCAGTTCCGTATTTATGGACTCCATGACGTTGGGTAAGCTAGCTACACCTGGGTGCCTCAGTTCTTCCATTTGCAAACTGGAGCTAATAAGATCCAATCTAGACTTGCTGGGAGGATTTAAGTGGGTTAGTAATCCATAAGCAGAACCATTATTCGGACGTCCCGCTGTCCAGGGGTGCCCACGCCACAGAGACCTGGGCTAGCCAAGCAGAGCGAGGGCCCCTGACCCTGACCCCATGGAGGGCTTGGGGAATGAGGACAGGCATTGCTGGGCGCTGACCAGACAGGGCTGGGCCGGGGAGAGAAGACCAAGAGGGACTGGAGGCCAGCCCTCCACCCCCTGGCCTCTGCCGTCCCGCCATCAGCCTGGCCATTACATGACGAATGCCTCCTCCCCAGTGTTAGGAGAGTGGCGGGCACGCAGCCCAAGCTCTTGGGTAACCTGGTTTTGAGCAATTCTCGAAAGGAGTACAAAGTCCCAAAGGAGCACATGTTGGTGGTGTCGTTACATCCTCCGGTTTGATCTCTGTTTTAAAGGCATTCATTAATCTGTCTCACTTTATTTTTAGACAGCTCACGCCTAGCCATCAGCCAGACGCTGGCCCCTCTCCGAGACTGCACTTTGTTTTCTGATTTTTTTTTTTTTTTAATGATAACTGGAGCGATTTCTTAATGCTGCTTTCAGAAGGGGGAAATAGAGGTCACATCTCGTCCTATCAGCAGCTTACAAACTATGGAAAATCAGGGGCTTACTCTTTTGCCAAATTAAGACAACATGAGTTGTCTGCTCACAGGGTGTTCATCCATCTCTGTTTGGGGACTTTTCACCCTGTTTGGTGACTGTACCTTCAGGCATCGGCTTCTCCTGTCAGCCTGGGGAAGAATGGGGTCTACCTCACCTCACTGTTGGCATGATTTCTGTATTCGTGTCCCCAGCCACTAACACAGTGCCCGGAAGCAAGGGTCTCAAGGGGATGCCCATTCTTGCCACCCCCACCCCCACTTCCCTTCAGCGAGGCATATGGATCATTGTGGGGACGCTGTGCGGATAGAGTTTTTACCAGCCCACGTTGTCACTCTTCCCACTTCTGATACAGAAATCCTCTTTCCACCAGGGACCCATCTCATGTGGTTCAGATGAGGTGAACCTTGCTCATGGCGTCAAACGTGTGACCCTTTCCCAGGCGGAGTTCCCCTGCTCCATGAAGATGGTTGGTGCAGGCCAGGACCTGTGAGCCAGGAAAACCCACTCAGAGCACCCACAAGAGAGTGGCGCAGCTGTCCGATGCAGTGAGCATGAGCCACGTGGAGCTACTTACACTTAAATTCAGTTCCTCAGTCCCACTGGCCACATTCAAGTGTCCAAGAACCATACCATGGCTAGTGGCTGCTGTGCTGTATAGCACAGATTTAGAACCATTCCTAAAAGGCCAAACAGCTTCTTCCATGTGGCTCTATCCCTTGGGGCACTTGTCCACGAAACCTGGCCATGCTGTGAAAAACAGACCACATGGAGAGGACCATGTGAAGAAGAGCCAAGCACTCGTTGAGCAACCAGGTGATGGGCAGCACCAATCACCCAACCATGAGTGTGCCATCTTGAAAGCAGATCCTCCAGTCCCCAGTAAAAAACGAGGCCAGGTGATGACACATGGACCAGAGACGAGACTTCTTCACTGAGCCCCACTTAAACTGCAGATTCAGGAGCAATCAAGGATGGTTGTTTGAAGTCACTGCATTTTGGCGGGGGCGGGGGGTTGTTAGGCGGCAATAGATCACTAGAACACTGACATTCTGTCTTCAATTTACAAAAGAACCCCCTATATCCTTAGAACCAAGCCTCCCATCCTGGCCTACAATGGTTCACCTGGATTTATTTGACTTGCAACTAAAGAATGAAAACTGTCGAAGGCCTCTTTTCCCATTTTAGACAGGAGTAGGGTGAGGGAAAATAAACTAAGGCTGTCTTTCTGATCTGCACCCCTCCGTGTGCGTTCATGAAAGAGTCCTGAATCTCTTACACAAGTATATGTGTATTTGTGCAACAGGAACCTTGAGCTTTTTTTACTCTCTTAGAAACTAGTTATGGGGCTTTGCACACAATAGACACTCAGCCCTGGGCATGACCATCAGCCACACAGTAGTCACAAAACCAAAAGACTGCTGTGTTTGAGAACAATGATCCGTCTTGGTGCAGGCTGCTCTCCCCAGGATTCATTACATAATACTGCAGGTGCACACGTTCCAGCCACTCTTCAACTGGTGCAGAAGGGAAAACAAAGGCCTAAAGTCTGGATGACTTGGCTGCTTGTGCCCTCAGAGATCAGATTCTGAACCACTGCCAGGACACTCAAGAGCCCTCGGTGCCCTAAGGTTGAGCTGGGCCTTTAGCCACAGGCACTAGGGATCCAAGTCAGGACAGAGGCAAGAAGGAACCAGAAAACACTGTAGTCCATTAAGAAGTCTCAGTCGATCAAGATGTACCCATGACAATCCCATCACAGCAAAACCACTATGTCCTGTAGGATTTCCAAGACCTGTTGGCAAAAACCAACATACGAATTCCAATGCCATCAGTGAATTTCAACGGGGCCTTGACACATGTGGCAATTAGACTTGGCCCATTATCATCTCCAGGGATGAGGAAGTATTGGCATCAGAGAACATACAACCCTTGCTATGCATTTCCCCTCACCTGGCTGAGGAATAAGGACTAAAAGCAAGGCCCAATATCATGTGTTGCCTTGACATCTGGGAAAACTGGGAAGGCATGGAATGTCCTAACTGCAAGCCCCCTCCCCAGGCTGCTCCCATGGATGAGATCCCCCTAACCAAACAACTTCCTTGTTGAAGGGACCAGGCATAGTTCCTGCTTATCCCTGAGGACTGGGTTTCAGTTCTCTGCCAACCCATGGAATTATTCAGAAGAGCTGATATATCCTCCCATGGAACAAGCAGGCACCTCACCCTTTTGATACTACAAAGCCTACTTGCCTCCCGGGGGCCCTGGTTATTCACCCTGAGCCCGAGGGCAGCCCCCATGTGGATCTGCATGGTGTGCAGTGTCCTCCTCCCCCGGGATGTGAGGATATGTGACTAATAACCTGCTGTTGATGCATTCGGTCAGGTGTCATGTATGCTGCCGTTGCCATAATCTGAGGGCAGGAATCCCTCCCTCACCAATAGGATGAACAGGAGGCAATTAAAACTGTAGCCTTTTAAAAGCTTCCCGTGTCTCCTTATCAGCGGCATTGGTGGTGCTGGGAATATCGGAGCTCATCTGCTCTGTAGCTGCCTTTGCTTGTCTTGGGCCTGGACTTGAAATGCCTTCTCCTTGGTCCTCTCTTGGACAGTGCCCTCCACTCTTCCAAGAGTGCCACGTCCACTCTCATCAGCTGTCCCAGCAGCTTGGGGATTCAGAGCTTGGGGGAACGTGATCATCAACCCCATTTGACGGGTGAGGGCCTTGGGCTTGAAGAAGTTCACACACTTGCTGGAGGCCACACCCTTGATCTGGAAGCATAAACCACATCTTGGCTTTGTGGCCCCTTCAGTGGCTCCTGAAGGGCATTGGGAGTTCAGGCCCAAGGCAAGCGAAGGTGACTCATTCATCAGTTCTTTCACTATGGCTGTTCTTGGATAAAATGGTCAGAGAAACTCATCCTCCCGTTCTTTTAAAAGTTTCCAGCCTTTCAGAAGGGAGGAAAGACTTATGATTGCAATACCTTGAAGTTAAAACGTGGTTCCAGGAACCTTACTGTGTTCTGTTTACATTGCATATTAGTTTCCTGGGGCCGCTGTAACAATCTCAAACTGGGTGGCTTAAAAAAACAGAAATTTATTCTTTCACAGTTCTGGAAGCTAGAAGTCTGAAACCAACATGTCATAGGGCTGTTCTCCCTCTAAATGCTCTAGGGGAGAATCCTGGCCTCTTCCAGCTCCTGGTGGTCCCCGCAACCCTTGGTGTTGCTTTGCTTTTAGCTGCATGACGTCAGTCTCGTTCTGTGTCTTCACATGGCTTTCTTCTCTCTGCATGTCTCTGTGTCCTATCCCCTTAGAAGGACACCAGCCAGGAGCACCCGGGTGGCTCATTTGGTTAAGCATCTGGCTCTTGGTTTCGGTTCAGGTCATATCTCAGGGTCGTGGGATTGAGCCCCATGTCGGGCTCCGCACTCAGCGGGGAGTCTGCTTGGGATTCTCTCCCCCTCTCCCTCTGCCCCTCCCCCTGTTCATGCGCACTTTCTAAACAAACAAACAAACAAATAAATAAAATCTTAAAAAAAAAAAAAGAAAGGACACTGGTCATTACATTTAGGGCCCACCCTAATCCAGTATGACTTCATCTCAACTAATTACATCTGCAAACACCCTACTTCCAGATATGGTCGCATTCTGAGGCTCTGGGCAGACATCCTTTTGGGGGGATACTCCTGAACACCGTCCACATTATATTCATTGTGATCAGCAGCTCACTGGGTTATCCAGCTGAGCGTGTACACAGCATCTGTTGCTTCTAGTTCCCCTAGAACATTCTCACCTCAGTAGGTCTTCTATACCCACCACCTCCCTCCTTCACGAACTGCCCGTTCTCCCACATTCCTGGTGTTGCTGAACAGTGCGGCCGCACATTCAGCAATCACTAGTGCCAAAAACTTGAGGGTCAGTCCCAACATCTCAGCGCCCCCCAATTCCTCCACCCCCAAACCTAAAAGTCACACAATCCCCTACATGTGTATTGGCACACCTTTCACCTCCCTTTCACTCCTTCTCATTTCTGCCTTATGTCTCCATCACCATTCACCTGGACCCCTACGAAAATTTCCCATCCCCCACCCACTCAGCACCGGAATAATCTGAAATGCAAAACTGGCCGGGGCATTCCCAAAACCCCTTTGGGAATCACTTGAAAGTCACGGATCCTCAGCTTCAGGCACATATCACACAATTTCCTGCAGAATGTCAAGGGGTTCCCAAGATCCCATTACGCACAGGGCAAGGGCAAACTTGAAGTCACCTGGAGGTCTTGTTAAAAGGCTGGTTCTGTCTCAGTGAGTCTGGGGTGGCCTGAGAGTCTGTGTTTCTCCCGGCTCCCAGGGGAGGCAGATCCTTCTGGTTCTTGGGCCGTACTTTGTTTAGCAGGGAGTCGATGAAGACTTCATTATCATGACAGCTCCCCCTGATTATATAATCTTATTTAATCCCTCCAGCAATCCTATATCTATATGACCAGCACATCTATATGACTGGCATCATCGGCCCCATTTTACGGGTTAAAAAACTGAGTTTTAGCCAGCACCAGTAAACCACCTGCAATTGTGCCACTAGTATGTAGCGAGCCAAGAATTTGAACCCAGATCTATCTGTTCCCAAATTCTTTGCTGTTAACCCCACATCAAAATGCCCCATAAGCCTTTCTCATCCCTTTTGTCACAAAGGCAGATGGGACTGTCTCCTACTTGGGTGCCTGTGCCGAGAACTTTTTTCTTCACATTTCCATCACCATTATTCATTCATGCACCTGCCTTCAGTGTCTTTGAATCCCCAGCACTTAGGTAACGCCTGACGAAGTAGGGGCTCCCTAACCCCGCAGGTGACCCTGCCCCCCAGGAGAGGTGGATGGGGGGGGCCATCTGGCCTGAGCCTGCGCCTGTGAGCCGAAAGTCGTGGTGCCTCGTAGCCGAGAACCGGACCCTGGCTCCTTGCCAACCGCTCACGAGGGAGACATGATTAACAAGCTGGAAAGACTGACTCACGAGGAAATATGAAAAAAAGCACAACAGTCCCCAAATATGTTTAGCTTGGCTCCCACACAAAGGGGGGATGTGATAAGGCCTCCAAATTGGAGGCGGCAACATGGAGGCCGGGGAACTGTGACAGCAGCCAACCCGGAGGGGTCCCCACCCACGGGAAGGAGAAAGGACACCAAGGCCCACGGAGTGCGAAACGCCCCTGGTCGGCTTTCCACAGTGGGGATGGAGTGGGGCGCCCCTCCATGCGGGGTCCTCGAGGCCTTGGCCCCGGGAGACTAATGGCTCATTCCCTCAGCAAGATCCCCCCCACCCACCCTGGGCCGGCACCCCAGCCAGACCCGAGGCTCAAAGAAAGTGAAGAAAGCTCCCTGCTCTCCGGCAGCTTATATTCTGTCATGAAGAAGCAGTCCCTGAGGCCTTTGCCCTGGCTGTCCACTCTTTCTAGAATGTTCTTTCCCCCAGATATCCATAAGGCCAACTCCCTCGCGGCTGGCAAGTCTTACTCGGATGACGCCTTCTCCATGAGGCCTCCCTTGTTTACTATGGCAACCGTGCTACTGACCGCCTCATTTAACGCCGCCACCCCCGTGAAGCCCGCCACCACCCACTCCTCCATTCTGCTCCGCTCATTCTGCTTTCCAGAGCACCTTGCACTTTCTATCACACTGTGTAATTACTGGTGTATCTCGTCCGTTGTTTATTGCCTTGGAAAGGCCTGCTGCTCTCAGTTATCCGCAGCCAGCCATCTGCAGAGCTGCCAAGGCGAAAGGACCCACACGGGGCACACGCGGGCTTTGTCCCCCAGGCTTCAGGGCTCCCGTGTGGGAGTCAAAACACCTCTTCTCCTTGCTTCCCTCCTGAGTCACCTCCTTGGGGCCTCTTTTCCTCCAGCCATCTGTGAGCCAGGCTGGGTTCCCCACAATCGTAAGGAAATAATAAATAATCATCAGGCTAATGAGGGTGGAGATGATTGGGTGGAAAGTCTCAGCCACATGACAAACACCCGACTGTTGATTTATCGTGGGAAAGCCATGAATATGGGTATCTCCCCTGAGCAGGAACACATGTTCTGAAATGCTGAGAACGCACCGTCGGGGGTGTTCACTCTCTAGTGGGGTGCAGTGGAAGCCGAGAGCGCCTGAGCTTCGCCAGGAAGGAGCGGTGGTTAAAACAGGAGCCCCTTTCCCTTAGCCCGTTTGCCTGGCTACCCTGAAATGAGCCCAAATAGCCAGCAGGGTTAAGTGTGAGTCAAAAACTCAGGAGGCTTGAATCCCAGCTGCCCGTCAGTACTGGGTGACCTTGGTTATGTTGCTTGACGATGCCAGGCTTCAGCTTTTCCATCTACAGATGGGATCTAGGGGCGCCTGGGTGCCTCAGTCATTAAGTGTCTGCCATCGGCTCAGGTCATGATCTCAGGGTCCTGGGATCGAGCCCCGCATCGGGCTCCCTGCTCGGCGGGAAGCCTGCTTCTCCCTCTCCCACTCCCCCTGCTTGTGTTCCCTCTCTTGCTGCGTCTCTCTCTGTCAAATAAATAAAATCTTAAAAAATAAATAAATAAAAATGGGTTTTCACTTGCCACGATGTGGATGGAACTGGAGGGTATCATGCTGAGTGAAATAAGTCAGTCAGAGAAAGACAAATACCATATGATCTCACTCATATGTGGAATTTAAGAGAGAAAACAGATGAACGTATGGGAAGGGGGGAAAAGAAAAAAGCAGAGAGGGAACCAAGCCATAACAGACTGTTGATGACAGAGAACCAACTGAGGGTTGATGGAGGGGGGGAGGTGGGGAGGGGCTAGATGGGGGATGGGCAGTAAGGAAAGCACTTGTGATGAGCCCTGGGTGTTGTAGGTAAGTGATGCATCACTGAAGTCTACTCCAGAAACCAATATTGCGCTATATGTTAACTAACTAAAGTTTAAATTATAAAAAAAAAAAAGAAAAGAAAAAGAAAGAAAGAAAATACAGCTATAAGATTGACTTTAAAAATAAACAAAAATGGGTTTTAACGATAGTCCCTTCCTCACTGGGTTGTCGTGAAGATCAAGAATGAATGTCAACGCCTTAGCAGGGAGCAGGCACTTCACGTTAGCTGTTGTTTTTATGCAGCTGTGTTACGTTAGCAGCCATGAGGGATGGAAAATAGGGGAGTGAGAGGCTCTCTCACCAGGGACTTAGCTTATGGTTGGGAAGATAAGATGGGGCCCCCGTAGACTTAGGGGGATGCTCCACCACCAGATCATGGCATCCCCACACCCTGATCTGGTCTTCGAGTCAGTCATATGCCTCCTGCTACAACGCACATTCTTCCTTCATCCATCTTTCTTTTCTGGGGCAAGAACCACATCTTACTCACGTCTTCCCGTTCCAAAACGAGGACAACACTTTTGTACCCAGCAGGCGTCCAAAGTGTTTGTTAGTAAGAAACAAGATACATGTAGACAGTTGATAAATACCACCTAAGCTAAGTGTCTCGTTATAGGTGGTGGTAAACTGAGGCCCCTGTAGACTATGGGCGCAGCCCTGGGCCACACAACCATTTATCAGGGGGGCCAGCCTTGGAATAGGAGCCCCGATGCCTGGCTCCAGCCTCACCCGCTAGCCTTTGAGTGAGTTGTCCTTCATATTCCCTGGTACCCAGCAACCCAACACTGTTGTGCCCATTATCAGGAGGATGGAGGGATGGGGCTTATTGTGGATGGGACAGAAACCCAATGTGGGGGGAGGAAGATCTATTGCTGTCTGAGCAAGAGAGACAGAAGAGGAAATTCTAGAGAACCCAGTAAGTGTGAGCAAGAATGAGACATTCCTTTCTTGTTAAAGGCTAATGTTCTGCCATTCTGCCCAGAGTTTTGAAGCACTAGGGGCTTTCAGGGGCATTCTATTGAGTAAAACCCCAATCTCAAAAGGTCACATAGAGTTTGGTTCTATTTTATAGAACATTCTTGGTGTGACAAAGTTATAGAGGTGGAGAACAGATCAGTAGCTGCCAGGAGTTAGGGAGGAGGGAAGAGGGAGCATGGCTATAGAGGGGTAACACCAGAAAGCCTGGGAGCCAGGCAATAGTTCTGTATCTTGAGCGTGGCGGTGGTTAAGCCCATCCACACACGTGCAGAAAACTGCACGAGACTGAGTAGCCACACACGTGAGTGCACATAAAACTGCTGAAATCTAAACAGCTTTCTGGATTGCACCCATGTCAACTCCCCAATATGGTACACTGATATAGTACTATGTCCTTTTGATATTGTACCATAATTACACGAGATGTTATTACTGGGGAGAACTGAATGAAGACCTCCTGTAAATGTTTTGCTATTGTTGTTGTCATTGTTTGTTTTTGTTTGTTTGTCTTTGCAATTTGTGTCCCCGATGGGCCCTATGACTCCTACCTTCTCATCCCGTCTTCACCATATCCCAGAAGCTCAGGGATTCAGAAAGTTCTAGAAATTTGCCCAAGCATACACCATCTGTCAGAAACCAAGTTGGGATTGGAACTCAGACCTTTCCGACTACAAAGTGCACAGGCTTTGCATGAGCCTCCCTGCCTCCCCCTCCCTACACATCCTTCCCCGTCTTCCTGCCTCCATGAGCTGACTTGCATCGAGCATTGATGTTCATCAGACTTTAACACTTAATCTAGAATTCGGGACCGTGAGTCTAATAAGGAGCCAATGGCTTCAAATGCCTTCCCTGGCCTTGCAGACCCGCCCAACAAACCTCACATCCTCTCTTATCACTTACTCCAAGGCCCCTAGCTGCCAGTCAAAAAGAGGAGGATGCTTTTGTCCCTCCCGCCTTGCTGTTGCCAGAGTCACTCCTTCTCCTCTTCGGCTCTGTCACCTGCTGGCTGTGTAAACCTTGGTCAAATGACTTAACCTCTCTGAGTCCCAGGTCCTCACGTGCAAAATAAGGTGATGGGGTTCTTGGGAGAACTATATGAGAGACCATTCAGGATTGCCCACACTGGGACACCTGGTTCTTATGAAATTCTCAGCAAATATTAGACATTTGCAAATGGAAGACTTCGGGAAACCAAGCTGAGTGTGTGGCAAATTATAAGTTACAATGGAAACCAGACCTAAAGATCTGAGAAAGGACAAGCCTCTTTTGTCCGGAGCACACTAGGATCTGTCTCTTTAGGTCCTTAATGTACCTTACAGTCACACAAGCACCAAGGAACGACTTGATCTATTTATTGTACTCGGGCCCTGAGGAAGGGAGCAAGCACCGATCTATACAGCCTTGAACCCTGAACACACACCCACTGACTGAAGGAACTGCTGAGGACCTAGTTCTGTTTTTCTTCGACAGATGTGATTAATGCGCTTAACATGATGCATCTTCATTGTCACCTAAAGAGATGGGACAAGATGGCAGGTCAATTTTCCAGTTGCACTTCATCCAGGATAGTGCCTTACGGAGATTGCTTGCTTAGGTGACTTGTGCTGGGATCTGTGGAAGGTCGGTATCACCAACAGCTGATTTTCACTGGATGCTTCGTTACTTACCACCAGCCAGCAGGTTCCTAGTTTGAACCATTGCTGACACCGAGATAGGGAAACTAAAGGGATTTCATGGAAAACTACTGCTTTTGCTCCTTTTCCTGCTTCTATTCTTGCTAGGACTTGCACCCCCGCCTTCCACATGCCTTGTAGAACAGATAATGTATGTCCTCCTTGTAAAGGTCAAGGAGTTAATGATTTCTTTGGAGTCATCCAGCACCATAAATAACATCCAAGGAGTGACTGGGTGAGTTCGTCATGAACATTTTCCAAGACCTTGACTCACCAAGACCCCTGGCTCCAGGGCATAAGTGACTTATGGGGAACACCTAAACATTCGTCTTGGTTCCTGGATGCCTGAGAAGACACACACGCTGGAACACAGTCCTCAGTAAAAACTCCAGACCCAAAGCAAAGATGAGGCTCACTCTCCTTTCCTTTCTGAGTCTCTCAGACACTCTGTATCTGCACTCTCTCTATCCTTCAATGAACTCTGCTTTCACTTCCTCTCAGCTCTCATTTGATTTCTATGCTACAAGAAGCCAAGGACCCTTTTGGCTGGTCCTGTGGGATCCCCTCTGGGTCCTCGGACTTGGCCAGTCTGCATCAATCTGTCCATCCTCAACTCAACAGCTTGATGGCTACAGCCTCCTTTGTTTAAATGATGGCTCCTGTCTCTCTTGTGACAGGGTACCTGCCCCATCAGTAGTTCGCAGTTGGAGGCCCACATAACTTATCACTTATTAGCTACATGAACTTGCACTGGACACTTCATCCTCTGAGTCTGTTTCCCTTTCTGAAAGTAGGTATGGTGCTGACATCGGCTCTCCTGCCTACAACTGGTTTCCTGGAATGAGACAAGAGGTGTAGAAATAGAAGGGTTTTTTGAACACCCACGCTCTGCTGCAAACTAGACCATCATGACCAGATGGTCCGCTGATCCCACACAACGAGTGTGCTCACAAGTGTGCTCCTGAGGATTAAGGGCGGGGGCAGAACACACCCTTCTGCTAGTTCAAAATCCATCCTCCAGAAAGACTAGTGATAAACTCAGCAAAGAGGTCTCAACACAGGTATAACCCACTTGATCTAGTCATTCCATGATGCCAGCGAATCTGTTCATGTGTCTAGTCCTCAGTTTCTCCATGTACAGACTAAAGGGGTTGCGTGGGTGATCTTCTTGGCTCTGACTTTCCATGGCTACTAATAGACACAAAATATTGAGAGACACCATGACATCCACAACCACACCGCCATCCCAGCACATCTGAATCACCATGGCCAGCCCCGCACTCCACTCTTAGCTTGCTTCAGCCGCTACATCCCCACAACAACCTAGTCTACCGGCGAGGGAAGAAAGGCTCTGAGAGATAACCTTCTCCCCTGCCACACCTCATGAATGATGGGCCAGGACTTGAACTAGTGGAGGCCTGCTTGCCTCCACACCTGTATTACTCCCTCTTTTGCTGGGGAACACAGACATTTTCCAAATTTGCAATAGATATTTCTATGTCGTTCTCTAGGGAAGCCAGATATATTTCTACAGCCCTTCAGAAGGCCAAGACTACAGTCATTTAGCAGGGTGGATGGTTAATCTCCCCCACCCCCCACTGACAACACCCTGTGTGTAAACTGCACCCAAAATCCAGACCTTTTGAGATGGAGGAGGAGAGGCCGCGGGGAGGACAGATGCCCAGTGGCACCCACCAGCTCTGCAAAAGTCGGAAGAAGTGGAAGAAAAAAGAGAAGGAAAAAGGTTCACTCCCTCCTCCCTCAAGTTGGAAAGCAGGCAGAGAGAGAAAGAGATCAAAAACCACTAAAGGTCCCTCATGTCAACCTCTCCCTGTTTTAATTAAGCAGCCAGTCCACACACCCACCCCCTCTCCCTCAAAAATGCTTTGCACTCAGCAAGAGCTGCTTCCCCGGCGGGCTGCAGTTAAGCCTTCAAACAACCAGCAGCCTCCGGAAATGCCAGCCTACAGGTGCGGGGCGCGGCAGGGCCCCTCCCGCAATCCCGCACCCAGGCAGAAGGCTCACGAGATGGACCGAGAACATTCCCTGGGCTCTCCTCCACAGGGCCGCGACCCCCAGCAGCGTGCCTCAAACTGCAATGACCCCCAGCAGGAAATGCATTTTCTGTGTTGATCCAGCCGGCTCCTGCATCTGTCCATACGTATAAAACTCACATCTCACAAAACAGTACTTACCACTGTGATGTGCCATACGTTCGGATTTTCCCCTCTGTGTTTTTGTTTTGTTTTGTTTTTGTTTTTGTTTTTGTTTTTGTTTTTGTTTTTTTAAACTGGTTGCAGCCTTCTGCATGACTCGCACCACTCCATGACGGCTTTATTTTGAAAACCTGGCTGCCGATGGACACCCCAAGTCCTCCAGATGAGGCCCTGGCCTGGTCTCCTGTGTCTCATCTCTCCTGGGCCAAGGTCCCACGCTCCGCAAAGGCCGGATGGTTCCTGAATGCCTCTCGTTCTTCTGCACCTCCGGGCTTTGCCCAAATTCCCCGTGTAGCCTGTCTGCTGATTTTCCCTGCACTTGGGACCGCCTCTGTGAAGGCTTTGTGCTACCTCTTGTTTGCGAGCACCTCTGTGCTCCAGGGATCACGTCAGGCGTGGCCATCCTGTGGGGACCGGGCGTGAGCCCTCACCGGTCTGTTCCTTCTGCATGAGCAGGATCTCACAAATCCAAGCTTCTCCCTCCCCCTGTGTGCAGATGGAAATGAGTGGGGAAAGAGGGGCGGACGGGGGGAGGCAGGATTTGGACCTCCTCCAGGAGCGGGTCCGGGTCCTCGGGAAGGAAAATAGCATTTATGGAGTGTCGAGAACCTTCCAGGCTTTGTAGAAGGAAGACGGCGGTTTTCAAAGCCAACACTGCCTGCAGCGGGCTGAGTCTCCGGGTGGGGGCGTGATTCATCCTGGAGGTGAGATGTCTAGGAAAGCCCTTGGTGGCGGGCTTCCTGGGAAGAGAGAGAAGCAAGACCCCTGGGGCCTAATCCAGAAAGGCAGGAATGAAGCGTGGCGTCAGAAATGGGAGATGGGAGGGGAGCCGGGAGAAAAGAGGGGCCCCCAAAGGGGTCTGCACCCACGAGGGGGGCTGTGGATCTTCCTGTTTCTGAAAGCAGCATCTGCCCTTGAATCCAGAGAGTGCCCCCGCCCCCCGCCCAAGCCCAGGCTTTCGTGAACAGGCCCTGGGGTTCTCAGGGTTTTGCGAGCGCTCAGGACAGGGCCTGGTGCAGGAAGAGTTCCATCGTTTTATTTCTTCATCACATCAACTGTTCAAAGTGAATATGATCATCTTCACCGAACAGATAAAGCCGCGGGGGCCCAGGGCTCCAGGACAGCCACACCAAGGAGAATGAATGTCCTGAAGTCGGCTGCACAAAGAATGCTTATGGAGCCCCTCTCCTGTGAGAGGCACTAGGGAATTCAGGGCTGTCTAACGGCCATCCCTTGCCCTGAAGTTGGGCTGGAATGGAAGTTGCAATAAAGGCTTTCTCAATTTACAAGGGCAGAGAAAGCCTTGAGGGAAGGGAGGTAAGAAAGGAAGGGATTCAGGCTGGTCAGGGAAAGCTTTGCTGGTGGGCCTGGCCTTGACAGGTGTTTTTAAATTTTTTTTTTTTTTTTAGATTTACTTATTTATTTAGGAGACAGAGAGATGGAGAGAGAAAGAGAGTAGGGGGAGGGGCCGAGGGAGAGAATCATCAGGCAGACTCCCCGCTGAGGGCAGAGCCCACCGTGGGGCTCAATCTCATGACCCTGAGATCATGACCTGAGCCGAAACCAAGAGTCTTACACTTAACTGACTGCACCGTACACCCCCCCACCCACCCCGCCTTAAAAGTTTAAGTCAGATTTGCTATTAGGTGGGGGAAGAAAACCATCAACACTCAGAGGCAGAGATGCTTGGGTTATATTTGCACCTTCCACCCTCATCCCCGAACGAGAAGGTCCTGATTGTAGAACATTGCTTCTGGGCCCGAGGAGGTCAAGGGATGCAGTTATCAAGGGCCTCTAAGGCAGACTTTCATCAATCTCCAGATGAGGTTGTGTACCCCATTTCAACTCTGCCGAGGTGGAAAGAGGTGTTTGCTCCTCTTTTCATGATCATCACTAAAGGCAAACATGTAAAAGTAGTTTTAAGCCAGCGTCCCTCAGCCTCGGTGGCACATGCGAAGCCCCTAGGGAGTCCAACCTCACCCCAATTAAGTCTGAATCTCTGGGGGTGGCACCCGGGCATCAGGTTTTAGAGTTCCCCAGGGAGGCTGTGTTGGTGGGCACGAAGGGCAAGCTGGAAGCTCTGTTCCTTCATTAAGGAAAAAAATGGAAGTGGCCAGAGCCTCTCTCCAGGCGAGGAACACAAAGCAGGAAAGAACTGCTTCTCTTTGTGATCTTGGTCCAAACCTCTTTTTCCCTCGCTGAGGGATTCTCCCAGCAACCTCCAAGCAACCAGCCAAGAGACGCTGCCCTGAATTTTCAGTTCTCAGCTATAGAACAAAGAATTCTTTGGGGTTTAAGAAGAGGTTTCACAGCTCACTGGCCCTTGGGCTACTAAGATCTAGAGCGAGAGTTCAGGCTGCCCCATCTAGAACATGGCGAGCCTCAGAGCCTCGGGGCCTTGGAGCAGGGCTATCGGGCTGGAAGCCTCCAAAGGCTGCATCTCCGTCTGCTACCTCCAGCCACCCTGTTTGGAGAGAGAACTCAGCAAAAGGGATGCTCCAGGAGAGAAAAGCCAGCAGCTCACCCCACAGGGCCCCTGCACTGTGTTAGGATCCCAGGCAGTGAACCATAGACCCCACCACCATCCCTCCCTCCACTGGAGAGAAACCTGCTTGAATGGGACTGGTCAGTGGGAATACCTCTGTTTGTCAATGCCAAGGTCTCTCAAGTCTGCTCCCCAGCTTTGTTCCCTGGGGATTCTGGTTCAAGCAGGCAGAAACCTAGTTTCTCTGAAGTCATCCTGAAGCCCCCCGTGTTGGGGGGTTGGGAGGATAGGAAGTGAGCGCTTGCAATGACTTGGGTGTTGGGAATGGGATGAAGGGTGGAGGGGGCACTTCACTCCACCTTTTCCACTCTCTCCAGCCTTGGTGGCAGGAAAGACTGAGCAGCAGTCCAGAAAAGGTTGACCCCTCCAAGCCTTAGTTTGGGACACTGCTAATCATCCTTCTCATTCCTGCAGTTTTAATGGCTGACTCTTAACTGGGCCCTCTGCATTTACCTCTCTGCCTGTTCATTTCTCTTTGGGGTCAGCATGCTTGGACCCTACATCTTCTCCCTCCTCACTTGCTCTTTCAGGATCCTTACCTTCTGCTCATGCCTCAGTCCTTCCACTGGCCGTTCCATCTGATGACTTCCCAGACCCAAGTCCCACGGACATTTCCACTCCTCTCACCCAGTGTATCAGCTGCCTTGGGTTTTGCCTCCACACCTTGCAGTTGTGGCTGTAGGGCTAAGAAGAATTTGCGTATGTGCATGTAGGTCCGGCACACGGGGTTTAAACACGTTCATTCTCTTTCCCCCACTGTGCTAGTCCTTTTGAGAGTTGATGGTGTTGGGTGTACCTGGGAGCCTGGCGCTGGGTGGCTCAGCAGTGGCCGGAGAGGACTATGGAGGGAGGGAGATGCCAGGGAGGACAAATCAGCTCCCAGGCATTGGTTTGAGGCCTGATGGAAGTGGCCATCCCTGACCTCCTTGGGCTGCCCTCTTTGAAGACCGCCATCCTTGGGGTGGAAAGAGACAGTGAGATTGTCGCTTCTTCATCTTTCCATAGAAGCAGCACAGCCAGAAATCAGGATGGGTGGGTCTTGAGATAGAAGTGACTTAGGATGCCCCAATCTTCTCAGGGACCGCTTTAATAAGTAGGCAGTTTTTCCTTCCTGTGTCCTTTGGAGATTTGGGGTTAGTTTGCAAGGAAACTGGTAGCCTGGTTGTTCAGTTTCAAGAATGGACAGCCCTGGAAGAAAACACCAACTAAGAAGACAAAACACCTAAAAAAATCAGACAAAGGAAAGACAAGAAATGGCTAAATTCATATTTTTAAAAAAATTTAATAAGAGAAACAGAAAAGATATTACTGAATAGTTATGAGATCAGCGATGGAAACGTTTCTAAGCATACACATATAATGTTCTTAATAGATTGAACACTTTTTTAATGTAAAATTTCTCTATATTAGGGGCACCTGGGTGGCTCAGGTGGTTAAGCATCTGCCTTCGGCTCAGGTCATGATCCTGGGGTCCTGGGATGGAGCCCCACATCGGGCTCCCTGCTCAGTGGGGTGTCTGCTTCTCCCTCTCCCTCCGCCCCTCCCCCCTGCTCATGCTCGCTCTCTGTATCTCTCCATCTCAGATGAATAAATAAAATCTTAAAAAAAAAACAAAGATGAAAATAAAATAAAATAAAATTTCTCTACATTAAAAAAAAAAACAGTAGGTTAAAAACAAAATATTTGAGGGGCGCCTGGGTGGCTCAGTTGGTTAAACATCTGACTCTTGATTTTGGCACAGGTCATACCCTCAGGGTCATGAGATCGAACCCCACATTGGGCTCTGTGCTGTGTGGAGCCTGCTTGAAATTCTCTCTCTCCCTTTCCCTCCACCCCTCCCTCCATCCCCACTGGAACACATATGCATGTGCTCTCTCTAAAAAAAAAAAAAAAATTGAACATATATGACAAAGTCAATTATCCTTAATATATAAAGAGCTCTTATAAATCAATAAGGAAAAAAACCCCAGAAAGTCCCAGTTTAAAAAAAAAGTTCAATGAAGATGAATATGTAATTTACAAATGAAGACATACACATGTACAAAGTATATCCTATCAAGTAATAAAATAAGTACAAACTAAAATAACAGTGAAATTCCATTTTTTTCCCACTTAGTTTACTGTTAGTTCTTAAAAATAAACACTCAATGTTGGTAAGAGTATGGGAAACAGAAACCCTGATTCAAATCTAGTGAGAATATAAAGTGATACAACATTTCTGGGGGCAGTTTGCTAATATCAAACCCTTTATATCCCTTGACTTAACCATTCTTACTTTTAAGAATGTTTCTTAAGACAAAAACTAGAACTGTATGTGAAGATTTGCATATAAACATATTAATCACAAAGTTCTTCGTGATATTTTAAAAATTAAGAAAAACCTAAATGTCTGTAAATAGGGAATTGGTTTAATATAGTTTGGCATAAAAATATTGGATAGAATATTATGCAGCCAATAAAAATCATATTTTCAAAGAATATTTACAGATATACAGAAATGCTCGCAATACAACATTAAGTATAAAAAAAAAAGAAGGCAGGCCACAACACTTTATATGCATTGGAAGACAAATTTAGTTAAAAAAAAAGAAAAGAAATAAAAGCTAAAGGAGATTGAAAAGTTATGCCTGTCCCTGAGCCAAATACTTGGCCAGATGGATAGACTGTTTGAGTGCTCCCCCTAGATCTTTGGCCCACTCCCTTGACAGGGGAGGGAGGGCCCTATGATTGGTGGCTCACCAGAATCACATGGTGTGGGGCAAGGAAGTTTCCCAAGGGCGGGACTGCGGGATAAACAAACATATCCACATGTTTGCAACTGAGGAAGGGGACTGTGGTGGTGGTTGTTATGGTGGGGGGTGAGGGGTGGGCAGAGGGACACGGAGGGGGAGCCATCTGCCATGTTGAGATTCCCAATGGCAGTCTAACCATGTGCTTAGCCACCTACAAAACAGGGTACAAGAAAACTAGTTTTTTAACGTTTCCCAAAAGCTTTGAAATAAAGGAAATCCAGGAATTATTGATTTCCTTATTTTTATTTTATAGTTTAGTGTTATATTTGTTTGACAGTTTAGCATTGTTTTTCTTTTGCTGATTCCTTATATTCAATTTGTGGTTTAGGGTAGTTTCTCTCTTGAATTAAATGTGGCAGGGTGAAGAGAGGGGCACAGTCATAGTCCGGCCTTCATTACCACCCTGTGTCACCCCCAGACTGCTGGGCAGGGTGTGATCTCCAGCCCACCCAGAGGAGGGGGCAGCTGCAGGAGCTCGGTCCCTCCTACCTGGGGAGCCAAAGGGCAGGAAGGGAGACATAGTCTGGAGAGTCTGCTGGGAGAGTGCCAAGGCTCCCAGACCAGAGCTCAGCACAACCCCCAGAGGGCTAAGTGGGAACAGGGGGAGCCCAGATGGGGAGCCTGGGGCTCTGGGGACCCTGCGTCTGAGGAGGTTCCAAGGAAACCAAGGGATTCCCTGAAGTGTTCTTCCGTGTCTTCAGTGTAGCTTTTATGCCAACACCACCCCTGAGTCCCCCCACCCCACCCCCCACCACGTCATCCTGATGTGCTGGAAGCACTTAAGTGAGCTGGTGCAGCAGAGAAGACATGAGGGAAAGTCCCCGGGGGCGGGGGCGGTCAGAAAACCCAGGTTTCACACAATGACACACTTGTGTCCAGTCACGCTGGGTATGAGGCTTTGTACCAGGAATTTATATTTAGGACCTCATGTAATCCTCAAAGTATTCCTGTGAGGTTGGAATGGTTCCTCTCTTTCACAGAGTAAGGGAATTATGCCCAAAGTTAAAGGAAAGGAGGAAATGAACATTTATTAAGTACCTCCTGTATACCAGGCTTTACAATCTTTGTATACGTAGTTTTGACAGCCACCTGGTTTTTTGCTTTGTTTTCTTTTTAAATTTGATCGACGAGGAAAGGAAGCACAGAGAAGATGAACGCATTATACAAGGTGAGTGAGGAAGGTGAGTTCAAACTCAAGTCTATCGAGCCTCAAAACTCACTTTCTTCTGCCTCCCTACTTATGAAATAGTTTACTCAGGGTCGCCCAGCTAGTAGGATAACAAAAATAACCAGTAAAGTAGCTGATGTTCACTGAACGTTTTCTATATGCGCATCTTGACATGCGACCTGCTATAGATCACATGTTTGTGTCCCTCCAAAATTCATATGTTGAAACATAATGGGGTTAGTGTCTTATAAAAGTGACCTGAAAAACCCTTGCCCCTTTCACCATGTGAAGTGACAGCTAGAAGCTGTCATCTCTGAACCAGAAAGTGGGTTCTCATCAGACACTGAATCTGCCAGAGCCTTGATCTTGGACTTTCAGCCCCCAGAACCGTGGGAGAGAAATGCTTGTTGTTTATAGGACACCCAGTCTGTGGTATTTTGTCAACAGCCCAAACAGATGGAGACATAGATGTCATATAATCCTCACACTAACCCCTGAGGAAGGTTCTGTTCTATTCATTCCCATGTTACAGGTGAAGAAACTGAGATTCACAGAGGCGTACCCATGGCCACCTAGCTAGCAATGGCAGATCAGTTTTCTCAAGCTTGAAGCTCCCATCCTCTTTGCCGCCGCTGGCCATCACCCCATGCCCCATGCCCCATGCCCCACTCCTTGTCAGTGCTTCCCCAAGCTCTTCAACGCTAAGGGACAGTGGTGATGGAAAGTTGCCTGACAAAATAAGAGATGCACAGGGAGTCTGCCATGTTGTCACTGTGACCTGGACAGACTGCCATCCTGTCTCATGTGTATCAATTCCCAAGGGCTGTTGTAATAAAATTCCACAAATCTGGTGGCTTGAAACAACAGGAATTTAATTTCTCACAGTTCTGGAGTCCAAAAGTCCAACATCAGGATGTCAGTTCTCCAAAAGTTCTAGGTGAAGATTCATCTTCATCTCTTCTTGCCTCTGGTGGCTCCTGGCATTTGTTGGCTTGTGGCCACATCAATCCAATCTCTGTCCCTGCCTTCACATGATGTTCTTCCCTGTGTCTCTGTATGTCCAACTCTCTTCTTATTTAGACCCTGATCATTGGATGTAGGGGCCACTCTAAATCCAGGAGGATTTCATTGCAAGACCCTTAACTAATCATATCTGTAAAGACCCTATTTCCAAAGAAGGCCCTTTCTAATTTTCTGGGCGGTTATGGATCTGCGGGGAACATTATGCCAGTTATCACACCATGGTTGTTGAGTTTGGCTTCAGTCCCTTTAAAGATGGTGGTCAGAATGATGCTCTTGACCAGGTGGGCACAAGAAACCCACTAGTTCATTTGGATAATCCTTTTCCCTGCTCCCATGGATGAAGGGTTTTCCAGGTTATCCTTGCTTTCCTTAGAGCAGTGCCCTCCTCTAGCAAGATTCTCTGCCTAGACTGGATCCTGTGGCCAAACATTTCAGCTCAGCTTTCTCCAGCCAGAATCCCCATCACCTCAGACTTCCCAGCCTCTCCCTGCAACGCCAGCCCTCATGTGGGCATTGTCCCCACTGCCAGATGTCACACAGTAAAGAGCAGAGATGGGGTTTGAACCCAGAGTCAGATGCCAGACCCTAAAAGCTTAAGGGCGCCTGGGTGCCTCAGTCAGTTAAGTGTCTGACTCTTGATTTTGGCTCAGGTCATGATCTCAGGATCATGAGATGGAGCCCTGCGTCGGGCTCCAAACTCAGCAGGGAGTCTGCTTGAGGTTCTCTCTCTCTCTCCTTCTGCGTCTCCACCTGTTCATGTTCTCTCTCTCCCTCTCAAATAAATAAATAAATAAATCTTCAAAAAAAAAAAAAAAGAAGGGAAAGAAAAGAAAAGCTTAAGCACTATCCTATACACTCTAGGCTCCTGCTACCCAAAGTTAGCTCAGGGACCAAAAGCATCATCATCACAAAATCCCCACTGGTTCATATGCACATTCAAGAAGCACTGGGGATGTTGTGACACTGTAAATCCTGATTCAGTAGGTCTGGGGAGGGCCTGAGATTCTGCATTTCTAACCAGATCCCTATGGACCTACCAGATTTTCAAACGTTACGAACAACCTCCTAACAATTATTGATCTTTTCCTAGTCTTTTCCCTCTTCGACCGTCTGTCCCATTAAATGTTAAAATGCTATTGGCCAAACAGGCACATGAAAAAGTGCTCAACATCACTCGGCATCAGGGAAATCCAAATCAAAACCTCAATGAGATACCACCTCACACCCGTCAGAATGGCTAAAATTAACAAGTCAGGGAACGACAGATGTTGGCGGGGATGTGGAGAAAGGGGAACCCTCCTACACTGTTGGTGGGAATGCAAGCTGGTGCAACCCCTCTGGAAAACAGTATGGAGGTTCCTCAAACAGTTGAAATTAGAGCTACCGTTCGATCCAGCAATTGCACTACTGGGTGTTTACCCCAAAGATACAAATGTAGGGATCCGAAGGGGTACGCACACCCCAATGTTTATAGCAGCAATGTCCACAATAGCCAAACTGTGGAAAGAGCCAAGATGCCCATCGACAGATGAATGGATAAAGAAGATGTGGTATATATACACAATGGAATATTATGCAGCCATCAAAAGGAATGAGATCTTGCCATTTGCAACGACGTGGATGGACCTGGAGGGTGTTATGCTGAGTGAAATAAGTCAATCAGAGAAAGACATGTATCACATGACCTCACTGATATGAGGAATTCTTAATCTCAGGAAACAAACTGAGTGTTACTGGAGTGGTTGGGGGTGGGAGGGATGGGATGGCTGGGTGATAGACATTGGGTAGGGTATGTGCTACGGTGAGCGCTGTGAATTGTGCAAGACTGTTGAATCACAGATCTGTACTTCTGAAACAAATAACGCAACATATTTTAAGAAAAAAGGAAAAGAAGAAGATAACAGGAGAGGAAGAAAAGGGGAGTATGTCAGAGGGGGAGACGAACCATGAGAGATGATGGACTCTGAAAAACAAACTGAGGGTTCTAGAGGGTAGGGGGGTGGGGGGATGGGTTAGCCTGGTGATGGGTATTGAGGAGGGCACGTTCTGCATGGAGCACTGGGTGTTATGAACAAACAATGAATCATGGAACACTGCATCAAAAACTAATGATGTAATATATGGTGATTAACATAACAATAAAAAATTAAAAAAAAATGCTATTGGCCAAACTCACACAGCTTAGCATGAAATTTTTACCCTGGTTTATCCTGATTGCTTCCCACCTCTCAGGCCTGTCTCCTTCATTCCAGTTCTTCATCTTGTTCCCAAAACTGTATGTCCATTTGCAAGTTCAGTTGACATGCAAAACTAAATCTGCAGCCCCAACTTCTCTCTACATTTCAGATTTAGAGCCAGGCATTTCTGATTCCTGAAACTCAAAGTCTCAAAAGAAACTCATTATTTTCTCATTTAATTCAGTGGGACTCAATAAACAAAAGTGGCCAGGCATTGTGCCATGGAAACAAAATGGCAGACTATTTCCCATGACGGATTCCCACAAGCAAGACCTCCTGAGCCCGTTGGAGTGCTGGTAAACCAGATTTTCTAAAAAAAAAAAAGCACTGATTTGTAGCATTTGCCAATCTCCATGGTGTAAATATTCCACTATGGCTGATTTCAAGTTTCTAACATAACATCACTGAACATGGAAGTGGGACAAGAGGCAGAGAATCAGCTCTCGTGAGCTGGTATGAGACAGCTCCCAACACACCACTGCATGACCTTCACATATATACTGGCTTTTCTCCCAGTCTCCCACTCTCAAATCTCAGAAACATCCTTGACCTTCTCCTCTTCCATTCACCTTCATACCTAGTAAATCAGCAAATGTCGTGACTTGCAAATGAGGCCCTAAAATTCTTTGAAGGTAGATGTAATCAGTTAAAAAAAAAGAATTAACAGCACATAAAAAAATAGCAAAATGGTAGAGACTTAAACCCAATTATGTTGATAATTACATGAAATATTAACGGTCCAAACACTCCAGTTGAAAGGCAGAGATTATCACCAAAATGGATTTTTTAAAAGATCCAATTATTTGTTGTCTATAAGAAACACACTTTAAATATAAAGACATAGATGAAAGGTCAAAGTATGGAAAAAGATACAACATGCATAAGGAAAGCTAGCTATATTGATATCAGACAAACATAACTTTAGGACAAGGAATATTATCAAGGCTAAAGAGGGACATTTCTTAATGGCTTAAAGGTCAATTCATCAAGATATATCAATCAAAATGTGCATAAACTAACAAAATTAAAGCAGAAATAAAAGAAATCCACAATTGGGATACACATTGATGTATTGATGGCTGATTTATGGTAGAGCGAATGGTCTACTGTGATGAATATTCCATGTGCATTTGAAAATAATGTGTTATCCCACTGATGCCAGGTAGAGTGTTCTGTTAATGTCAATTAGGTCAACAGGGTTGACAGCATTATTCAAGTCTTCTATATTGTTACTGATTTTCTGTCTATTTGCTCTACCAATTCTAAGAAAGAGACTTAAAATCTCTAGGTACAGTTGTGGGTTTAACATTTTATAGCAGGTAACAGGTCAGTGCACAAAATGATTGTGTACATAGAAAATCTTTATGAAACTGTTTTTTGAAAGCTGACAAAAATGAGTGAATTCAGCAAGGGCATAGGCTACAAGGTCAAAATAAAAAATCAATTATATATCTATATACTACCAAAGAATGCTTAGAAAATAACACTTAAAAACACATTTATAATAGCATTAAAAAAACCCATGAGATACTTAGGAATAAATTTAACAAAATATATCCAAAATATGTACACTGGGAACAACAAAACAATTACATTAAAGAAGATCCAAGGACGCCTGGGTGGCTCAGTCAGTTAAGCTGTTAAGAGTCTGAGTCTTGGTTTTGGCTCAGGTCATGATCTCAGGGTCCTGGGATGGAGTCCCATGTCAGGTTTCCTGCTCAGCGAAGAGCCTGCTTCTCACTCTCCCTCTGACCCTCCCCCCGACTCGTGCACGCTCTGTCTCTCAAATAAATAAATAAAATCTTAAAAAAAGAGAAGATAGCAGGAGGGGAAGATTGAAGGGGGGGAAATCGGAGGGGGAGATGAACCATGAGAGGTGATGGACTCTGAAAAACAAACTGAGGGTTCTAGAGGGGAGGGGGGTGGGAGAATGGGTTAGTCTGGTGATGGGTATTAAAGAGGGCACGTTCTGCATGGAGCACTGGGTGTTATGCGCAAATAATGAATCATGGAACACTACACCAAAAACTAATGATGTAATGTATGGTGATTAACATAACATAATAAAAAAAAAAAGAACACCGCAAAAAAAAAAAAACATGTTGGATACCATAAAAAAAAAAAATCTTTAAAAAAAAAGAGAGAAGAAGACCTAAATAAACAGAAGATATGCTGTGTTCATGGGTTGGAAGACTCAATGTGGTTGTTAGTTTTACCCAAATTGATCTATGGATTCAATTCGGTCCCAATAAAAATTCCAAAGCTTTTCAGTAGAAATTGACAAGCCGATTATAAAATTTGTAGAGAAATACAGAGGTCCTAAGCTAGCCAAAAACATTTTTTTTAATGATTATTGAAGATGAAGAACTTGGGAAGACTTACACTACCTGATTCCAAGACATATTACAAGGCTACAGTGAACAAGACAGTGTGGTATGACATAGAGAAAGAGAAATTTATTAATAGAACAGACTAGATCCATACATATGTACTCGATTGATTTTTTAATGAGAATGCTGGAATAATTCAACAGGGAAGGAATACCCTTTTCAAAAATGATGCTAGAAAAACTGCATATCCACATGAGAAAAAAATTAACCTTAAATCTTACCTTACGTCATGGACAAAAATTAACCCAACATCAATCACAGAGCTAAACTTTATAAAAGCTAAAATCATCAAAAAAAAAAATTTTGGATGAGAAATAGGAAAAAAACAACTTTTTGACCTTGGCGGAGACAAAAATTTTTTAGGAAAAGCAGAAAAATGCACAATCAAAAAAGAAGAAATGAATAAATTGGACTTCATCAAAATGAAAAAAATTTGCTCTTCAAAAATGCCATTAAAGAATTCAAAAAGAAAGCCAGGAACGAGTAGAAAACATTTCAAGTACAAACATCTGACACAGGACTTGTATCCAGAGTATACAAAGAACACTTAAAACTCAATAATATGAAAACAACAGATCAAATTTTAAAAATGGGTAAAAGATGAGATCAACCGTTTCTCCCAAAAGAAGATATATTCATAAGCACACGAAAAGGCGATCAATGTCATTAGTCATCAGCGAAATGCAACGAGCCATACCACGTAGGTACTGGAAAGTTCAGAATGAAAAAGACGTCATCCCAAATGTTAAGGAGATGTGGATCAACTGGGACCCTCCTACATTTTCATACATTTTTAGTGTAAATAGAAAATGATAAAACCACTTTGGGAAAACAGTCTGGCAGTTTCTTATCAAGTTAAAAAAATATACTTGATTCAACTCAATGATTTCACTTCCTACTGAAGAGGAGTGTAAACATACATTCACACAGACCTGTAGATGGATGTTCGTAGTAGACTTGATCACAGTGTCCCCACGTTGAAAACAACCCAAATGTCCATCAGCAGGTGAACAGATAAACAAGTTATGGTACATCCACACAATGGATTAACACTCAGCAATAAAAAGGAACAAACCATTCAGACACACAACTAATGGGGATGAATCCCCCAAATTGGACTGAGCAAAAGAAGCTAGACACAAAAGAGTACATAGTGTATGATTCACTAACATGAAATTCTGGAATTCTCACCCGTGGATGATTTTGCCCTTCAGGGGACATTTGGAACGATCCGGAAATATTTTTGGTTTGTTACAAGTTGGCCTTTGCTGTTGGCATCTACTGAGTAGAGGCTGGAGAAGTTTCTAACCACTCTACAGTGCACAGGTCAGCCCCACAGCAAAGCATGACCTGACCCAAAATGTCCGTAGTGGTGAGGTTGAAAATCCTCAGCTACATTAGTCTATAGTGACAGAAAGTGGATCGGCGATTGGCACTGGCTGGGGTGCGGGCTGGGGGTTGGGAGAGGAAAGGTTGCCTGCCAAGAAGTCAAGAAAATGATTTGTATTTTGATTTTGGTCAAATGAAGCAGTGTATTTTATGGAAATTATACCTCAGGAATATTGATTTTTTTAAAAAGCAACTCTGAATGCTACATTTTTTTTTTTAAAGATTTCATTTATTTATTTGACAGAGACACAGCGAGAGAGGGAACACAAGCAGGGGGGAGTGGGAGAGGGAGAAGCGGGCTTCCCGCCGAGCAGGGAGCCCGATACGGGGCTCGATCCCAGGACCTGGGATCATGACCTGAGCCGAAGGCAGACGCTTAATGACTGAGCCACCCAGGCGCCCTGAACACAACCTTGAAATATTTTCTTGTCGTTCTCATCCAGCAGGTAATGAAAAGTGCATGGTTCTTACCGGAAATGACCCTGAGCAAATCTCTCAGTCCTGAATAGACCTGAGACACAACCTGTCAAAACCTACAAAATTGAATCCTTGTTTTTTGGAGGGTTTTGTTTGTTTGTTCGTTTGTTTTAAGATTTTATTATTTGAGAGAGAGCTAGAGAGAGAGCATGTAGGGGGTGGGGAAGGTGCAGATGGGGAAGGAGAGGGACAAACAGACTCTGCACTGAGCACAGAGCCCAAGGCAGGGCTGGATCCCAGGACCCTGAGATCATGACCTGAGCCAAAACCAAGAGTCAGACGCTTAGCCGCTTAACCAACTGAGGCACCCAGGTGCCCCTTGAGTCCTTGTTTTCTGATTAGAATGGGAAGAGGTTGGAACAAGGAGGAGAGCAAGAACAAAGAAGTCCCTCAATCAACAGTATTTTATTATTACAAACATCCATACATGCCTGTGGACACATGCCCACAGCCATTTATTTGCACATAGGCCATTTGCATGGTGCCCAACACAAAGAGATATATAATGAGTGTTAATAACATTCACCCCAACCCCACACTCTTTAAGCTTTCATCTCCACACCCATCAGCGTTTTCATAAAGCAAAAGACTCCTTAACCTTTTAGCTTACGGTGCGGTCTTTCGGAACGAGGGCGTCATGAAGAGAAGGCAGTTTCTATGGTGATGATCCCATGTATTACAGTTCTGGAGCCTTTTCCAGTGGTGTCCCTGAACTAGCAGTTTCTGTTTAAAATCAACCACGGTGGGTGCGTTTACACCAGGGCAATTGGCAAATGCTACAAATCAGGGCTTGTTCCCTGGAGAGCTGGTGGTTAGACTGTTTACCAGCACACCCCTGCCTCTGGCTCAGAAAGAAAGGAAATTCACACCGAAAAGAGAATGCACATGGCTGTGAACATGGACGCTGTGGTTTGGGATTTACGATTTTTCCTCTTATGTCATCAACACAATTGCAACTGCCCTGAAGACTCATTTTCCCGTAAAACAAGGGGGTGGGGTGGGGGCAGAGCCTGTATACATACCATACATGGTTTATGATTGATTGATTGATTTTTAAAGATTTTATTTATTTATTTATTTATTTGAGAGAGAGAGAGACAGGGAGAGCACACGAGCAGGGGCAGAGGGAGAGGGAGAAGCAAACTCTGACTGAGCTGAGCGTGGAGCCTGACCCCAGGACCCTGAGGTCATGACCTGAGCCAAAACCAAGAGTTAGATGCTTAAACCACTTAACCCACTGAGCCACCCAGGCACCTCCATACAGTGGTTTCAAAGAAATTCGTAATCGGCAGCATAGGGGGCATAGGTTAAGCACAACAAAATGTTTATTTTAAAAATCTTTTCTTCGTATTCAGGACAAAGCTGAATGGAGTGTACTCGGTTGGGTGAGATCTTAGGCCTTGTCCTCAGAGGAAGGGCAGAGAAGCCCTAATTGAAAGGAGGGTCTGGTCACGGCTTCCGATAGACACGCTTTCCAGTGGTTCACGATCCTGCAAGGAACCTGAGCCTGGAGCTTGAGAAGCCACAAGTAAGTGTTCCAGGGTGAGCTGATGCACCCTGTGGGGTGTCTGTCACCTTACGCAGTGACTGCTTTTCCAAGGGAGTAAGGCCAGAGAGGAAGGAGGGAAACATCTCCCAGAGACCAGAGTCTCTGGTGAGTTGTAGCTCTGTCCTGAGCTGCCTCTGGCTTTCTGGGTGCTGGCCTGGCCTAAGAGAGAAAGCTCACTTCCCTCTGGCATGGGGAATGGGAGACTGACCAGGTACCCCAAGCACCGCTCAGTCGCTCAGTCAGTATCAGCGAAGCTGAGGCCTTGGAGGCGGGAGCCAGAGAGCCCTGGGGTTTGAAAGCTCCCCAAAATTTATTTAAATCACCTTTAAAATGTGATTCCCACCCCCCTCCCCCATCCATTAACAGTATGGGGTCAGTACAAGATACTGGTCCATGTCCCTGGGCTTGGAAATCAGGCCTGGGAAACTGAAGGTCTTCTCTGAGCCCCTTCTGAGGGCAGATGCTGGTGACAACTCCCCTCCATTACCCTGGGAAACAAGAGCAGAGGTGGAGAACCCCACTTCCAGCAGCCCTACTGGGCCGGCCAGGGCCAGAGCTGGGCCCAGAATCTAGGCCGGTCCCCCTGCCTCTGAAAGAACCCATGGGACCCAGGACAGGGTCATCAGCCTCTTGGCACCCCCCACCCCCGCCCCAAGCAGTGCAGTGGTGACAGCAAACTGCTCTCCTGGATGGGACGGGGTGGGGGCAGACCTCTCTCTTGGCTGCCATCACCCTCTGATAGTGGGATTTTAAAAAAACTTGATCCAAAAAAAAAAAAAATTTACAAAAAAGAAAAGCAAGCAAGCACAAAAGCGGGGGGGGGGGGCCGAGGGTGAGGGGGGAACCCTAGGTAGAAATCAATGAAGCCTTTAAATCTTGCACACTGAAAAAGTCTGCATTTCTCTCTTGTCTTTGGGAATCCGCTGAATGGCTGGGAAACTGTTTTTAATAAACAAGAGTTCAAACGCTGAGGCTCCCTAGCCAGCAGTCACGCCTTAAACTCTAAACTTTACATGAAAACTCTCCCAGTCCCTTTGAACTCGCCTTCCCTCTCCGGCGGAGCATTCCAGTGTTTATGCATTTTTTGAGATTGCTGGCAGGATTGCTTTGAATACTTTCCCTCTCTTTAGCAACCTCCTCCCTTCAGAACCCATTAATGCCCCACTCAGCAACATCAAGGTATTGCTTTGAAGTCCCTTCTGGCTACGGGCCGCTCACACTCTTTGGTTACTGTGCAATCAAATAATTAAATGGATTCTCAGGGAAAAAAAAAAAATCATTCTTTTCCTTGGTAATTAAACACTCCAGGTTGGACAGGAGTGCTGGGTTGCCAAGGGAGTGAGGATCTATAAAGACTTGAAGCCCAGAATTCTTTGCTCGTGACCCCCAGGGGAGAAAAATAATAACAGGAGAGTCAGCTCCGTGCTCACTTCCCTTCTGCGCGGGCAGCTTCCCTGCGCCCAGGGCTCTCCGGTCTCAGGACCCCCCTTCTGAGAGTGGGGGTAGGGGGCATCCCCGCCAGGAGAGTTTCTTTTTGGGGTGGGGGATGGCCAGGGCTGTGGGGGCGTCTCTGGACCAGAATGAGCCCGTGAGAGATTGTAGCTGCTGAAGGGCAGGGATGGGGCTCACCCCCATCACACTGGGGGTGTGGCTGGGAGGTGGGGCAGACCGGGGAGGGCCAGAGGAGGAGGGGGAGGGGCAGGAAAGGGAGGAGAGAGGGGGTAGGAGGAAGGAGAAAGAGGTAAGGAGGGAGAGATTGGGAGAGGCAAGGGGAGATGGAAGGGGGAAGGAGGAGACAGATGAGGGAAGGGGGAGAAACAGGGACCCGAGAGGGGGGAGAAGTGAGGAGGAAGTAGGGAGGGAGAACGGAGGGGACTCAGGAGGAGTGGGCGGGAAGGGGAGGGGAGGAAAACATGGGGGAGGGGAGGGGAGGGGAGGGGAGGGGAAGCGCAGCAGGAGAGGGGGAAAGTCTGCTGCTCCCGCTTTGGGGTCTCTCAGGGCTCCACCAGGGTTAGCTTCTCCCAGATCAAAGGCGCCCCTCCCTGGAAGACCCCAGGTACTCTTGGCCACCTGCTCTGCTTCATGGCCTCTGCTGTCCCTCCCTCTCGCCCACCTTCTTGCCTCTCCCAGGATTGCCCTTCCATTATTCTCCTGATCAGTCCCCAGGACCCTCCGCGTCCCAGCCCGGAAGTGGCCTTCCTCTGGACAGCCCCAAGCAGAGGTGGCCCTCCTCTGGGTCTCCGGACAAGCTCTATGTGGGCGCTCCTCACACTGAATTTTAATGTCTCAACCGGGTGCTAATCCAGGTTGGGGGCCATGTGTTCATCGTCTGTCTCCCCCCCCACTCGCCCCCCCCCCCCCCGGTATAGGTACATGGTACCTCTCAGTAGGTGCTGGTGATGAGGATGTTCAGCAGAGAACAGTGATCGTGGGCTGGGGTCCCAAGGGTCACATTACATAAAGGCTATTATATAACCGGAGGCTTTGGCTGCAAGCATCTAACCCTGCCATTCTCCAGAACTTGAACTTGAGGTATCTCTTCATCACTGTTTCTCAAAGCCACCAGTTTCTCCTCTTGAATCTCTTCCCCCATTTCAGGCCATGTAATGCATAGACCCCAAACTCCAGGAACTTGGGCTCTCTGACATCCAAATTGGCCTTGAGAACAGATACTCCCTCCTCTAGGACAGGAGCTGTATTATTAGTCAAAATTCTTTTGGTTGAGTATGACAGAAACCCAAGTCAAATTGACTTAAGGAAAAAACAGATGACAAGACTTGCTGACTCACAAGGCTGGGCTCTTGGGCAGTTGAATCTGAGAATCCAAGGGATGCTGACAAGACTTGGTTGATCTTTCTCTCTGCCCCAGCCCCTCCATCTTGTGGCTCTGGATTTCTTTGTTGGCTTCAATGGCAGGTAAGCCTTCTCCACTTCCTGGCCTTCAGAAGCTCCAAGATTTTGTCCTGCCATTTCAGAAGCCCCAGTAGAAAGAGAGCACCCCATTCTCCAAATGCCTGGCGCAAGGCCCATGGTTTATTTGGACCAACTTAAGTTGTCTCATTGGACCGACTTAAGTCACATGTCCATCCCTGAGCCATGACAGCCAAAGTGATGGAATATATTAACCGGACAGATCAGGTACCATTTTTGTAGCTGAGTGTCGTTCCCCAAAGGGAAACCAAGGTGCTGTTATCCAGAGATGAAAACATGGATGCTGGGCTGAATAAAATAACAGATGACCATGGCAAGGACAAATCTCACTGTCGTTTATGGCGATTCTTGGAAGGCGGTGATGGGGCAAACACTGTGTGCTGGGTGGAGGCAAAAGGGTGGAGATAAACCGGGTCAAGAAAGAAGACCTCATCAGGTGTACGAAGGCAGGAGAGGAGCAATGGAATCTGACAATCGGTAGAGGAATCAAGCAGGTGTGATCAAGGAGCAGGACCTCGCAGCAGGTAAGGGGCAGGGCAGGGCAGGCAGGAGCTCCAAGCTATTCTTTCTGGGTCCAGAGTGTATTCTACAATTCCTAGAGAGTCCAGAGCCTATCCGGGGCCTCGCCTGCCTCCGGCCCCCAAGTAGGAGAGGCTGTGTTCTGCCTCTTGTTGGAAAAGGAGGTTCGGGTGGAGGGATCAAGACAGATCAGCACAGTGACCAGGGCAGTTTGCAGAAATGGCCACCAAGTTTGCTCAAAACAATGAAAATACTCACACGTGTTGAGATTTACCCTGAATAATTATGAGACGCTCAGAACACTTTACTGAGCAAGAGAGCATGCCGCATATTGGAAGGGAATACACCAATATATTATCAACTGTTATCTCTGGGTAGTGGGATTATAGGTGGATTTCGTTGTCTTTTATGTAATTCTATGAATTTTTCAAAACTTTTTTTTTTTTAACCATGACTCTTTATTTTTGTCGTGGGTGGGGGATACAAATTAAAGGGAAAAAAACTCTAAGCTGCTCATGTCAAAACACTCTACAAGCCAACCTCTTTCTACCATAATCCACTCTTCCGTTTAATTCATTTTCTCACTGTCTCTCTGTCTCTCACCCTGGGGACCTGGCTGTCCCTCAATCTGGATAATTGGCCTCTGGCCGATTGGGAGGCAGGTGGCTCAAGCAGCTCTGTCCCCTAAAGTGAGGTTGGGAGGGGTCTCTGCTTCTCCAGGAGGGGCTGGTTCCCACTGCGCCTGGCCGGGGAGCGGGCTCAGATGGAAGGCAGCTGTGCCCCTCCCCCAGCACGCGCCCCTCCTCCTTCTCTCACCCCCTGGGCTTTTTTGGGGCTGGATGAATGAACAACAAAGGCCTGTGGCCATCTCAGGCATGCCAAGAAGTGGGTGTCATCTGGAGGACGCTGCAGCCCAAACCTTTAATGCTGACAAACCATGTTGATCAGAAGACTAATTGCTTCTTGCTGTCTTCAGCCCGCCAAGTGCTTGACAATGACTCACAAATCATTTACACGATAGATTGTCGCAAGAGATTTTACCCTCGTGGAAACAGGCACCCAGGCACCCACTGCCTGGTCCGGGATGGGAGCTGAGGCTCAGTAAACCAGTGAAGGTCCCTGCCAAGACAGAAACCCTCCCCTAAAAATCCGTAAGAACTACCCCTCATCACTGCAACCACCAACGACCTGGGAGCTGACCCCTTCCCTTTGGGATTGCAAACCTGTGCCACACTCAGAATCCCAGGGAGGAAGAGATTTGGACAGCTCGTCTAGTAAGGATGCAGCCTCCAGGTCGGAAGAGGTCCAAAAGCCATGGAAGGTATATTGGCTTTATATTCTCCACCTGGAAATCTTTGGGGGTTGAAATTCCGTAATATCTCCCAGTGACCTATTTCATGGTTTTATATCTTGGTAGCCACGATAGTTTTTGGAAAGACAGCTACATCTCCTGCTTTTCATTCTGTTTTACCCTGGGCATCGGGGGAAAAGGCTTAGATTCTGGCTTCATCTTCCGGTGGGCGAAGACTAGCAACCTGCATTCTCTGGTTTGACCCAGGCTGAGTAGAAATGGAAGGAGAGGTGTGAGGAGGAGTCAGGATGGAGTGTGCCCAGGATAATGGGCTTAGTCTGCTCAGGTCTGGGAAGGGAGGTGGGCAGGGAGAATGGAGTGATGAGGGGGTGTGTGTAGCGATGAAGTGATGGGTGGGCAGAGGGAGAACGGAGACCTTGTGCATGGTCACGGTGCATTTCTCCTTGAGGAGATCGTGGAAGTTTCTCTCATTGAAAGATTTGTGCTTCTCTTTTCCTGTTAGGACAGACAAAATGATAGGAGTCACAGTGTGATCAGCCAGGAGACAGACACCACCCTAAGTATGTGTTATGGGTTGAATTGTGTCCTCCCAAAGAGTTGTGGTGAAGAAGTCCTAACACCCAGGACCTCAGAATATGGCCAGAGACACCGTCAGGGGCACAGCCCCGTTGTCAGGAAGCTGCCAGTCACTACATATCCAGGAGCTAGTGTTGGGACACTGCAATGGGGTGTCTCCCAGCTCCACACCTCTCAGGACCCGGGATGCTGGGAACAGACGTCCATGTGGCTGCAGTAAAGCCCCGTGACTCCGTGGCTTTGCCTGTGGGCAAACAAAAAACAAAGGAAGACGCCCCTCTCTCCTAGTGAGTAGATCTAAATGATGGAACCCACTTGGAATCTGGACACAAAGCAGTCTGGAAAATTAGGGTTTAGCTTTCCCGTCTCTGTAGTATAAGAAAGCTCATGAGAAGCAAAGAGGAAGGAAGGTTGAGTGGGCGATCCAAAGCACCTACCACAACTGGAGTCTCCCAGATTAAATGCCAGATGCCCCGTGAAGTTTGAATTTCAGACAAACCGATAGGTTTCCAGTATAAGTATGCCCCAACTACTGCATGGGACATACTTATACTAAAAAATTATTCATCATTTATATGAAATTCAAATTTAATTGGGTGTCTTGTATTTTAATTTGCTAATTGGGGCAACCTTACCCACAACACTGTTCATGGCTGGTTTCCAGTGTCTTTTTGTTGAGATCACTGGGAGACGGTGGGAGAGAAAGCCAACCTCAAAGTCTGTGCCCATCGGATCCTCCCCCGATCCCCTCCATGTACCATGTCTGATACAAAGAGCGTGAAAGGCTGAGGGGCTCCCAGCAACATAGTGTGGTCCAAAGTTGAGTTTGGGGAAAATGCAGCAAAGTCAGATGGTGGGTTAAGAAGGGTCGTGTGTGCTCACAGGATATCTGGAGGAGTCTTACCCGGCACTCTCTGTATCACCCAGGGTGACTTTTTATCTGTAAAGCTCCTTATTTTTTTCTTTTAAAGATGTTATTTTTAAGTCACCTCTACACCCAATGTGGGGCTTGAACTCACAACCCCACGAGTCACATGCTCCACCAACTGAGCCAGACAGGTGCCCCTATCCGTAAAGCTCTTGTACATCAAAGTCTGAGACACAGACACAGACCCTGGCCTCAAAGTGGCTTACAACTCAGGGGAGGAGGAAGAAAAAAATAGAAGTGAGCACAGGCTGAGCACGGGAGAAAGCACCTGGATTCTGGAGGGGAGGCTGGGGCGGGGGCAGGGAGGAGCGTGGGGCGGTGGGGGGGGGCACACCAGGGTTTGCGCATCACCGGTGAGAGAAAGGAGGGGAAGGGCTGAGCAGAGTCAGTTATAAAGACTGGACGGTGGGGATCAGCGGGTGATCGTAGCAGCGGACGTGTACGAGGCCAGACTCACTGCCAAGAACTGCGTGTGCCTTAGCGACTTTCATCAGCCTGTGAAGGATGCTCGTGACTCTCCTCAGTTTACAAAGTGGCAGACCCAGGTGGAGGGATGTTCATTGCTCAAGGCGACCCAGCTTGAAAACGGAGATCATGCCAGAAAGGCAGGCGCGGCTCAGACTGGGGGGAGCCTTGACTGTGCAGGCTTGAGATTTAAGGGGCTGGTATAACCGTGGCTCGAGGGCCAGCTGTGAGTGAGGCACCGGAGAGGCAGAGACAAGCCAGTGTCTCAGGCCGGCAAGAAGCGGCCAAAGCCCTAAAAAGGACCTTTGATCCAGAAATTCTACATGGAAAACCTTCATCCTAATAACTGAAGACGATTTAGCTATGAATACTGAGTGAGTGGTTAGCTAGAAAGATTTCATTACAATGTGACCTATAATTGCAGAATTTGTAAACTATATAAATGTCCAACCATATGTGATTAGTTAAATAAATGCAGCCATACATTTAAGTCATGTTGTAGAGCAATGCAGAAGAACATTATGGATACGGAAATATGCCAGTGACATGTTACTGAGTGAAAAATACAGATTACAAAATAATGTGCACCAAGTGGTCCAATGTGTGTGTGTGTGTGTGTGTGTGTGTGTGTGTTTTAACCTGGAAGGATACCGTGAAGTGTTAATAGTGATTATTTTCATTATAGGTGATACTAAAATTGCTATTGGCAATTTCTATTTTCTTTTTTTGCGTCAATTCTATAAATATCGAGTGCCTACTAGGCGCCAAGCACTGTGCTGGCTGTTACATACGTAGTGGTAAATAGAAGCATGTCTACTCCCTGCCTCATGGGTGAATAAGTGGGCAACGAAATCCTTATTGTCTAGTGACAAAGGAGAATGTGCTGTGAACAGGCGAAGGAACTTCTGTATAGGGAGGACCAGATGAGGACATATGTGGACCCGATGGTCAGGGAGGACCTCTGACATTTAAGTCAAGACCTGAAGGCTGAAAGGCAGACAACCTCAAGAAGGGCTGAGGAGAAAGACATGTATCACATGACCTCACTGATATGAGGAATTCTTAATCTCAGGAAACAAACTGAGTGTTACTGGAGTGGTTGGGGGTGGGAGGGATGGGATGGCTGGGTGATAGACATTGGGGAGGTATGTGCTATGGTGAGTGCTGTGAATTGTACAAGACTGTTGAATCACAGATCTGTACTTCTGAAACAAATAACGCAACATATTTTAAGAAAAAAGGAAAAGAAGAAGATAACAGGAGAGGAAGAATGAAGGGGAGTAAGTCAGAGGGGAAGACGAACCATGAGAGGTGATGGACTCTGAAAAACAAACTGAGGGTTCTAGAGGGTAGGGGGGTGGGGGGATGGGTTAGCCTGGTGATGGGTGTTGGGGAGGGCACGTTTTGCATGGTGCACTGGGTGTTGTGAACAGACAATGAATCATGGAACACTGCATCAAAAACTAATGATGTAATATATGGTGATTAACATAACAATAAAAAATTAAAAAAAAAAAAAGAAGGGCTGAGGGAGGGGGTGTGTTCCCAGCAGAGGGAACAGCATATGCAAAGGCTCTGAGCAGCAGAGCAATGTTAGGGGAAGTTAAAGGTTGGTGTGGATGAAGCACGGGAAATTTATGTTTTCAGAACTGGGCGTTATCCAGCGGGAGGACCCCCTTCCTGGGACAAGCCATAGAATACAGTAGAGGCTCACTCTCATTATCAGATTTTTAGAAAATTGGGTTGATGACGTGGAATAATGATGCTAAGGAAGGTGTGAATCCCTCTTTGGAATCATCTACATTATTTGGGGAGTTCCTCTACAACCAAATGATTTTTTAAAGGTTAAAAAAAAAAAAAAAGGACTACTATTCTTTCCCAAAACGAACAACAAGGAAAACCAACAACAACAAATCTAACCTCATTATTCAAATAGACTGGAATATTTTCTTTGGGGTAATTGCCAGTTTCCTTCTTTGACAGAACAATCTTGATCCCCACATATTCGGGGGCAGGGGGAGGGTAGAACAGGATCCTTTCCCCAAAACCCCACATTTCAAGCCTCCCTACAGGAACCGTCTGTCACCCTAGGTGAGAGTCCACACAGAATTCCCAAGTACTGTATAAAGTCATAGCTTTAATGAAAACTTAAAGATGCTCTGGGGCCAAGGCTCTGCTCTAGCTGAAAGCCCCCCACCAGGCAGCCTACCGGCCCATTTGTCCACCACCCTCTTGGTTTTGTGCCAGGGGCAAGGGAAGTGGGATGCCAGAGCCCAGATGTTGCAGCAGGAATGGGGAAGGATGGAATTTCCAACTGAGGAGCTAATAATAACAGAGGCGGTAAGGATGGAGCCAAAGTACCCGGAGATCCAGAGAGAGATCCCGAGCCTCCGCACCTCACTTGGCCGTCACTGAGCAGCACTGGAAGTGAGCACATTTATTATGCCCACTTAGTAGAGGCAGAAACTGTGCCCCCCCCCCCGTCTGTGCCCCACCTCTGATTAGCTGGTTAACAGTTAATCTGAGAAATAAGGCCAGAGCACAAGGAAGCACCAGGGAATGAGCACTAAGTGGGTGATTCAGACTGGAAGCTGGATTTCAGGAAGGGGAGGATCTAGGAGCACCTGAGCAAGTGCAACTCCTTCGGGAGAGGCCGGATCGATGCAGGTCCTATCTGGTAGGTGGGACTGGGGTGGGTGGCTGCTGGAGCGGGGCGGGGGGGGGGGGGGAGGGGGTTTCTAAAGGGCGGGGTGGGGGGGTAAATGATTTGGGGGGCAGGGAAGAAAGCGCAGACAGCCCAAACCACGTTTTAGCTTTTTCTTTTGAGTCACAGGTACCTTTAAGAATCTAATAAAACGGGGCTCCTGGGTGGCTCAGTCGTTAGGCGTCTGCCTTCGGCTCAGGTCATGATCCCAGGGTCCTGGGATCGAGCCCCGCATGGGGCTCCCTGCTCGGCAGGAAGCCTGCTTCTCCCTCTCCCACTCCCCCTGCTTGTGTTCCCTCTCTCGCTGTGTCTCTCTCTGTCAAATAAATAAAATCTTAAAAAAAAAAATCTAATAAAACTAGCAACCTTTCCTCAGAGAAAAGCACAGGTGATTCCACAAGGAGCCCATCCAGGGCCAGGTGAAGCACGCCTGATTGTTAAAATGTGAGAGGCAGAGAAATGGGCCCTCTTAGAAGGGCTGCAAACGTGAACGGTCCATTGCCTGGGCTGGCTCGCTTTCTCGCAGATGCCCACGGTCCACTAGACTTTGAGCCGCAGGCCTGTGTTTTAATCCCATTATTTTCATGGGATGACTCAAAAGGCCTGAAGATTAAAAGCCCTAACGCCCCACCCACACCAGGTTCAATCTCTTCGTCCTTTCGGGTTGGAAAGAACCTTGCAATTTGGAAGTGGGTTTGGGATACCTCTGCTGTGAGCCCCCATTCCAGGCCGGGAGGGGCGGGTGCAGCAAGCTGCATCATTAGGACCAAGATCAAGGACTCTTGCAGCCCGGTGTCCCATTCCCTCACGCCCTGGCCTGCCCCGCCAGCAGCTGCCCCATGCCTCCTAACCCTGACGCCCTGAGGCTGGCTCCTTTCCAGCCGGCCCCTCACCCCACGCGGCCAGGACCCTGGCCTTACTGTCCAACGGGGACAGAAAGCTAGCCAGATTTGCTGCAGACCCCACCGCAGGAAAACTCCGTCCGTGAGAAGCCAAGTCCAACAGACCCCTTCTTTCTTAAAATGGGTTCCTTACAGGACTCTTTTAGGTAGCTAGGCCTGCTCTCCCAGATCGGAAACACAGCCCGACCTCCGAGCGCTCAGCACACAGGGAGGTAAACCAAGTTTGAGTGAACAACGGTCAGCCGACTTCCATGGCCACACGAAGTAAACAGTCCGGTGAACCATTAGGTTTTCCTGCCGAACCACCCTTTTTTCCCACCCCTTTTCCAGCCTGGACCCTCAATAATGCCAGCCCCTTGCTGAAGGCATCAGCTGAGGTCACTCGGAGCTACGGAGAGGGTGGCTGGTTAGCACTGAGCTCAAGGTTCACCAGCTCCACTGGACATTCCAGACCCACGCGCCATTTTTCTGGACATTTTCTCCCAGTATTGCTGGGACTAACCCACCTCCGCTCCTTATCTCCTGGACCTACCTGGCCAGATGAGACCTGCCTTCGGGGAAGAGGCTGCACGGGGGCGGCAGAGGAAAGGGGAGGGGCAGAAGAAGCTGTCTACAGCCCGCCCTAGGACAAGATCATCATCAGCCAGTCAGCCAGGTGACTCTGAAGACAGAGTTCTTCAAAAACCCCAGGGCAGGGCCAGGTTGGGCGAGAAGAGGTCAAGGTCAGCCAGAGATGGGCTCAGGCCAAGGTGGGAAAGCGCAGGTGTTCACACACAAAAGGCCACCTCTGCCCTGCTCCCACCCCGGGGGGACTCAAAGACGAAGCGGACATTTTGAAAAATATAAAATTTTAATAAAGGCTACATCTCTTAATTACAATAATTATTGTACCAAGTAATTTTCCTTAAATGAACTCTTTATAATGCATAATTTACAGTATAAGTAGAACAAAATGCCATGGCAAAAGTCATTGAGTACAAGACTTGTAGTAAAAAGGCATAAAATATATTTATACATAAACCCCTTTCAAAAAACAAGGGAAAGTTGGAGCCCTCAATATAGGGCGACACACGGAGCGGCACACCGTGCAGGTACAGGTACTGTACTGATTTCAAGTCAAGCACTAGAGATAGTGGATTAATACTCTTCTGTTGTACAATATATACAGACGTATAGTACAGGTAACAATGGCAAAAACAGAATGTACAGATTAACTTAACACGAAAACCCGAACGTCAAAATGGAGGTGTCTGGAGGAAAGGGTGCTGCTAGGTCTTCCCACAACTGTCCGCTTCTTTGCAGGGCAAGGGGGGAGGGGTGGTTGCTTCCAGAACAGCGGTGGTCCAAAGACTAGTTAAAAAAAACCAACCAACCAACCAACCAACCAAAACTCCAAGGAATTGTTTCAATGCAAGCACGAGTTGAACTCCAAGGTTCTGGCGGGCCTCAGCCACTGGGAAGTGGGCCTTGGTGGGGAGTTAGGAGTTACTGAGGAAATCTGGGGTCCCCAAAATGAGGCTCCCTCCCACCCCACAATGGATCCCATCCCACACGATGACCCCAAATGGCGGTGATGTTGCAACATAAATCACTCCTCAAGACCTTTATGACAAAATAGAGCAGCATAGGAAAAAAAAAAATGCACCAATTTTCTGCGTGTGTCAATGGTAGGGCACCATTTTAAAGTCTATCTTCACTTGGAGAAATGCAGGGCAAAGCATAATTAATTCCCCTTTTAATGAAGAAATCATTAATGCGCCCCTAGCTCAACTCCCAAGTTTGGACAGGACAATTAAAACTTCCCCTCTCCCCCTACCGTGTTTAAAGCAGCATATCCATAAACTGGGGACGGGGGTGGGGAATCAATTGTTCAATAAATAGCAGTAAGGATTCCTGTTCAGGTAAGCTATACACAGTTTCTCTTAGTTTATGGATTTCAGATCCCTAGGCGGTCATATATTATGTATGGCAGTCTCTCAAATACAGTCAGCATCTTCAATAGCCAAGAGTGGTCATGTTTTTAATAAATAGTTCAGGCTTTTCTTATCTCAGTACCCAGCTCGTGAATAATGAAAACCAACCTCCCTGCCCTCCCCACCCTCCCCACGTGGCCAGTGGCCAATTCTTCCCGAGCTTTTTGTCTTCTTCATTGGTTTAGTTTTCCTTCAAAATGTCTCGTCGCGGGCCGTCCCGGCCAAGGCCGGTGGCGCGGGCGGTGGCCCCGCACTTGCGCCGGGGCCCGGCCGCCGAGCCTCAGTCGATCCTCTCCACCTTCCCCAGAATCCTGCCTTCGTACATGGGGAGCACCGCCTCATCGTCCCAGATCTCCTCAAACACAGCTCCACAGGCAAACTCGTCGCTTGCTTTTTTGAAGTAATACCTTAAAAGGAAAACCCAAAGAGCATCTTGGTGAAAAGTGCGCTCTCCACTTTGCTTAGGAGAAAGGTGATGTCAGCACGGAGGGCGGAGGGGTCCTGAGGGTTCTGCCGCAGCAGGTGTGCGTGTGAACCTCTTGGCCGCCTCTGATCTGCTCCGGCCGCCAGGGCGCAACCAAGCGGCCTCCCACCTGCGGTCTTGGGCCCAGACTGCTGCCCCCTCCCCAACACACACTCTGCGGAGAACAGCTGCCTGCTTCCTCCTCCCCTTATGGGGAGGGGGGAGGGGGTTGGGAAAGGCGAGGCACACCTGGTCCATTTGCAGCAACAGTCGGCGGGGGGGCTCCTCCAAGAGGCCCAGCCACCCTGAGCCTGGAGAAGTCTGTGGAAGGCTCACACGTCTTCTGTCCTTCCCACCCGGCAGCACCCACAGGCCCGCTCCTCCGGCCCGTCCCTCCCACAGCCATGGGGACAGGCTGCTTCCCTTGCTGGCCGCGGCAGGAGGCTGGCCAGCGCCATCTTGCTTCCCAGGGTTGCAGACAGCCCCGGCCCTAGCTACTCTCCCCTCTTCTCCCTGTCCCCCCCCACCCCTCCCCTCCAGGGTCAAACACTAAAGACCCTTCTATTATGCCCCTTGATTAAAGGTTCCTTTTATCCCACCCCAGACTTCTTTCTTCTACGGCTGTTTAATTGTGTGGACGCAAATGACCGGCCTCTCTCAGGAGGGCCACATTCAGAAACAACTGCTGTCCTCCAGGCAGGCCCACTCCCCGGCCCCTTCCTTCGCCAGCCCCTTCCAGGGAGACCCCTCAGACGGATTCAACTCGCCCCTGCAAGCTGTCACCTTCAGCCAATAAAGGCCACTCGTGGAGGGAGGGTCCCGGTCCTCTGGGGGGAGGAGGACAGCTCTCTCAAAAAATCTGTGTCTCAGGGTTACAGTTGTTTTTTTCTCTTTTTCATTTAAAAGGAAAAAAAAAAAAAAAAAAAGAATTCCCCTCGGTTAGAGCTCAACTTCTTTCCTCTTTAATGAAAGGAAGCCAAATACTTTCATAGGAGATAAGGCTAAATAAAGTGAACCAGCTGGGTTTAGTCAAGGTTCCTTGTTGTTAGTGTTCCCAGCGGGGCCACAGCACCAGGGTGAAGGGCACGGCCCAGGCGGGGCAGCGGGGAGAACGCCTCCTATCCAGCGGGTTGGGGTACTTGGGGAGCCCGAGCAGGGACGGGGAGGGGCACGGCACACAGGGGACCCCGGACAGTGGCGGGGGGAGGCCCCCTCCTGATACGAGGCTCCAGTTCTGACGCCACCCTCGCTCGTGCCCCTCAGCCCCCCAGCTCCGACCCCTCGGCTCTACCAAGTCGGGCTTCCATGGCAGCCCGGAGCGCACATACAGTGACCTTCGTCAGAACTGTAACCTCTTCCAGAGAGGAGAGAGGCCACATTCCCTCGGCCCCAGCCCCAAGACTTCAAACGCACTGCGCTGCCCTCATCTTCTCCAAGAAACGGGCTTTTCCACTGCAACATGCTTTATGTGGCAAACTGCGCTTTCTTCTGACATCTGGCATCAATAGCGTCTGGCACGTCTGGATAGACTGTCCTCCTTTTGAACCCCTGCCATGTTGAGATTACTCAGTGCAGCCCAGGTCCCCCCACTCCGCGGCCCCATCCTCGCTGGGCTTTTTATTGGGGGGTGAGGGAGAGCACGCGGGAAGACAGGGCACCACCCCCGCTGGGAGGGGCAGGCCTGGCACCCGGTTGCCTCCACGTGCCCGCTCCGGCCGGAGAGCCAGTACAGAGCGATAAGACGGCTGGGAAGGGTCTGGCCACAGCCTGATCCAATCAGTAAAGAATTTGAGAGTCAACCATTTGTGCAAGTCTTTGTGCATTAAAGGGGAGGCCGGGGCTTCAAAGCCAGGCTTATTAAGTGTGCCTTAGGAAAAAAAATCAGAGCCAGATGTGGCCGGAGTGGCTGAGCGCGAAGCCCCCCCTGCAGCCTCCACTGGGCGCTCCAGAGCCCTTCTCCCCTGAAGGTCACCTGCAGTTCCACTCAAAGTCCAGCCGAGTCAAAGCTGAGCTCAAAATGAATCCCTGGAGGGGCACACTTGTGTAATTAGTTTCACCTTGTGTCTGTTCAAGATAAAAAAAAAAAAGAAGAAGAAGAAGAGGAAGAAGCAGCAGCATTAGGAGCCAGGCCTGCTCCCCAAACCCTCGGATACATTTTCAGAATCATCTCTGCCCTGGTGTCAAATGGAAAGCTCTAAAGCCCAGCTCCACGCCCTGCTCCTCAGTCACTTACAGGGTCTGAGCCCCCGAGCCCCAGGCTTTCCCTGCAGAGGGATCACTCTGGGCCCCTGGCCCAGCCAGCTCCCAGGTGGAGTGGCTGGGAGAGCCTCAAGGGCCTGCTCCGGAAGGGATGGGGTCTCGGGGTCTCGGGGCCTCGGAGGCGGGCTTCAGGGGCCGGGGCCCACCTGGCTGGTCGCTCGTGCTATTAGACCTCTCCCCTCCCATCTCGGGCTCGAGGTGGGGCGGGTTGGCACCTTCTGATCACCGACTGTGCCCCTCCTTAAAGTGAGTGCGCGGCACCTCGCGTGCCCCTCCCTGGTCCTGCACACTGCAACCCGAGATACGGCTGGAGCAGAGCCCACATATTCCCTTGGGAGGAAGGCCATCAAAAACGAGCAGCTAGGGCTCTGGATAAACGCAGGTGGAGTCATCACCCCCCCCCCACCCCACCCAAGTTCAGGGGGAGGTGACCAAGAAACGGTCCCCGCTCTAGAATCCTCTCTGGGGCCCTAGAAGACCAGGCAGGTGTCTCCACCGCGCAGACAGGGAGGAGGGCTGGGGGGAGGGCGAGTGTCCAGCCCCGGCCAGTTGGTGCCCACGCATGCGGCCTGCCCCCTCTCTGTTACGGACGCAAGAGCATTTCTGCTTCACATGACCCGTTCCACACCGCGAGGCAGCTCTTCACGGAGAAAGGCTGAGGAAGGAGAATGCTGTCTCCATTTCCAGGCCCTGGCCTCTGCCCTTCCCCAAGCCTTCAGTGTGGACACTCTCTCCTAAGACCCAAGCCTCCTCATCGGTCAGTCTGTCCGTCCGTCTCTCCCTGACACACACACCGCTCTCTGCCTTTCGGGAAGGGCCTCAGTGAGATGGCCCAAGCCCAGCTCTCCTGGTCAAGCCCCCGTTCTCCTTCAGAGTCTCGTTCACCTGGGTAGAAAAAGCCCATCCAGGTCCCCCCAGAGCCCTCCCAGCGGTCTCCCTGCTGCTGCTATTTCTGTCGGTGGCGAGGGGAGAGAGGAAATGAGAAGTAACAGAAGCGCCAGGCAGCCCAATGGCCTCCCTGAGCGCCCCCCTGAGCCCCCTCCCGATGGCCCCTCCGGGTCTGGCCAGGCCAAGGAAGCAACTCTGGCTCTTGGTTCTGGACAAACAAAGCGCGGAGCAGCAAGAAGCCGCAGGGCTCTTACCTATAATTTCCCTTTTTGCTGAGCTGCTCTTTAAAGTGGCCCAGGGTCAAGCTCTGAGCCTTCAGCATCCTCCTGTATGGAATTTCTTCTCCACAGAAAAAGTATGTGACGACCAACTCGCTGGCCTGGAGTGCATGGACCCCCGCCAGCTTCTTTGGCTCTTTGTGACTGAGAAGGAAGATGGAATGCAACAAGTTCAGCATTTGAAGGCGGCAAGCGCACACACCACACACACGCACGCAGGCTCTCGAACACGTTCTCCGGAGAGAAAGCAAGTCTGCAGCTATGAGCTCAAAGGGGGCCTGGGTGTGGGCCCCCACTCCCCCCCCCTTCCCATGTCACAGAGGCAGCTACTCTGGGGGCCCACAGTCCAGGTCATCTGCATGGGGCACCAGGAAGGGACAATCTCCTTTGGGTTGTACACACTGCTATTGTTCCCCTCACTACCACCAAATGGGGTCTCTTTCGGGATGGCACAAGTGGGGTGCTTGCCAAGGAAGAAGCAGGGAGAAGCTGCCACAGAGCCATGGGTTCACTCAGCCCAACAAGGGAATGCTGTAGAGACAAACCCAGAGCATCCCCTGGACGGCATGGATGCCAGAGCCCACTGGGATGGTTAGCTCGGTCATTTCGACCTCCCTCGTTTATTCCGAGTTTGCAGAGTGGCTTTAAATAAAAAAAAAAAAAAAGCTGCAGGCCTTTAAATATGGCTCATTGCTCAAGATGAACGAGCAAAGGAAGAAAAGTTGAATTATTTAGACCATTTTAGGCCCCCGTAGCCGATTTCTTTCTAAATACATCATCCTGGAATTCAACGGAGCCAGGCTTCTCGGCCCACTTGGCAAGAGCGTAACCTTATGGAAAGAATCATGGCACTACTGGGGAAGACACGGCGCTCTCCCCAAGCAAAACAACAAAGACTGTCCTCGGTCTCTGCAGTGATGGAGAAGCACCTTCCTGCTCCGTGCGACGACACGTTTCCAACTTGCTAGCTCACAAGCTGACTGAGGGCAACGTTTCCACTCGGGGTTGGGGACCCCCTTTTATCCATCTGCTCACGGCTGCATGTCTCAGCTTTTGAGGAGTGTGTACCCGGGAAGCCCGGGTACATCGTACCCCATCGTCCCTTCAGGAAGCAACACCTGTTGTCCAAGTCACAACGCATTTCCCAGCACGGGCAGGGTTCCAAGATCCTGATTTATGGCCAAGATCCTGACTTATGCAATAGCTGCGTTTACTGTTCCTAGTGGCTACTGTTCAAATCAAGGGGATTTTATGTACTAGGAAAAGTTTTCACAAATCCCAAGGCCAGGGAGTCAATGTCCTGAAATATAAACCATGAGGGGGCTCTCAGCAATGTCAGGTAAAGACACTCACTCTTCGGAAGCCAGGCTGGGGTTGGAGAAGGGCGCGGCTCCCGTCTGACCAGTGGCCGAGTGGTTCCTGTCCCTCTGCTGACCGCCTGCACAGCATCTGAAGACACAGCAGAAGCGGAGGACGGACAGTAAGGCAAGTGGGGAGCAGACAGAAAAGCCAAACACTCTGGGCCCTCACCACAGACCCAGCTTCCATCCACAGGGAATAGCCATCCTAAGCCCCCTGGGAGCCTGGGGCGGGGCGATGCCAGCCCAGGCAAAGGGCCGAGGCCCTGGATCTGCCATCTGCCATTGCCTCTTACATGCTCATCTACCCAGCCTTGTGCGATTGGGGCATTTTTAAGGAACAGATGAAAATTCACTCTCCTCCCGGGCCTGCCTTGCCTAACAAGCAGATCCTGGCTGGCTCTTCAGAACAAACAGAAGTAAGTAAAAGGAACCATTTCTAGCAGAGGGGAAGGAGACGCGCACGTGGCCAGAAGCCGTCCCTCCTCCCTGAGGAGCGCTCGGGACCCTCACCTCCGCACCGTGACCACTCACCGCTGCTTCGGGGGCTTGGACACCTCAGCCAGCCGGCGGCAGGCCTCCTCCAGCTGTGCCAGCGTGTTGGGCGGGGCCAGGGGAGGCATCGCAGGGTCCTGGGTGAACGGGTGGGCTCGGGGGGCAGAGCGGGGGTGCCCGTTGCTGCCCCCCAGCAGGTGGTGCCGGCCGGCTCGCTCGGCTGGGGACGCACGGGCGGACTCCAAGGGGTAAGCCTTTTTTGTGCTTTGGGCACTGAGCAAGGAGGGAGAGAGAGAGCAGAAGGAAAGAAACTGGGTTAGAAAAACTGGAAAATGTGACTTCAGTAGAAACTTCTCTATCCTGCCTTCAGAGAGAGAAGAGGAAAAAAAAAAATGACCCTATCATCACATGGACAGGGGGCGGTGCCAAAACAGGGCATTTTTGTGGTCTGCTCAGTCCGACGTTTACCGTCAAGACGGCAGGAGCAAATGGTCCCATCTGTTTTCGGCCGACTGCAGGAACAGCCATCCCCACAAGACCTCCGCGGCGGCGGGTGCTGTTTACCTAGGGGGCTTGGGTTTGCTCTGCCGCTCGCTCTCCAGCATCCACTGCCAGACATCCTGCGACCTGTCTCCTTCCTCCCCGGGAAGCTGCAGGGCCCCAGCTCCGCCGGGGGCCCCTCCTTCCCTGGCGGGCAGGGCCAGGCCCGGCTCCACGCTTTTCCCATTTCGCTTGGGCAGGGCACTGCCTCTGTTGCTGTGGGGAACCAAGAACCACACCCAGCCCAGAGGCCCCCGTTATAGCTCTGGGACGCCTCGAATCCAGACAGGTCGGCGAGTGGCGGGGTGACACGAAAGACCCATGCACCTGCTTCCCCTGCCCCGCCCCCTCCCCCCCCCCGCCCCCGAGCCCGCGCCAGCGCCTCCCTCCTGGAAGCTAAATGCCTGTGACCTCTGAACCGCCCCCCTCCCAACCTCGCACCTGCCCGGGGCTCTGGGTGGGAGAGAAAGCCCCACGGGGACGCTCTGGTCCGCCCGACACTCACCCAAACTGCTCGGCCTGCACGGGCTCCAGAGCCTTGGGGTGGCTCCTGCACTTTGAGTAGCAGTAGTAGCCAGCGCCCCCGGGACAGAAGCAGCGCACCCTCTGTGCGGCCTCTGCCTCCATCTCCTCCCTGGTCTTGGGGAGGCCGTGGTGGTGGATGTAGTGGTGGTGGACATGCTTCGTCGTCTGCTTGGTCACGAAGCCCCTGGCTCCGAGGAGGGGGCAACCGGCCTGTGGGGCTGCCACGGGGGGCAACTTGCCCCCGGGCGGGAGCAGGGGGTGGTACTGCTGCTGCTGGTGGTGGTGGTGGTGGTCGGGGGAGCGGGAGCGGGGGCTGTAGCGGCCCACGCCTGGAGACTGGCAGCCGGGGGTCTTGAGGACCCTGGACAGGTGGTCGTCCAGAATGGTCTGCGGGTCCTCCTCGTAGCTGCCAGAGGGCAGGAGAGAGAGGGGGTGCGGGGCAGGCCCCCCGTCCCTGGGGCTCAGCGCCAGCTCGGAGGCCTCCTTCTCTTCATCCTGGAGGGGGAGGCGGCAGAAGGGGCAGCGGCCGGGTAAGCAGGAAGGGCCGGCCCGGGCCGCCAGTGGGTCAAGGTGAGGGCTGGCGTGCGGACGCGGGGACTGGGGAAGGGCCAGGGCCCGGTGCTACCTCTCGGATCTGCTGCAGGCGCTCCTCCAGGCTGTGGCGGCTCTCCAGCTCCAGCTTCAGCTTCTCGAGCCTGGAGATGAGCTCGGCCGCGAAGGTGGCGGGCTCCACGGGGGTCATCTCCTTGGGCAGGCGGTGGGTTCTCTATGGGGCACGGGGAGGGAAGACATGAGGCATGTTAGGCGGGGCCGGCGGCGCCTCCGCCGGAGCTTCCCGGGCCTGGCGGCCTCGGCCCTAGGCACAGCCCCTGCCGCACGGACGGACAGACGGACGGACGGGCGGGCGGAGAGCGGCAGGCACAGCGCCCGGGCTGCTCAGGAGCTTTATGCGCCGGCGCCGCGGCCTCACGGAGAGCCATGGTCCCCACCAGCGTTCGCCTTGGGCAGGAGCAGTTGGTCGCGCTCCGAGAGGCCCCGCTTGTTCTCTCTGTGGTACGACCAGCCCATCAGGAGCTACTCTGAAGTAGAGAATCTTCAAAGACTGTTGTCAAACATCAAAAAAAAAAAAAAAAAAGCAGCCTTCTGCGGTGGGGAGGGGAGAGGGACCAACTCAAGGAATAAAAAGTAGAGTCTAAACAGAAAGGGAGCTGGAAATTTGAAAAAAAAAAAAAAAAAAAAAAACGATTGGAAGGGTGGGGGGGGCAGGGGAAAGAAAGGGAGTCACACGGCCGGATCAGAAGAAGTGGTAATTTATTTCGTGGCCGCACACTGCGCACCTTTGAGGTGGTGTTGTCTCAACACTGTCCTAGATCTGCCCGGCTCTCTGTGCCCCTCCTCCCCGGCTCTTTGTGCAGAAAATGAAGGAAGATGCTGCGGGCTAGCAGCAGAGCACCGCTGAGCTGGGCTGCCTGAAGCTGGTCTATCAAGGGAAAAGGGAACATCTCCAAATCAAGTACAGAATATAAAAAGGCATGGAGGGTGCCTGCCAAAAGCAGCCAACAGAGGACTCCCACCACCCGGCTCTCCGTCCTCCGCCAGTCCTCCGGCCACTCCCTCCCCTCGGTTGTCGGCTTCCCCCTGCCTCAATTTCCCTCTTGCTCTGCCCTCTCCTTCAGCATGGGTGGGCGGCGGCACAAAGCCGACCCGCAAAGGCCCGTGTTCCCCCTGCAGCTGAGCTGGGCTCACGATGGCGACCAGCAGCCACTGAGCCTGGAACTGCGTGGTGGGGGGGGGGGGAGAGAAAGCCCAAGCCCCCCCCCCAGCCCCCCCGCCCCCCCGGAGCCGGCTGCTCTCATGCAGGCTGGCTCGGCTCAGCCTGGATCAAAGCGCTGCCTTTTGGAGAAAGTCGATTTGCACACCCCAGGACAAAATCATCTCATTTACAAGCTTGGGCAGTAGAACTTTTATTCACACACATACTCCCCTGCACCCCCACAGCCCTGCCCAAAAACACTTGTATCCTCAATACTGCTGTATTTGCGGGGTAATATTATTGAGGAGGGGGATGCTGAAGGGCCCCAGGAAAGCACTGTAATATGCTAAATTTTCAGACCAAGTCAAGTCCTCCCTGGACTGTGTCAGGGGCTTTCAGAGGGGAGCTGCTCTAGTGAAAACAATCCAGTAATGCAACATGGGATTAGCAACTGGGTGTGTTAATTTTCTGAACGCAACGTCACTGATGGGCCAACTGAATCCTCAGAAGCCGGCCGGAAGGATTCGTGAGCGGAGATGCCGCTGGAAGCTGGGCACTCCCCTCCCCTCCCCAAGGAACAGTGTTCTATGCAATCTTGGGTGTCAGTGTATGGCAAGAAGCACAGCTCCCGAAACACAGACGAGGGGGCTCTGCTGAGTTTAGGGGGCCACACGCTGGCTGCCCTCCAGGACTTGGAAATGGAAGAGGAGATACCAGGAAAGGATCTTCACACCAAGCTGGCCTCTCATGTCAATCACAGGGGGAAGCTGCTCATGAGCTCCTACCTTCCAAAGGCTTCATTCATTCAGCATTCATTAGGTGGAGATTCAACAGGAGGTTCTAAGGCAAGTTCTGGGGTTGGGAACGGACAAGACGGGACAGCTGCCCTCCAGAGCTTTGGACGTCAACAGGAGAAACGTCCCAGGGATGCAATTTCCCTTCTGCGGGAGGCAGAGATTCCTCTAGCCTCCTCATTTGCTGATTCAATCAACACGTTTTAGTAAGTGCCTGTTACGAGCCAGCCACTGTTCTAATTGCTGTGGACAGGGCATTTCACAGAATAGACAAAACTCCCTGCCCTCAGGGGGCCTCCATTCTAGTGGGAACCCATGGAAGGAAGCACAGTTTAACTCCCGCCATTGCTTGGTTTCTGGAAGAGAACTGCTTTGGTCTCTTTTTTGAAAAGAATTTTCTTTTTTGAATTGAGAAAATGTAGAGGTTCAAGTAGGTCATCTTGAGCTTCACTCTGCTCAGCATCACACCCCAAGGAACCAGGAAGCACCTCTTGCCTGGTTCCTCCCTCTCTTCCCTTTCCCCTAGAACACCCCAGGCACCGCTGCTCCTCTTGCCGTAGACCTTCCCCCTCCACCTCCCATTCCTCTTCTGCAAGATTCAACATGGCCAAAAATACCTGCCTTCCCCCTCCGGACTATACTCACCGGGAAATGAGGTAGAGACACTTGGCCATTGGCCTTCACACTGCGATGCATTTCTCTCTGGAGCTGTTTCTTACTCCCCACACGGTAAGGAGGGATTCCATCTCTAAGGGAAGGGAAAAGACAGAACCCACAGCCTCGCGAGGATGCTTCCAGCGAGATCCCACCGACAGACGGGGCCCTTGCACGCCTCCATGCATGTGTGCCCCCGTCCTGGGCCCTATGGCTATTCCCAAGGGGAAAGACCAATCCAAGATCAAACTGCCAGACCCTCTGCTCATCGGTCACCTCTGTCAACTTAGCTCCCCCTCAGATTCAGGATAGACGGCTCGGAAAGAGCTTGGTAAGCTCCTCCCTCAAGCTCTGCCTTTGGAACTGGCTACATTCTAGCCAGCCCAAAGTGAAGGCTCCCCATTTTATCCTACAGGTAGCCCAAGCAGGAGAACCTGAGGCCCCTTTGGTCCTCCTTACAGTCGACTGTACTGCCCCAAATCAGGATGCCAGGGCCTTCTGGAGCACACCGGGGCAAAATACCACAGGAAGAGGAACCAGGCCCACAGAACGCCGAGCCAGGCATTAATGAAGGGGTGCGTCATTCTCCAACAGTCAAGCCCCCAACTCTTGCCAAATGTCTTCCTCTTATAAATCAGCCAAAAGAGTATCTTTGGGCTCCTTCCTTCCCTTGCCTCCAAACCCTGCCTCCCCCCAAACTAAGGAATTCCCAAGGACACATGACCAATGTGGGCATAAAGAGAAAGCCCCTACTATGTGGCACTCCAGGCAATTTCAAATATTTGAGTACCGACTATGTGAGACCTCGTTCCAGGTGCCGGGTGAGACAGCAGTGAAGGGAGGGGATAAAAATGCAGAAGCCTGCCCTCACCGAGCTTATATTCTACCGGGGGGTAAGTAAGAGGCGGAAAATATCAAAGCAAAATCTACAGCATGTTGGAAAGTGGTTAAGTACTGGGACAAAACACAGGGCAGGGAATGGGAAGAAAGGGTGGGGTGGGGGTGAGAGAGCTCCAGTTTAACATGGTGGGGGCTGCCAAAGAAGTCCTCGCTGCGAAGGTTACCCCTGAGCAAAGTCCTGCAGGCAGGGCGAGCCCCTATGTCCTTCACCATTGTATTCCAAAGAAAAAAAGGAAGCAAGTGGAGGAGGTAAGAAAAGTAAAGGAAAGCCTCCATCCACCCCAGCTTGTCTTTACTAAGACATGACCTGGAGTTGCCATGATTTTTTTAAAAGAAGAATTTTGTGCTTGAAAGCAGTCAAATGGTCAAGGTGTGACTCTTTTCCCACTGCTGTCCCTTCTAGCGGCCACTTATTGACAAAAGCTTCAGGGTTCCAACATTCCCACAGTGAATCATACTTGGAGGCTGTAAATATTGAAATTAGGTATTTGGTTATTTCCCTTTTCCTGGCGTTTTGTTCATCACAGAGTGGAAGGAAGAAAAACATCTTTGGCTCACCAGCCGTGGGTGAAAATCAGCAATTTCTAAAAATACCCAGGAGCAGCCAGGGGTAACTGGTTGACCTCTAGCTCCTCATCTGTAATGCCCTAGAATTCCAAGTGGCTGCATTTTCCAGAAATCTGTTGACCTAAGCCAGATCACTGGGCCACCATGGGGATGATATAGATCATGGTCAGTCAATACATCCGGGAGGTAGGTTTAGCCCAAGTTTGGCTAGGAACTAGCACAGAAAGGATCATTTTATTGAGGGTACAGGGGGAGAAAAGGGACCAATATCTAAAGCAGGGGGCGCCTGGGTGGCTCAGTCGGTTAAGCGCCTGACTCTTGATTTCGGCTCAGGTCATGATCTCACAGGTTGTGGGATCAAGCTCCGCATCGGGCTGCTCACTAAGCGGGGAGTCTGCTTGAAAGATTCTCTCCCTCTGTCCCTCCCCCTCTCCTTGCTTGTGTGCTCTCTCTCTAAAAATCAATAAATAAACCTTAAAAAAAAATATATCTAAAGCAGGAACATACACACGAGGGTGAGTCCTGTCCCAGAAAAAGGTCAAGAGGACCTCACATAGCACACCAGTTGACTAGTGCAGGCTAAGTCTCTCACAGCCGCCCACTCACTTGACCAGGCCCTCAAAAGCCAGGTAGGATAAAAGCGTCTAAGTCCAGAAACTTACTGAACCACCTGGTATACATTTACCAAACCTCAGTGTTTTCACCTTGGGATCACCTACAAGATGGAAGAAAAGTGGGTGCTCACGAGCATGCCTGGCTTGACCAGTAACCAGATTCCACATCAGGGGCTGAGTCCAACGTGAGGCTGCCCGCCCCGAGGTTATGTGTTCCCACTGCCGGTCAGACATATGTGACATATAATCCAACTTCATCCCAAATTCACCAAGTTTTACAGACGGTCAGAGACCCGCTGTAGCTCTCCTGGGGTCGATCAGTAGCAGTTAGACCCAGGATCCAAATCTGAGCCACTGCCAGGCTCCAGAACAGGTGTCCTTAACTCAGCAACCTACCCTCCCACCCCGCCCGGAGGAGCCAAGCTTCCTGAGGGTCCGGTTCCTAGGCCCTGTGAAATAACATGACATTCTGAAGGGGCAAATGGAAGATTTGGGGAAAATTCTGGAACATCCTACCCCACCACTTGGTACTCACCGGCTATGGGGCATGCCAGGTGGTTTCCAAGGCACAGTGAGGATCCCCTTTCCCTTGTCTCTTGCCTAATGTTCACTGTGGGGTGAGGGTGACCATGGGGGTGTCCCAGGTTGGGTCTCACACTGATCTAACCAACTTCCGTTGCCCCAGGGCTGCCCCATGAATAACGTCCATGCCGTTCTCCTCACCAGCAACACCTCTGCGGACTTCGAAAGAGTGGCTGGCCCCTGCCCCAGGGCTCTTCCTGACAATCTTGGGCGGGCAGTAGTCAAGCCCCCCATGGACTTCACTGTGACGCATGCAAAGCTTGAAGAGTCCTACAGGAGTTCCCCATCCACCTCCCCCAAGACTCTGTCCTCAAGTCTCTGTAGCCTCTTGCTCTTCCCCTTTCCACCCAGATGGAAAGCAGTGGGAAGGTTTTTATACCTCTTTTGCTTTTTCCATACAAAGCAGAAGAAAGAAGAGAATTGGGGAAGTCCGTATAGAAAGGGGGAGGCAGGGAGAAGCAGGTGCCTGGCCGACTGAAGGTGAAAGAAACAAATGATTTCGGCACCACCCGCAGGGCAGGTAAAGGAGCCAAGTGCGGGACAGGAGACCTGTGACCAGGGCAGAGAAGACACAGCTCAACCTGCAGAGGCTCAGCAAGGCGTTATTTAACAGGTGCCTTCATGGAAACAGGGCTTTACCTCCCCACCAGCCAAGAATCTTCTTCCAAATAGCCACGTGTGCCGGACGAGGGCCACTCTTCCTACTCAGGCTCTCGAACTTTACGACCTGTCTCCCAGACGCTCAGCACGGTGAGCTGCCGAGCGCCTGAGTTTTGGTCCCCATACCGTCCTCCTTTACTTACAAGCACTTTAGCTAACAAGCCCACTGCTGGGCCCAGCTGTGTTCCGGGGAGCACTGGTTTTGAAGCGTGGACTCCGCTTTGCTGCCATTAGAGCCAAGCCAATTAGCTTAGCCTTTGGACTCCGCTGGGCCCAGCCTAACCTGAGCACCGTCCTCCCGAGGCTTAGCAGTAACCGACTCCCTCACACACGTGTCCACTCCCATTCCCATCTGGCAAGCACTCGGAAGGCAGCCTCTGATCGCTGCCAACATCAAAAGCCTGGTTTTGTAAGATCAGATCAGATCTGAACTTCACCTGGGTGCCTTCCCTGGTGCCCAGAGTAAACCCATGAATAAGATATAAGGAAATACAAGTAAATAAATAAAAGAACCTGTGCCACCCTTCCGCAGGAACCTCAAGGAAGTATCTGGCGCTGGTTTTGTGACACCCGGAGCGGGAGAGACCTCCACGCCAGGCCGATCCTGACTCTGAGAGCAACTTTGCACAAAAAGAGAAGGCCGAGAGACGCCCCCTGCGTCACAGGCATAGCTTCCACGCTTCCTGGCTGCCCCAAACACAGGAGCCACCCTTGGGCAGCGCAGAACCCGCTGTTTGCCACGGTTTCTGCCCCCGGCTGCATCCTCCTGGGCCTGATGCCCTGGAATGGCCCCATGAGCCTCTGCGCCCAACACTCCAAGGGACTGGGCCTTAGGACTTGGCTGGAGTCTGGCAGCTAACTTCCTCCCCCCCCCCCCGCCCCCCCCCCCAAATAGAAAGTGATTTCTTCTGAGAAGGCAAGTTTCAGACTAACAGGCTCATAAAACAGCCTTCTCAGAGGCCTACTATGAAGGCCGGAATCCCCAGGCAGCTTTCACAGGCTTTTTACTTAGCGGGAAAGCAGAAGTCAGCAGTGGGCTTTGGGAGAAGGCAGGGATTTCTTTCGAGCCCCCGCCAACTCTGACCCTCCAGGCCTCCCGGCGCAGGGCTCCCTGGAACAAGCGAGTGCAGGCCGGCCCTGCCCAGCTTCGACTCGGGCCGCCTTGCAAAGGCCCCCGGGACTTAATTGGTCCTGTCGCAAATGGGACGATTGCTTCCCGGGCTTGTGTCTAATGAACTCCAACCTTCTGGAGTCTATTGAAGGCCGCCTGTGACCCCTTCTCCCCCTCCCCGGCTGGGTCCCCTCCCCAGCCCCTGGCAGCCCCCCTGGCAGCCAGAGCCGCCCATTGTGACGGGGGAAAAACAGCCAGGGCTCTTTTCAGGCTTTATGGGCGCTCCTATTCACTTGTTCAAGGAGATTTCAAAGGGGCCTGCTACCCTCTTATCCCTGCTAAGCTTCCCCCGAAGAACAATGGGCTGAAAGCGGTTCAGTTCAGCTTTTCATCCCCCCACACACTTTATTTCTCGCCTGCTCCGTGCTCTCATCTGTGCGAGGCCATTGGCAGAGCTGTGAAGAGGGGTCTAATCCCGGCCCTGGGATTCCTGGGCGACCCCCCGACACTGGGTAGATCACACACAGCCAGGGCCAGCCGGCCAGAAAGCGGCTCGCCCAGCCCGGGCTCTCGGTGCACGCCAAGCCTATGGGGCGGGGGCGGGCAGGAGGGCCCAGGCCAGGGACCCCCAGGGCCTGGCAGCCCGAGACCCACAGGAACCCCAGCCGTCCAGATGATGGGCTCTTATTCCAGAGACCTCTTTGTCCCCACGGTGGTCTGCAAGAAGCAAGCTGCCCTGGACAACCAACGCCGGAGAGAGGAGGATCCCACACTGATGAGAAATTCGCCCCGAGTTGGTATGAACCTGCCTGAGTGGGTACAGCTGCACCGGCCGCTCAGGATAACCTGCCCACTTGGCCGGGAGAAGGCTCCGAGACCCCCAACACTGACGCCAAGAAGGTCAGGCCCAACACTGAGGCCCAGGAGCTCCGACCCTTCCAGGCGCGCTCCCTCAGCCTTGATGTCCTGGTTTGCCCACACCCATCCAAGGCCGCTGACAACGCTGAGGTCCTGCCACTCGGGACCCAGGGGTACCCAGTGTGCCCCAAAGAGAAAGCGGCACATCGAGGGGCTGGCCCTTTTCTGTCTCTATAGCCATGTGCACTTTACTGGCCCCCGCCCTACCCCGGCGACCTAGAACGGCTGCCCGGCCAAGGTAACCCCCCCAACCCTGGACAGGGGCTAGCCGGGCCTTCCAGTCCACAAATGTCTCAGCTGACGCAGGAAGGGTGAGAACTTTAAAGTCATCTCTAAAAAGAAAAATGGAGCAAGTTCTTCTGGGAAGGGAATAATGAAGGGAGGTGGGGGGAGGCCAGTGCTGGGGAGAAGTTAGAACTTCTTCCCTCCTACCCCTCCCCCAAACCATTAAAAAAGAAAGCAGTGTGATTCCCTAATAAATAAAAGAAGCTCAAAGTGGCTCAAAGGTCTCATTCCCAACTGGTCCTCCCCACACCCCCTGCTGGAGATGTTCATGCCTGCGGGGCGGGGCGTGACAGGCCAAGGGGGAGGGCTTTGAGTGAGGGCTCCATCCTCCTGCGCCAGCACTGGGCCCCACTGTCCCAGCTGTGAAAGTCACAAGTGACCGCCTACCTTTCTGCCTGGCTCTTGTGAGGCTCACACACATGTGGGGACTCTACACCCAAGTTAACTCATCATGAATCCAGAACAATGCCTCAATGGTGGGGACCGCAAGGGCCTGAAAGCCAGCCAAAAACAGTCTCTAAGAAAACCAAACAGAAGCCTTACAGTCTTAACTACATTTGACCTAGGAGATTCACTCAACACCCTCATTCCAACCCAACTGACTCTCCTTTTACTCAAGACGCTAAGACTCCCCTCCCCACTGCCACGCAATCCAGATAGAAGCTAAAGGAATGATGTTGCTAGAAGCGAGCACACAGACAGGAGCAAAACAGGACAGCAGAATGACCAAGAGAAAAAAGAAGAACCATTTTTAAAAAGTGGGGGTGTTGCCAGTATGTCTGTGGAGGGGCAGACAACCTTACACGGCCTTGTATACTACAATATACATTATACTACGATAATGACTGAGATCAAGCAATAAATTATGCCTAATACTATTCAATTAAAATAGAACAAAAAGGTATTATTTTAAGGACCGTGACCATCAAAGGGTAATTTTTCTCAAGTATGGACAGAAAACTAACTTCCATGGAACCCCGCATTTCTGCATGTTGGATGAAAGAGGTGTACCCTTATTCTGTTTCCATTAATGCCAAAATGCTCTTCTTGTATTAAAATGGAAACTGTCACCTTGTGGCTCTCTCCCTTTACTGACAGGGGGGTCTGAGATAACACAAGGAAAGCCACTGGGAAAACCAACAGTAGAATCAATCCCAAACCAACCTCATCAACCTCCCTTCCAACTGGCTCCATGCCACAGGCCAAAACAGAGGATACTGGCCAACAGAAACCAGATCATTTCAAACGAACTGGAAGAAGAGATGGTCCAGTGTGAGGATCCTGAAAGGAACAAACTCTACATACACCATTAATACATGGCTCAGTGGGTTTGCCTTTCAAAACTGTCCCCTTGGCAAAGGAGATTCCTATGGCAAACACACCTGTGGAACATCTTCAAAGACCATTTCCAGAGTGGTAGTTCTCAACTGGACGTTGCATGAGCTCCTGGGGGACTTTTGCCCAACCCCAGGCTTCACCTCCCTTGGCTCTCCTGAATTAGAATCTCAAAGGATGGAAAGAGATGGGGATACCCCGGCTCCACACACACACACACACACACACACACACACACACACACACCCACACACACACCCACACACACACACACCCTTAGATGAGACTCAGGGAGAATGACTGTTCTCCACCCAGAGATCACCACTGCATGACTTCAAACGTGACAGGTGGGGACCACACTTATTAGTTGTGAACACTGAGTAACATACAGAATTGTGAAATCACTATGTTGTTTACCTCAAACCAATAGAACACGGTGTCAACCATACTTCAATAATAATTTTTTTTTTTTAAATAAAGGAACAAACTCTTAGTATGCCAGATGCATTTGTCTTCAAAAGATCCAAGATCAGACGACTTTGGAGAGAAGCCCTACTTAGCGGTAGAACCTGACACAGAGCAGGCACTCCGCCAACACTTAGTGAACGGACTGCTGTCCACCTGAAAACTTCCACGAGGGAACATTATGCACGTGGACCCAGAGAGAACTCTGGGTTTCTGCCCCTCACCTTCAATGCCTCTTCCTTCAGAAACAATGCACACAAGCCCTTCCCACGCCACCCCGTCTCCCACCTGCTGGTTCTGCAGACTGGACACCTTGGGGTTCAGGACCAGCCACGCACTTCTATCCAGGGAAGAAAGGCAAAAGGACAACCAGAAGATGGCTTTCTAAACTCAGGACCCCATCGCCCTCCCAACCCTGCACCACAGCGCTGGCACACTCCCCTCCCACCAAGCAAATGTACGTACACACCCGGATGGGGTTTGTGAAGCCAGCAGAGGAGGGCTGAGGACTCTGCCCAGCTGGCCGGGTGGGTCACACTGCCAGCCATATACATGATGGGGATACCAAGATACTTACACGCTACTGTCCGTCATGGACATGGAATCATCAGTCAGTGCATCGCTGGATATCTCGCTATCGTTGGCGCTGGTAGCTGGCGCAAAGACATAGCCAGAACCTACATGGTATGGATTAACAGGATCGCTCCTCTTGAAGGACCTGCAGGAAAAGTACAACAGCAGTGCATCACGGCTTCGCACCAGGCAACCCGGGGACAAGCGCGGGCATGATCCCGCCGTGCGCGAATGCCAACCTGCTGCCCGGGGCCAGTCGCTCATCTGGGCAGACAGCTGGGGCTACTTAAGGGAGGGCAGCTGAGCCACCAGCTCACCCTGGGAAGAAAGCAGGCTCGGTTCCCCTGCTGCCCAAGGGCAGGTCTGCCAGGGGACAGAGGAGGCCACAAGCAGCCCAGGGGATCCTACCAAGGGCTAAACACACACTCAGATAGAGGAAGGCACAGGACTCTGTTCTAGGAGGGGAGGCTATCAAATCAAAGAGGAGAGTAACTCTGTAGAGGCGAAGGAGTCTCCCTCCCCTCCACCATACCCAAGCCTGCACTAGAACACGACGGTTTTAGGGCCCCAAGAGGTCTTAGGCATCCAAACTCCCCATCTGGGGTCTGTGAGCATAGTTCCAAGCTTCAAGCAACCCAAGGCCTGGCATCGCCTTCTCATTTCCATCCCGGGCCCAGGACACTGGATGGAGGGGACAGAAAAGCTCTCAAGATGAGGTTCAGGACTTGCACCCCACCTGGAGCTGGGCCTCCACTGGGCCCTGTCCCCCCACCCCACGCCAGGCTAGGCTAAGATCAAGACCAGCTGGATTCAAATGAGCAGCACAGCTGTTTCAAAGGAAGGCCCAGGCCTTTCCTCCGGTGTCTCCTGCCCTTTGTTTCAGTGGCCTCTGCCTCCCCATTCTGCCCTCCTGATCACCTCCCAGAGCCACCAGTGTGCCTGTCCCCTGCTGGGCTGCATTCCTCCTGTGTCACCAGCCAAGGACGTTAAGTGGGGGGAGGAGGAGGAGGGGGCCACTGTGGTTGGCGGGCTCCAGGAAGGGGCCCGTCAAGCCCGAAGTCAGAAGAGGCCCCGCTGACAAAGACCCCAGCATACTCCACTGGGCCGACCCACTCTAAGCCCACAGCAAAGAAACCACCTGGGGTGAAGGGGAAGGCCTAGAAGAGAGAACCCATTCCATCAGGCCATTGCACAGGTCTCTTAAGATGGCGCTGGGGGTGGCAGATGAAAGGGACTCATGAAAGGTCAAAGCAGCCTCTACATGCCATCGCCAAGCTCCTATGCAGCTCCTCTGTGGGTAGCACGGTGCTGGGCTCTGGATGGGCCCCGCCTGGGTCTCTGGTCTCCTGGCACTAGTGGCCTGGTCACCATAACGGGGGGGGGGGGGTGTCACTGGGAAGACACAGGCTCACAAAGAGGGGCGCACCTTCACACACATCACATCCTCCCGAGCTTGCAGCCACCTGGGGGAGGAGGTGTCCTGGGCACACCTCACCAGAGCGCCTGGGGTGGCCCCACAGGACAGCAGCCTGCCCGAGTCAATACTGGGGGTCATGGCAAGACACGGATTTCTTTGGCTTTCATCCAAACTCTCTCTGCCTCCTAACAGAGACCAGCCTCAAAGCGTCAAAACATTCTAGCAGCATGTGGGACCCAGGCTGTGCCACCAGATTGGATAGGAGGAGGGTTGGGTGTGGGCAGGAGCCGTGGCTACAGTTTGGTGTGAGGGCCTCCTCAGGGGGCAGCTGGGATGGGAAAGCCGGGGAAGAGTCGGGCCCCATCTCTAAGGCCTACACTCCAGACAGAGTGAGAACACAAACGAGGAAAGTCACATCCAGAGTCTGAACGTTTTAGGGCCAGAACGAACCTAAGCCAACCTCCTCAGTTTAGAGATGTGAATAAAAATCAAGAGTTGCCTTAGACAGGACACTCAGTAGAGGCAGGCTCTCTGTTTTGCTTTGGGCGCAGCTGCACCCTCAGCACATAGTAGGTGCTCAAGGGACGTCTACTGCCCAGTCACCTTGCAGCCTCACAACGGTGGCAGGAGGCGCAGAGCCCCAGGTGGGGACCAAAAGCCTTGCCAGAGGCCACCTGGCTGGAGACGTGGGAACCCACATCCAGACTCCCATAGGAACTCGACGTCAGCAGGGACCACGATGCTGTTCTACTGAGCTAGACTAGAACATAAAGCCAGGTGCTGGAAATGGCCTATGGGCACAGAATCGACCAGAAACTGCAAATGAGGAATGTCCTACTTGAACCTGTTGAATACCTTGGACCGGGTGACCTTGAACTGTCCTTGAGACCCTGGCCCCGTCTTTGGTGTAGAGGGCAAGAAGTCTCCCCACCTCCCAGATATGCTGTTCCATGAGGCCTCAGCACTGGTCCCGTGCCCTCAATATGGGATTTCCAGACACCCAGGCTGGAGAGAGAGGAGTCATGGGAGCAAAGGAAGGGCAGCTGACTTTTTCTGAGAGAGGAGATGGGAAGAGGGATGCCTGAGTAAAAATGTGTCCTCGTTGATAAGGTAAGTCAAAAGGAAAGAGAGGATGGCCGTGGCTGGCGTTGCCACTAAAGGCAGAATAAGAGGAAATGGGCTTTTAAGTCCGAAAGAAGAAAAGCACTGCCTGCCGGTCCGAGGGGACCCATGGAGTAGATGAGGTTACGGACTCACCCAAGTCTTTAGAATAGTCCAAAGTTCCCCGCTCTCTGGGGTGCTTGGGCCGGGTTGCTGCCTCAAAGCAGGGCGGGCGAGGAAACTTCTCCCGGGTCCCCTCCTAGCTTTCAGAAACCCGGTGGTAAGAAGGCGCCCTAAGCCCTTCTTGGCAGGGACAGGCATGGGGAGGCCGAGCGCTGGTGCCGGCTTAGCTCCCGGCCAGCAGGGGGCCACGGTCAAGGCACCGCCTCCACGGACATGGGGTGTCCACCTAAAAAACACCCGGCTCCAACATGGCCATCGGCAGGAAATTCTTCCATTCTCCGAAGAATCAAGGGCACCGTAATTTGGGGAGTTACTAGTAATCCTCCAAAAAAACCAGCTGCCGAGGAAAACAGAGCTGTCGGGGGGGGGGCTCTTCGTTCTTCTGCGGTATTCACTGTGACTTATCAGTCATGCGGCGTTGGGGTGTCTACACCTCGAATGCCCGTCCTGTGCAGCCAGACTGGAAGCTCCATGAGGGCAAGGACCTGGTGTGTCTTCTCTGTGAGCGGCTCCCCAGGTGGTGGAGCGTGGCAGAAGCTCTAGGCTTTGCGGAACTTCCTTAAAAGACCTGGGGCCATCTGATGGGTGGCTGAAAAGTGTTTTCGTCTAAGAGGCATTCGTACCAGATCAAAAGGGCCCAGTGGCCCTAAAGAGCATTCAGACACTGGCTGCTGTCTCCGTGGTAGTCACTCAGTGACCAATGTCCTGAAGTCAACCACTTCGGGGAGCAAATGACTCAGTAGAAATCCCTCCTCCCTCCACAACCAGAAAGACACCGAACTCAAATCCCGTGTGTGCTCACAGCTTTGCACTCCTTGGAGTGGATCACAAAACACATGGGTCCCAAAATAAACCTGTCCTCCCTCGCTTCCAAAATAGAGGGCTCCCTGTGTGACCAGTCATTAAAAATGGAATATACTGCCCTGAGCTCGCTTGACTGCAATAAAGCACTCGGATTTTCCTACAATCGTAACAGAGGAGGGAGGACGGAGCAGAGGAAGGAGGCAGGGTCGTGGAGAGAAACAGAAACTCAATTTTTAAGAACCCGGAATGTTGTCAAAATCTCTACACGATTTTAAGAAAATGGATTAGAGCTCTTTTCTTGTATCTTAAAAAAAAAAAAAGAGAGAGAGAGAGAGAGAGAGAAACGACCATGCTGGAGTAATTGTACCCAGATGCTTTGATTATTTTCTTCGGGACTGTTGTGCTCCCACAGTTGCTGCAAGGATTTTAAATTCCTACAGAGAGTCGAGGCCTACGGTACTGATTCTGAACTAGGCAGGCATCCACAGACCTCCGTTTGCAAAGTCCATGTGCAAAGAGCTTTCGGCTGTCAGGTAGCAGAGGCTCCTGGCAAGACCTTCAGGGAAGGGAAACTGTTTGCTGGCTTTTTTTCCCCCCTCTCCCAGCTTATTCTTCTCTCTTGTCTTGATGCCAGTGCTATGGCCCCAGCCCCCTCCCCATACACCAGGGCCAAGCCGCCCTACAGAGAGCACAGCAGACCTGACCTTTGGGGCCTCCTTCTGGGCCCCCTCTCCAAACAGTGCAACTTGACAAGTATTTGTTTCTAAAGCTATGCGCTTAGGGCTTGCCAAAAGCCCTCTGACAATGTGCTCCAAAGTCACTGCCCAAAAGGCAACCTTCTCCTCAAGAAGCAACTTCTAAGGCAAGATGGGGGGGGGGGGGGGGGGGCGGGCGCTCAGTGAGGGGTCCAGCACTCAGGTGGCCCTGGGCAGCTGAGCCATTAGAAACAGGCCAACTCTTACAAGTGCATTTTTAGCAAAATGCCTTCCTCAGAGACCCCAGCCTCTAACCGGAGGATACTGCTCCCAGCATTCTCTTTTCTGTGGCATCATTTTCTTTGATAACTGAAGCCAAGCTTGATTCCAGTGGCTTCGCACAAAAACGGGCCTCCTCAGCGAGTTCTTTCAGAGAACAGGAAGCACTTGGAGCCGGCAGAGGGCCATCTGCTAGGCCCGACTTGTTTGAAGGGAGACCAGAGGAGAGGGGGTGCAACGGGAGGGAGAGGAGACCCGCTTGGCGGAGGATGGCACCAGGGCCAGGGCGGACAGGGAAGGACACAAGGGAGCACTCTGTGAGCCCAACACGGTCTCCTTCCCAAAATACATGCCGGGCTGAGCTCCTAATCCCACAGCCCCTCCACATACACCTCGACACTCTGTGTCCGTGTGCTGGGGCTCTGACACGTGCTTCTACCAACGGGTCACGCCGGCTCTAAGTTATTTATAGAGCCCATCAAAAGCCCAGGCATCCCACTCAAGCACTCACAAACCAGAGCCCTTCCCTCCGAGGATAATTCCTGCTCTTCCGTTCCAACTATTTATATTAAACCTGACACCAAATCAGCGAGGACACAAACAAGTCATTAAAAAGGAGGCCTCCTCTGAGTGCCCAAGGTAAACACAGGGCTTGGAAGACGGGCCAGCGCTCCTGGTACCCAGCTGCCAAGGCTGCCCCTCCACAGCTAAGGCAGGCAGACCCCCCCTGGGCAGGACTCGAGTGTTCGGGCTCATTCATGTTACTAACTTCTGAAGCCCATCCTATCTGCCACGTACCTTGCCTGATGAGTGAGTGTAGTGGAAGGGGAGGCAGACCTGAACGAGCTGGATGGGATCCCTACATCCCAAGAGCTGGCTGAAAAGACAGGCTTCAGTTAACACCCAGAGAAAGTGGAGGCCTGGGAAGGCGGGCGGACCACTCTAAAACCTTACAGGGAGTACGGGCGAGAAGCCGAGAGGCACTCTCCGAAAGTGAGATCCTAACCTGCCTGCCCTTTTCACATATCCTCTCCTTAACATGATTAAAGGATACGAATTCTAATGCTTTACAAGTGTTCAGAACATTTTCCTTTACGCAGGGCTTTCACGTCCATTATTTTGATCCTAAGAGCAACCTATGACATGAGCAGGAGGGATGGTGACCAGTCATCGTACAGAAGGACACGTGGGGCTCAGAAAGACTTCCACCCAGGTAGTGATGGGTAGACAAGGCTGGAACCCAGGCCTTGGGATAATCTGGGACACCTCCAAATACACCCTATGTACACTTGAAGATCCTGCGTGCTCAGATGAAATGGGATAGGTCGTAAGTTCCCTGTGATGATGCCCAGTTAAGACGTGCGGGCTCCGCGTAGTGCAGGTAAAATACTTCATTGCAATCCAACAGTGCGAAAAAGCGCACACAAATAAGAGCATGGCGACTCCAGGGGCGGATGAGAAGGTGTCACCTGTAGATCAACGAGGCCCACAGTCCACAACCAAGAGGGCAAGCACTGGAGACACAAGGGATCTCTGGCCCCCGCCCCCAGGATCTCAAAAGCTCCACAAGAGTCATCTCGGGGAAAGTTTAATCCTCGTACTATCCCAGTGGAGGCCTCTGGAAGGGGGAGGGGCACACCCAGGCGGGCTCTCTGCTGCCCACCCACAAAGGGGAGGGGTCGCAGCAGGGTCCGGCCTGGGAGCACTTTCTCTTCGGTGATATCCCAAACCACACACAAACCCCGGACGGTGCTGCTGACAAAGGGGACACTGTTCACAAAGGGGGCACTCTGGGTCCTGACCCTGGGAGACACAGAAGCTCCACTGTCGGAAAGCCCCTGGAGTGGCAGCCTTACCACAGGCCTTAAGTAGTCTCAGCTACGGGCTGCCAAACTGGAGAGCAAGGAGACCAGCACACGTTCACCGGAACATTCACCTAAATGTTACGGGGCAGAAGCAGCAGGTGCCCGGTGACTGCCCGGCCCAGTATCTTGAGCCAGAGGCTTAAAGATGCTGAAAGAACTCCTTTCACGTGATCCTCTGATTCCTTTCAAAAGCCAATCAAGTTCCACTTGGGTGTAGACCAGATGTCTGAGTGTGGGTGGGTAACCGGGGTGCGCGAGGCTGTAGGAGCGCCCTCTGGTGGCTGGAGAATGAGCTCTTTGCACCCAGCGGAAAAAGTCAACTCTCTGGGCCACCCCTACATCACGGCTTCTAGGCTCAGCCGCGCTGCCCTGCCCCTCTTGCTCCTGCGGGACACTGGAGGCCTGACCCTCCAGGGGGAGGGCAGTCTCCACAGAGGCAGCCACCAGACTGCAGCCCCGGTGCCAAACACACGAAGAAATACACGATGGAGAGAGCAAGCTAAGCCATTCGAGAGCAATCAAGTACCCACCACCCCTCCCAAGCAACGGATCTAGACGTGAGAGGCTCAGGTTGGATCTGGAAGGGGAGGGAGAAAGACAGAAAAACTCATTCTAACAGGAGGTCTGAAGTTGCTGCCCAAGGTCAAGAATCTTAAGACTTGGCCATTCTGTAAAGGACCGCTGATCTCTGAAGCCTCAAAAAGGGAAAGTACTCCAGGGCCCCGTCCTCTCTGTCCAAGACTCTTCCCCACCAGCACTAAGCAACACAACAGTCAACGGAAATCTGACCCTCGGGCTGCAAGCATGTAAAACCTAGATGAATATACCAGCGGACTCTAAAGCTAAGGGTCCTTTACTCAGGAAAGTCACAGGACCTTCCCTAGTTAGGAGGGTTTCTTGCCGGGCAAATACCTAATGCTACAAAGAGAACCACAACCTCAGTTGTGAAGCCAACTGCTGGCTCTTACCTTAACAGAAGAGTTCAAAAGATCCCACTTACCCCCCCCCCCCACGTCCAGTGGGTGCGCACGATATTCCCTGTGCCTCCCCAGCCACGTTCATTCCTCTGGCTACTGATCAGCGGCGAATGACCCCTTCCAAAGCTGGTGCTTAGTGTATTCGGTGACTCAGAGGCATCAGAAGCTGCTGTCCTTTCTCTCTCTCTCTCTCAGCCTTCTAAGACTGGTCCAGGATAATAAGTAACCCGCATTAATGAATACTGCTTGCCAGTTTGAAGTTAGTCCTGGAAGCCCGCAGGTTTAGACTTAGCTGTGTGTGCAGCACTTCTCCCCACTTTAAACAACGAAAAGCCAAGATCAAAGGGTGCATGGCCAGCAGTCGTAGCTCTCAACAGACCCTTGTCAGCCTCAGCAGCCTCACCATCCGCCCCACTTAACTCAAAACATCTGCAAAGTCCGCACGGCCCCCGGCCCCCTCCCCGGACGGACAGGCTTACCTGTATCCATTTTCAACAGCCTCGGTGGACCTCACGTTCGCTGTCGCCCTCAGGGTTTTGCTGGACAAGCCAACCACAGTGGGTGACAGTTTGCACTTGAAGTCAGCACAAGCCCACTCCTCTTCCTCGTTCAAGGTGGGGAGATAGCCACACACGACCTTGAGGCTCCCCAGTCCCCCGTTACTCATGAAAGCTGTGTTTTCTCCCCCACTCCTCACATATTCGAGGTATATATCAGAAGTCAAAAACATCTGGTAGGCATTTTCCTCCATCACCGACTGGATCTCAGTCTGTGCCTGGTCAAACATGATGGAATCAATCTGCTGCTTCTTGATGCCGTCTCTTATGTAGGTTTTGGTGGCAGGTTTCAGCTGCTTGGAGACGATGCTGTTGTTCTCAATGTACCTTTTGTAGATCGCTTTGGCTACCCGTAAAGTTTTGGTATCCTTCAGGTTCATCTGCCTGAATCCATTGCAGGCAAACCAGAAGTCTAAGGTATCCACGCATTTGTCCCTTTCCAGGAAAGTGCGGAAGAGATAAGCACCATCTTGATCGCCCAACAAGGAGTGCAAAGACTTGGTCCACCTGGTCAGAGGGGAATCCGGGGACGCCCGCCCCTCGGGCTCCCCCAACCCATCCTCGTTCCGCCTGGCGTTGGAGGACACAGGCATGGGTTTGGTGACCTGGCCCTTTCCTACCCCGGGCTGGCACGGCGGAGTCTCTCCTTCTTCCCCCGGGACCGGGGGCCGGGGGGCATCCTCGTGGAAGCCGCTGCTGGGGTCTGGGAGGCGCGGCACCAACACAGCACTGCTCATGGTGAGGGAGTCCTCCGCCCGGAGTTTGTTCTCTTCCCTCAGTTCCTCTCAGCAATCAGCGTGGTCTCTCTTGCTCTCTCAAGTCAGCAGGGGCTCATCTGAGCCTCCTTTCTGGAAAGAAAAGGAAGGGGGGAGGTAGGGAGAGAGAAAGGGGTATTGATCTAATCAAAACCAGATCTACCCAACATCAAAGCAAGAAAGTAAACAGGCTTTTCAACTCCTCAAATTCAAATCAAGCAACCCAGCTATCTGCGAGGTGCTCATCTAAAGTATCAGACGCTGCTTTTTCAAAGGCGAAATCTGAGCTCCCTGCACAATTGGGGGGGAGGGGCGGGGCAGGTGGGCTGGGAGCGCGGAGGGTGGGAGGTGGGGGCGGAGGGGCTTGGAAGGTGTAAGACTGGATCTTCCAAAACCCCCCTCGGCCGGGGCGCACGCAGGGCAGCCTTGGCTCCGCACGGGCTCCGCTTCCCTCCCTTCCCCTCCCTTCCCCTCCCCTCCGCTCCCCTCCCCCCGACAGCATCAACTCCAAAGACGCGCACACGGAGCCGCCCGGCTGTGTGCAGGTGAAACCAATTTCGGTAAATTTCCCCACTCGGCTCTCCGCACAGATAACTCGAGCTCCAAACGTGCCCTTCCCCGGCATCTGGTTCCCATTCCCCCCACCCACCCCTTCCCTCGGCGCTCCCCCTTCCCACTCCTTAAAAATTCTGAAGATCCTCGACCAAGAAAGAAGCCCGCCCAGCGAGGGGCGGAATGGGCTCCCAGCTGGAAAACGCCCCCCTCCACCCAGATGTAAATGTTCGCTGCGCCCCCGCCTCCCGCCAAGAATCCGGCTCAGTCTACACCTCTGTGTTCCCCGCTCTCCAAAACCAGAAATCAACTCACTCAGACAAGACTTTGATCTTCAAACTTTGAGAGAGAAGCAGAGAAGCCTCGGGACCCGCCGCCCCCTTCGCCCCCACTCCCGCCCCCAGCTCACCTCCCGGAGTCACCAACCCTACAAAACCGGATCAGAAACCGTCTCAAGCTACCACTGCCTCTGCCAAGAATCCCAAACTCTACTGACCTCAATCCTGTCTTTTTTCCAAAAGAAAAAAGTCTTATCTAACCAATAAACAAGCCGCTTTTCCTAGCACGGGAAGGATAAAACTAAGGAGGGCAGGGGCGGGCCGGGGGGGTGGGGGGATGGATGGGGCGCGACCCCGAACGAGGGGCCTCTCAGGCCGCGGGGCTCGGAGGCTCGGCCGGCGGAGTGGCGGGGCCGCCGGCAGCGCCGCGCTGCCCGGGCGGAGGGAAGGTGAGGCGGCCCCGTTACCTGGAAGACGAAGGCGGCCCGAGGCCGGGCTCTCATCTCCGCCGAGCCCCACCGGCCCGCCCCCCCCCCCGGCCCAAATCCAACCGAACGCGTCCAGAGCCCCGGCGAGCGGGTGCCTAGCGCGGGGCCGGAGCCCCGGGAGGCGCTCGCGGCACCCCGAGTCCGGGCGCGGGTCGGTCCCCGGCGCCGCCGCTCGCAGAAAAGGCACGGAAAGCAGCAGCCTAGTCCAGAAATGGCGACGCGCGGAGTCTCTGCCTCTCCGCAAAAGGGGCCGGGGTGGCCGGGGGCGCGGGGCCCGGGCGGGGAGGAGGGACGCGGGGGACGCGGGCGACCCAGGCTCGGGCCACTCCTGCGCGCAGACTGAGCCTGGGCCAGCGCTCGGGGCCCCTAAGCGCGGACCGGCGGCCGGGAGGGGAGGAGTGGAGGGGGGGTAGAGGGGCGGGGGGGGGGGGGGGGGGGGGGGGGGAGGGGGGGGGGGGGTGGGAGGAGGCGGGGGGAGGGCAAGCGGGGGGCGCCGCCAACCTTTCATCCCACCTTCCAAAGGCACTCCCGCGCACACTCACACTCCGACTCACATCCATAACAACGACAGCGACGCGACCCCCGGGGGGGGCGGGGAATCTGCCCCCTCCCCGCCCCCGCCGCAGCCGCCACTTGCAGAAGTCTCTCCGCCGGGGGCCCCGCCACCCCGCTGGGGAGGGGGCCGCAGGCGCAGGGCGCGCGGGGCGGCCCGGCCAAGCCCCCCGGAGCGCCGGGCGCCGGGCCCGCCGCTCCCCTCCGCGCCCGCCGGGAGAGCGCCCCGAAATAGCCGGCCTGCCAACTTCAAAGGGCCGCCGGCACATCAAAGCGCGCGGGCCGCCCGGCCGCCGCGGCCTCGGCACTCACCATTGATTCGCGCGCGCACTCCGCGGCGAGACCTCGCAGGCGCCCCGGGCAGGGCCCCGGCCCTGGCCCCCGGATCGGCTCGCAGCGGCAGCCCCGGGCCCCCCCGGGCCGCTCCCGGCGTCGGGGAACATCGGGAGTCGCGCGGCAGGGGAGGGGGGTGCGGGGAAACAGCAATCCCGGGATTAGAGCGAGATCCACCGGGAGGGAGGGTGAAGCGGCGCGCTTCGCCGCCCCTTTTATGCAAAAGACCCGAGTGGGCCTCCGCCCCCGCCGCGGCCGCCCCCGGCCCCTCCGGCCCCCGCCCGGCCCGGCTTTCAACACAGGTCCTGTTTCCAGCAGTCACTCCGCGCACCAAATGTCCTCCGGGCGCTTCCAACAAAAACTGCGCTGTGGATTTAACTGTGCACTTCAAAGGCGCGAGCCGAGCGCACGGTCCTGAAAGGGAGGTACGCGCCGGCCGCGCCCCGGGCCGCCCCCGGTGCCCCTGCCGCCCCTCCCCAGGGCCGTCCGGCTCACACCGCCCCTCCTGGCCCGGGCTCGGCCCGACCGGGCCCCCTCCCGTCCCCCGCGCCCGCGCCGCCGCTTGGCGCGACCTCGCCCCCGGTCCGAGGGGGGCTTTCTTTGAAGCGGCTCCGCTGGGGCCGCGCCTCCACCCCCACCTTTTACAGCAGGGCTTTCGGCGGGGGAGACGGGCGCCTCGGACGCCGGCCGGCCCCGAAGTCCATTGCAGTGAGGGGTTATTTTTATTTCCCGGCTCTCGGGTTGTTACTGAGTTGCCAGGACCTTATCAAAGCGCAGCCGGCTCCAGCCGACTCCCCCGGGCCGGGCTTGGGGAGCCAGTGATCCCGCCGCGCCAATCACAGCCGCGCTCGGCCGGCCCGCGCCGCCCGCCTTAAAGGGCCAGCGCCCCGCGCCGGCCCGGCCGGGCCGAGCCGGCCCGCCCCCGCCGCACGCTCGGCTCCAGAGTCAATCCTTCCCGTGTCCTTCTCCGCCCCCTGCCAGGCCCCCGCCGCCCCGGGGGCGCTCTCAGCCGGTGTTCCAACTCCGTCTTTCAAGTTCTCCGGCCTCTTTGCTCCGGCTGCCTCCCCCTGCCTGCCCTCGCCCTCCCCAGCCCTGGAAAGCAACAGTTTATTGTAGCATTCTGGCAGTCGCAAGAACTGCAAGCAAGCAGATTTTTTTTTTTTTTCCTATCATCAAACACTTTTCCACCTCTATTCAAGTTTCCCTGGGAATTTGGGCCGCGAGGATCTTGTAAAGGGAGTTCCGGTCCTGGGATCCACTGGCCAAGTGTCATAGGGCCCACGCGGGCCTGCACACAGAAGGCATGTGTGTGCCCTTGCGCGCGTGTAGCTAAGTGTGGGTTAGAACCACGGCGCGTTTGTGGATGTGTGAAGATGGGGGTGTGAATCCGCCAGCACAGGCCTGAGGCCTGCAGATGGGCTCTGACACCTCGTTAGGAAGCAGGCCTCAGTTCCCTGAAGATTTAACTACAAATTCTCAACCTGGCCACCAGAACCCTTTTTGCGCACATAGAGAACATCTTTCTGTAACAACTGCATTCCCAACACGCTATGGCAGGCATCCCCCATCCTCCCATATGTTCCATATTAAACAGACACGGAATGTCTTTTTTTCTCCTTGATCCGCAGTTTTAATGTATTGAAAACTCTTCACCCGCTGTCTCCTTTGAATGTCACCTCCCCACATGCCGCCAGTAATGTTTATGAGGCGCAACCTTCTCTTCTTACTTAATGGAACAAGAAAATATGCCACAAACCTAGACTAGCTCTTGCCATAGATTGGTCCCTCATTTGATAAGCTATTAACTTTTCTTCCTCCTGAGAAACTTAAAGGTGTCAATCAGATTGTTTCAGTAAGTGAAAAGAGGAGCCCAGCACTGAAGGTGATGGGCGAGGCTTGGGGTATCCAGCTCTACTCCCTTTTTCTTTATTTACTTGCTTGTTGAACAATGGATGACAACGCTTTTCAATGCAGAGGTGCCCCTAACCTATCATTAGGCCTTCAGAACTTTGAAACATGCAAGAAATGTGTCTATTTAGGTTTCCGTAGGAAAAGAGAAGGAAGGTGCAACACCCATGATCTGCTGGAAAAGGGCAAGCAGTAGGGACTGTGCTCTTCCTCCCCCCAGTCTATGGGGCTGTGACAAGGGGCTAGAGTTCTTTGCAGCAGGGGCTGCCAGACTTTTTGGAGCTCCTGAATGGCGAGGTGGGTGGCATCTCACTTCCCAATACCTGCCTGTCTGTGTCCACGTTCTGCCCCTCTGGGTTCACCTGCCCAGGCAGCCGGGCTGGCTGCAAGCCCACAGTCCAGGCTATGAAATATGGCCACCTCCGGGCAAATCGGGAGGGCCAGTACGAGAGTGTGGCGGGATGACTCATCTTTGCCTTGGGACAACTGCTGGGTGTGAGGAAACTGGAAGCCAGTCCACTTCAGGTCGGCTCCATCTAAGCGCCCGGCCTTCCGGAATGCTGGTATGTGGAACCGTGGCCAAGGACACGCCCACCCCCTTCTGCGACCCCACGAGAGCCAGGAGCCAAGCTGTCCCTGTGGCTCCCGGGAGTCTTTAGGCCACAGAGGGTGTTATTACAGGAACAGAAGTGTATATTGAGGGGAATAAATTGCCAAAGAAGTGTCTACAATATAAACAACAGCATCCATGTGCGCGCACGCACACGCACACACGCACACGCACACACACACACAATGTGGGGGAGGGGAGATAGAAAAATCAAAACATCCAAAATCAAAATAAACAATGATCAGAAAGAGGAGGCTTTAAAAAAGGAAGTGGAAACTTGGTCTTCATGGGTGGTTTTCCTCCCCTCCCAGCTGTCCCCACTGACCCTTCACTGCCCCCCAGCCAGCCCTAATCATCACAGGCTCGGCTTAAACCAAAGGCTCTCCTGCTCCCTCATTATGCCAGGGCTGCAGCAGCAGGAAGGAGGGAAGGGAGAGAGGGACGCAGAGACACAAGGCCTGGTTTGGTTTGGATTGTCTCATTAATGACCTCTCTGAGAGCCTGAGTTCCAGAACAGGTGCTTGGCCACCTTGGGCCAACGGCTCCCCCTCCATCTCACTCCTGCTCTTTCGCCTTCCCCCTCGACTTCAGATCTGGTCCATTTCCCATCCAGCAGGAGGCTGGGCCAAGTGCAGAGAAGCCAGGAGCCCTCTCAAGCCTCCAGGTCTTTGACTACTTGTTGATAGTGTTTCTGGAAGAGAATCCAAAGTCCTTTGCTTATACCGAGCCCCTTTCTCAAGATAGCACAGTTTTCCATTTTTCCCTTCTCCCTGGCAGCAGTGATATCATGTGACTTGTAATCCTGCACGGTTGCCTGGAAACTGGAAAGCAAGGTGATGGATTTCTGCACATGCTCACTCTTCCCCCCTCCTTTAAAAGAAAAACCTTACAGAGGATAAACAGCCTACTCTGCCTAAGTGCAGACAAGTTTAATAAAGCAGGGAAGATAATTCTTTTCTCTGGGAATTATGTATCAGATTGAAATCCTAGATCCCAGAAAACAGGGACTGGGGACTCCCTGAGAAGCATCTGGCCAGATCTCCAAACTTTGGTCAGCCCCCCGCCTCAAACCCCTCTGGCGTGGAAGTCATACCAGCTGTGAATTCAGAAGAGCTCAGACCCAGGACATGGTTTTCTAAGATTCAGTGATTTTGTCTTTTATTTCTTTGGGAAAGTGCCATCTTAGACAATGTACCTTTGTTTAAGGAGGGAGGTGGAGAGGGACACAGGTAACCTTTCCTAAGACTGCAGGTCACCTAGCCCTTCTGAGACTCCCATGTGTTCACCTGTAGAGTGGAGGAAACAACCCTCAGAATCCTGTTGTGGGGATAAGCAATCAGGTAAATGTCCAGCAAGATGCTTGAGATACAGGAGGCCCTCCAAACTCTTCCCTCAATAGTCTGTTTACCCATTCTGAAGCGAAGATGCCCTCCAGTTGGGAGACCCACTCCTGGGGGTGGGGGCCTGGAGGCTACCACAGAGGTCCTGCAGAGGTGAGCCACCCCTGCCATCTTCCCTGCAGGGAGGAGCAGGCTGGGAGGGAAAGGGGGGGGCAGTGCTGTGACTTTCTGCAGTCTCTCAAAAATAGTCCTCTCCTGTACCCAAAGTGAAACATCCAAATTTTCTAGCCAGGACTCTTCAAGTGTTACCTGATCCAATCCGCCTTTTAAGATGGGGAACTTAAGCTAGGAAGAGGTGAAGAGAGTTTTCCCAAGATCACTCCGCCCTTGCTGGAGCTGAGCTGAAACCTCCGGAGAGTTCTGACTCCCCATCCACCCTCTTTTCCTCCTCCCGGTGGGGAGAACCCAGGGTAGGGCTGGCTAAGAGGGGGGCCTGAGCTTCTCAAGTCCCTGACTTCCAATGCAGAACTAATAAACATGATTGCGGATGTTTTCCTAAAAGAATCACCCCAGGGCTTCAGCCTGAAATTCCACTGAAACACCCTTCCTTCTGCCCCTGCTTAGGGATCGTCTTGACCCTTGGAACTGGGCTATCCACCAAGTCTTTTATGGTGGCAGGCGTTTCCACGGGCATCCCAGCGGGGTCGGTTCACCTAGGGGAGAACTGACTTTCACAAAACCTGAGAGGAGAAAGAAAAGAGGAAAAGGCCGACTCCACATCCCTCCGGGCGCCCCCCCCTTCCTACTTGCTCTCCCCTTAGCCGAAGGCGGACTGGGACGTCAAGGTGGAAATTTTGAAGCCACAAGAGAAAAGGGGAGGTTTCTCTAAGAAATCCTATCCAGAGAAGTGTTGGGGAAACGTATTTGTTAATAAAATGAATGATAACACATCATTTAAATGTTAAATTTAAAACAGAGCTAATAGTGTAAAACTTCCTAATCTGATTTACTTTCAAGTGCTTTTCCTATTTATTATAAATGGAGCTGCAAACGGCAGGGCCGTTGGCATGTTGCCATTCATCATCTTGGAGTTTGGCTTTTTAAGAGTTGGCCTGAGCTCGTAACCAGAAGAGACCACCAATACTACAACAAATCCAGAAAGAGGTTCTGAGTTTTGACATTTTCTTCTCCATGGTGTCAAGCAGATGTGCACACGGAAAAGGCTGTTCGGGGGAAAGGAGGGGAGAAAGAGAAGAGACGCTGGAGTAGCACGCCCAGTGGCTGCACGTGAAACGTTGCTAATAAATAGGTCTACGTTGCCAAGCTCTCTCCGTAGACATTGTTTTCTGCTCCTGATGTTTCATCCTGCTCCTTTGAAACAGCTTCTGGAAAGTGAAGGTTTGCCAAGCTTGGAATGGGTTCCTTTCTTCTTTCACGTTAGTTTCTCCATTTGCTCGGAGCATTCCCACAAGCTGACTGAGCGCTTTCTCCCTCTGGGGGGGGTGGGGGGGGGCTGCGATTTGCCCCCAGGGGTTGGGGGGTGGCCAGGAGGCTAGGCAGAGCCACAGCTGCCCCCGGACACCTGGAGATGTTCTGGGTATTGCCTCCCCGTGGAAGAAACGGCCCTCTGTCATGTCCTCCCACATGCTGCTTTATTATTATTATTTTTTTAAGATTTTATTTATTTGTCAGAGAGACAGAGACAGAGAGAGCGCGCACAAGCAGGGGGAGTGGGAGAGGGAGAAGCGGGCTTCCCGCGGAGCAGGGAGCCCGATGCGGGGCTCGATCCCAGGACCCTGGGACCATGACCTGGGCCGAAGGCTGACGCTTAACGACTGAGCCACCCGGGCGCCCCAACGTATGCTGCTTTATTATGTACCCTGCCTTCGGTGCTGACTCCAGGGCCCATCCGGCAGGCACCCTGCCAGCTTCAGAGCACCCGGATAATATTGCTGGCAAACGTCTTTCGAGAGGAGTCTACACTTGCTGTCTACACTTCCTCCCCTCTCATTGTCTCCTCAACCCACGATAGTCTTTCCCCCCCAAATTCATTTTCAGCCCGGTGAAAGCCACCCTATAGGTAAATACCGTGGGATGATCTTGCTCTGGTTCTGGCTACTATCCCCTCTGCAGTTCAAGCCTCCCTCTTACAGGACTTTCTTACCAGGAAATCTCCATCTCCTGCTGCTCCACAGGCCTCCCCCCCCCCCCCCCCCCCCCCCCCCGGGCCCTCACAGGCTGCCCTTCCTCTGGGTTCCTTTCCCCTGAAATGTCTTCTGGGCAATCTCCTGCCCCATCCATAGGTCCAAGCCGCATTCTCCAAAGACGGGGGCGGGGGGGTCCCCAGACCTCTGCCCTCCCTCGTCATCCTCACCTTGGACGGGCGGCAGGCCACAGCTGTCTCCAATTTGGAATCTTAAAAGGGAACCTACTTTGTCCCTGTTGAAACCAGCCATCCTCCTGGTAGGCAGTGACATCACCAAGCCCCACTGCCTCAGTTAGAAACCTGGACCATTTCTAGATCCTTCTGCTCCCTCATCCATCCCCATTCAGTCATCCAGCTCTGTCGATTCTGCCTCCTAAAAATCTCCTAAAGTCACCACCTTCTCCCCAAATCCACAACCACCGACCAGGGCCCCGGCTCTTCTCATCTCTTGCCAGGAACAGCAGAACATTCTGTTCGCCCAGCCTTCAGTAGAGCCCCCCTGCCCCTGGGCCCCCCGACATGTTGGCACCACAGACAGCATTCTGTACTCCAAAATGGACAGTATCGTCCCCGGCTTCGAATCCTCTCTGGGCCACATATATCCTCCAGGACAAGGCCCAGAGCCCGTTGTCCGGTGCCCAAGGTGGTCGGCCCTGGCCAGTCTCCAGCTCTGCCTCCTGTTGGCTCCCCAGGCCCCTGCCAAGGGCAGTCCCTCATGGTGGCTCTTGTCCTCTACTCCTCTGTGACTTTGTGCTGGAGATTAGCCTTGGCCAGCAGGCCACCTTCTTCGGCTTCCTCACTCCTCCCCTGCCTAATCGCCCCCAGACTGGGAGACACTCCTCTCCGTGGTTCCGTGGCACCTGGGCCTCGCCTCTAGCAAAACACTTCGGCTGATCTACTTCTCTGTCCTATCCACCCAACCGCAGACTCAGAAGAAGGGGCCATGCTTTTTGATATGTGCAACCCTTAGCCAGGTCCACGGCTGAACCACGTTGTGGCCACAGGTGATACGTGAAACATTGGACAACTGGTATGACACGGACACGGACGCACCAGCACAAGACGCCCGCCTGGGTGCTGGGGCTGGGTCATGAGATCCTCGCAGCAGAGTGAAGCTTTTAGCTGCTGTGCCACGGGCGTTGTGGTTGGCATCCTCGAAGTGGACCTCCCATGAGCCCTGTGTCCGGGCACTCTGCCCCATGTCATTGCCTCCCTTTGAGCATGGTGGGTCTCACTGACTTGCCTCGAACCAACAGAATATGGCAGACGGGACAGGATGTTCCTTCTGAGATTGGATTATAAAAAGATTGTGACTTCTATCTTCGGTGCTTTTTTAGGATCGTGAGGCAGCCCTGTGGAGGGGCGAGGCCCATGTGGCAAGGGACAAGCCCTGCCACCCACCAAGTGGGTGATCCTGGAAGTTGATTCCTACCCAGCCAAGCCTTGAGATGCACGTAGGCCCAGCTGGTAGCCCCCCTGCAATGGCGTGGACCACGTTGAGCCAGAGGTTCCGGCTAAGCCATGTCCAGATTCTGGACCCACAGACTGAGAGGCATCCTTTCCGAAGGGGCGTGGCGAAACCAGCCCCGTTCCTGAGACGTTTGCTCTGTCGACTCACGTGGGTCAAGCTGGGCACCAAGTGGCAGTACATACGGTTACAGGAGCCTTTTCCACGCTTACACACAACAGTGCATTGAGGGGGCATGGCGACAAGCGTAAGCCGGCAATAATTATAACACGTCTGAGGTTCTTCCAAGGTTACTGGATGTTTCTGTAAAAACATATCAGATTTCTCCAAATAGGTTATGAAATGCAAAACCGAAATCGTTTTGAGAGTTTACTGAGTTCCAGGCTAGTGACATTTGATCACACTCAAAAACAACATTTACTTTGCTCCCACCTTTCCCAAAGTTATTGGGGGATTCCCCCCTCGAAATGGAGAGACGGGACTTATTCGTCTAGAAGGTAAATATGTTATTTGTTAGTTATTGCTTCAGATTTAGAAGAGGGAAGTGAACCTTCCCCTTGGAGCAGGAGGGAACCTGGAGTAAAAGTTGCTAATGAAGGGATCTTTGGGATTCAAATGTGGTGCCCAAAGTAGGAGGAGCTGGGGCTCGTTCTTTGAATGATATTTGTAAAGCCATCTTCAGAATTCCTATCACGGAACTTAGATATGGGGGGAGAGAATTCCTGAATGCGCTGGCCCAGAACAACTCTGGGGAGGTCTTTTTTTGTTTTTGTTTCGTCGATGTGACCATTGTCTGCACATGAGACAGGACTTAATGGTTTTCTTAGCAAAAATATGAGTATCCCCAAATTAGAATGTGTGGGTTGACCATCTCCTCCTGTTACTAATGTTCTGTTAATAAATATTCCCCAGTAATACTTTTCGAGTGTAGAAAAAAGATACAGTAGTTATCGAAGCTGCAAAATCTGTCTTGATAATCTCAACACATCACCCCAACACTTAGGGGATGTTAGGGGAAAAAAAATTAAGTGGAAAAAATCCGCCGTGAGCTAACCCAGTTCTCCAGACAAGGAAGCCTGGGGCATGGTACCAAAAGAGACGCCGCGACCAGAAGGCCAGTCTTTTAGCTGGAAACACCATTTCCCCTCTCCCTGAACTGAGCATTTCTTTTTTTGCAGAATTAAATATTTTTCTCAAGGTCAATTTGTTCACTGCGTTAAATCCGTCTACCTGTGTACCACTTTGCACCTGAATCCATTAATTCACAAATCGGAAAATGACTGAGACCTGGTTGCCTGCCTTTGGGGTCACAACAAGTGAGGAAAGGGCTTGCTCCTCCTCCCCTTCTCAAAGCCAAGGTCAGAGAAGCCGGGAGCACAGGGAGCCCAGTGTGACGGGCAGGTGTGAGACAGCTGCCTGCAGAGTGGAGACGGGACTGTCTTCCCCGTGGCCGCTCGGAGGGAGCCCTGGAGAAGCCCCAGTTGCAGGACAGCTTCCAGAGGTCAAGACCAAGAAGCCTGCCCCGAAAAGCCCTGCCACCCGGTTAAGGCGCAGGGGTCCCATGCTCCCCCACTCCCCAAGTCAGCTTTCTCAGGTGACCACCCACTTCCTGTAGGTCTAGCTGCTGCTTCACCCGAACTTGGCTTTGCCCTGACAGACAGGACCCCCCTAACCCCCACCCCCAAGCTTTAACCTTTTCCACTCCGACAAAGGCTGCCTTCCTTCCCCCTCTCCAGCCTCTGCAGGGAGTCCCCGCTCTGAATTTCCCCGTGAAAAGGTGTCAGCCTTACACTCTGCAAGACAATGGAGGGCCTAGTGAGCCCTTGGGATGGTGCTCACCACCCCCCACCCCGCAAAGAAGGGACCTTTTCCCAGGGAGCCGGGAGGGAAGAGGAAGACGGGGCGTCCAATGCAGTGGGCACCAGGGCCCCAAAGTGGGTCCAAAGACCGGAGTGCCCGACCTCTGCAGCCAGCTGTCTGGGGGAGGGGTGGGGAGGAAGAGGGCTATTTGACTAGGAGGGCTCAAGGTGGGGGCTCTGATCACCTGGGGTGAGGAAGAGCCTGGAATCCATGCTCCGTGCTGGAACTGGTGAACCACAGCCCAGGGGTAGGGGGTGGGGGGTGCCGGGGCTGTGGGTGGCTGGGAGCAGGAGCTGCACAGGCCCCAGGCAGGACCAAGCTGTACCTTCTCCAGAAACGCAGGAACACTGAGAGCCAGGGAGAAAGGCAAGGTGGAGCAGACTGGCCTGGGGGGCTTGGCGGAGCCTTGTGGGCCAGGGGAAGAACACGTTTTCTTTATCCTAAAATATAACTATGAGCCAGGGGAGTGTGGCATAGTGGCTAAACACGGAGGCTCTGAAAAGGGATGGCTGGCTCCCTACAGAGAGAAGAGAGAGTCTGTCCTTGCTCTGTGCCTCAGTTTCCCCAAGTATAAATTGGGAGGAATGGCAGCCCCTGGCTTGGGAGTTGGTGTGAGGATTAAATGAAGTAATACCATAAAGCGGCTGGGACCCGTTGGGCACCTGGTAAGGACGACTCACCTTGGGCAAAAAACGGTGAGAACAACCCAGGCTGGGGCCTGCCTCCCCCGCGAAGGACACCCCGCAAAGTCTTTTGGGCTCTTTGAGACTCCCTTCCCTTCTCTATAAAATGGGAATAAAATAACGGTATGTTTCAGATGGAGTTGGGAGTGGAAACGTTCTGGCCAGTAAATTCAGTTTCTGGCACCAACCGTCTGCCAAGGCCAGCTGGGGTCTTGGCACACGTTTTATCTCCTCAGTGCTCACTGCCAGTCTTCAACTAGGGGTATAAGGACTACAGGCAGCTAACCTCATTGTGAGTCTCCTCGGAAATCACCCCCAGCCCCAAGCCTTGCTGCTGCGAGCCTTGCCCAGCATCCCCACCCTTGTCACCACCACCTCCCGCCCTCCCGGCCTGTCCCCGGGCTCGGATATGAACAGCCTTGGTGTGTTTTATGATCCCACTGCTCCTCCCAAGAGCCATAAGATGGGCCCCACGGCGGGGGGGGGGGGGCGGTCAGGAGAAGGGGTGCCCATCCCTGGACCCCTTATCTTCAAAGCCCCCAGCCGCTCCCTGTCCCTCAGAGCCTTCCAAGGGAGCTCCCCATAATTGGCACCAGACGCACCACACGGCGTGCTGCTTCTCTTTTTGTTTCCACAATTTTTTCACGATCCAGGTGTAGACTACCAAGTTTCTGATGCCTTCCCCGGCACATTTGTTCCTCTCTTTGTAAATCCTGCAAGATGCTGTGTTATGACAATTTTTCTCGGTATAGATTCCAACCCTTATTCATATTCCGCGTCGAAAAAAGCCTTGTTCAAAGCCGGTCCTCGAGGTGCGTGTTATGATGGCCGCAGACGTGTCAAGGTTCCCTGCCAGGGCACATGTTCTGTTGGTAGCCAGGGGGCTCCTGCTGGTGTGGGCCACGCGGACTGTCTTCCTCGCCGACAAGGCTTCTGTGTGTCTTCGAGATACAACGAGCTGGGGTGGGGGTGATGTCGGGGCAGCCCCCCCGCCGCCCCGGGCGTGAGCGGGAGCTTCAGGGGGTGATGTCAGGGCAGCCCCTTCCCCCCGCCCCGGGGGGTGAGCGGGAGCTTCAGAGGATGACAAGGGTCCAGGACTGAGCCTCTCCCGGCTGCTCTCCAACCCTCTGGCACTCTGCACGCTGACTCAATGCTCCCTCAACATGCCATGCGGGAACCTTTGCCCTGCCTCGTGCTGTGTGTGCCTGGCACGGGGCGACTGTGCCCTGGAGGCTACTTTCCCCGGGGTCCCCAGAGCCCTCCTGGCACGACCGCATCACGCGACACTAAAGGCGCACGCGAGCCCACCTGTGTCTCCCACCGGCTTTGAAGCCTACCGAGCCCACCGAGTGGGGGTTAGAGTGTTGCAGGCAGCAGGAGCGAAGGCAGAGAGCAGGGAGTCTGGCCTTCCTGGCAATCCTGGCCCCTGGCTCGGCTGTGCTGCCTGGACTCACGGCCGGCACTTTTCAGATTTCGTTTTTCCTCCCTGGTGGGACCTGGGGGCCAGTGAGGGAGGCTGGACAACCTCACTAGGTGCAGGTCACCCGAAACAGGGCCCCCGAGCCTGTTTCCCGAGGCTGGATGAGTGTGCAGGGGCCGGAACGGGCAGTGGGAACATTTTGGGGCTTTCCAGCTGGACCTTCCCTGCTGGGCCTTGCCCACTTTCAGTAGAGGGAACAGAGACTCCACGGGCTTTAGGAATGGAGGCCCCCGGACACATCTCTTCATGGACCACCTCCTCCGACCACCCTTCACGGATACAAGGCTGTTCCATCCTCTGCTGCTTGGCTGGGGAGCTGGGTCCTCACCTGCTGGCCCCAGCGTGGGTGCATGCTGCCCTCCACTCCTTTAGCTCCCACGAGGGGGGGGAGGGCCCCCTGGCCCCAGAAGAGGAGGAGACGAACCAGGGGTGCGTGTAACTCTGCCCATCCCTCTTTGGAGTTGGCCTGCGGCGTCTCCCCATCTCCATCAGCTCCTCGGAGCCCTAAGTGTCATAGGGCAGACCCCACCGGGGAGATCCGAGGTCGTCCCTCCAAACCAGGGCCAGGTAAGCATGTCTACTTAGCAGGTCTCAGCTCTAGGGAGCCGGATTGCTGATTCCTGCCGGACCCTTCCTTGATCAGCAGCAAACCTGATGTATCATCACCACGTGCCTGAGCCCTGTGTGTGCTCTCCATTAGCTTGACACTTGGGCAGGGAAAGGAGGTGCTATTTATTAGCCCCCTCCCCCAGAACCTCAACACCCAGTTTAGAAGTTTTCTCTATAAACGTACTTTTTGAGGTGGGCCTTATTCAGGGGCACCCCAGGCTGGGAGGGGAAGGGGACAGAAGAGAGAGACAGACACAGGAAGTCACAGTCACGCCGCTCCCAGGAATACCCTCTTTTCCACCCTTCTGCATGTGGCCTGGGCTGGGCTCCTGGTCTTGCATATATAAGATGCATGTATCATGGCCAGCCTGACCTGCACAGAGCTATCGGTTGCTGGGACCAAGCCTACCACTTCTTTGGTATCGGGCACCGTGTAATGAAGGAAGGAGCAGAAGAGTAAGAATTCATGCATGAGCAGCAACACCACTCTTTGGAACTCTGGAGTCAGAGATACATCAAGTTTCAAATCCCAACCCCACCACTGACCTGGAATAAGTTGTATATCCTTTTTAATACGTTGTGTATCCTTTTAAGCCTTAATTTCCCCATCTGCAAAACAGAGCTAAGGATAAATAACCACTTTTAAGGGTTGTTTATGACTGAAGTAACTTTCAAGCTATCCTTCCTTAAAAAATGTTTAAATAATTTTCAAGCTATCCTTTAAAAAAAAAAAAAATGTCTCCCACTTACCAGGCCCCGGCTAACAGGCCCAAGATGCTGTGGGTATCAAGACAGTAGATGCCAAGAACCAGCCATTGTCACTGGCATGAAGAAAGCAGAAATGACCACGGTTCACTGTTAGGATTAACATGTGTCCGGTCCAGGAAGCTGAGCCCAGAGCCCTGGGCAGGATGACCACACTCAGGCTTGTACGTGTGGCTTCTGGGCCCAGTCAGACATTACTGTAGACGTTTCCAGGCTGACCCTGCCCCGACCACAGGGAATCCAAGGCCTGCGCCCAGAGGGAAGGTGGGTCCCTGTCTGGGGAACCACCACCACCAGCGATGGCGCCCTTCTTGGCGCCATCTTCTGTCACAAAGAGCGGCTCTGTCTGAACCCCCAGGGCCCAGGGCAGTAAAAGGGCCATAAACAGAGCGAGCTGCCATAAACCAGAGACAGAGTCGTTAGCAGTTTCCTTTCTGATAAGGGCTTCAAGCGCTCCGAGGAGACGGCTGTGATTTCCAAGTCCAGTCCTTGTGCCCTAGATATTTGAGTCCTTGGGTCAGAGTCCACGGAGAGAGAGGAGGTTGAGAAGAAGTCCTCGCAGGGCACAGGAAAGACCAGGAGGGCGAGAGGCAGGCTGCAGAGGGTTTCGGGTAATAACAGTAGCAAAGTGGCTGAGGTGAGGAGACACTTGCCGTGGGCCAGGCCCTCTGCGAAGGGGTCACCTCATTTACCCGCACCAGCAGCCCCCCGCCCCGCCCAACCACTCCCCGTGGCAGACACTACTGTGACCAAGCTATGTCACGGGAAACACAGGCCTGGGGACAGGACCTGCCACACCATGAGCAGAGCACAGTGTAAGACGTGAATGCAGGCCCCCCGTCCAACTGTAGGAATTTCAAGATGGCGACAGCACGGGCCCCTCGGAGCGTGGTGACTGTGTGACTTGCACTGATCACCTGCCCGAGGAGCCAGCCTGTCTAGAGGGCTCCAGATGCTTGGCAGGTAGCACACGGCAGTAAGTAGGGCGCCCACACGGGGGTGGGCACAGGGCAGTGGGTAGGGACGAGGCTCTGAGTTGGTTCCTGGACTCTTTCCAGCCCTCCAACCCCATGGACAGTGCTGCCACCGGCTGTCGGCGAAGGCTGAGAAGGTAAGTGAACAGTTCAGGGCCACCCAGCTCTCCGATAGGTGGATTCTCCAGAGAAGGCAAGAATTTCAAGGCGGGCCATTGCCCTGGAAGATGGCAATCTTCGCTTGCTTAGACACCCTTTTGGGGCAGTGGAAGCACCCGGCTGGAAGGAGCCGCCACGTAAACATCCGTTGAGGACAGATGCGTGGACTCTGCCACGCCTCGGGATCCAGGGCACAGGCCTGGCACTTTAGTTGATGGAGTTTTCTCGTAAAAACTCCGGTCCAGTGTCAGCTTCCCATTCTCTGAATGACAGCCGTCAGTTCTCAGAGGCCTAAATCTCTGAAGGCGCCTAGTCTGAACTGCTAGTTTTAAGAACAAGAGCCATCAAATTGAAGAGGCATTTATTAATTTTCCGGTTGGCCCTGTGTTCTCACCGATGGAACGCATCATCAGGGAGGGTTAGTGGCCGGCGCCCAGACCTACATCCCAGTCCTGGATCTGCGTCCAGCTGGCTCACTGGCCCAGGCCACTCTGGGCAGTGCAGCATGCCCACCTGCACAAGAAGGGGCTTGGAGACGGGCATCTCTGATTCTTACACTCCAGCTCCTTCTACTCCATTCTCCTGCCTCACTGCACGTCACATCCACAGGAGGCGGCACGGCCTCGCCTCAGGTATGGCTGGACTCATCGGCTAAGAGTGATGAGGCTGCAGAAGGCAGCGGGTTGCCACCCACTTGCTCCTCCACCCCGTGTGCAGCCTGCGTGGGCTTCCCAGGAGGGAGTGGAGGGGTGCCAGGCCGTGACCTTTGGTCTTGGCGACAGGTCCAGCATTCAAGGATGATAACACGGACGCAAGCAGATGCCGAGAGGTCGCGACCCACTTCTTCCTTGGGTCCCTGTGGCCTCTTCCAAAGAGCGATCATAGCTCTGCTTTGGGAGGAAGGGCCAGGTTTCCCAAACTCTCCTAGAATTAACAATGAGTCTAGGATGCCATCTTGTGCATTCCTGACACTATGCCAAGCATTCAAGGTTATGTATAATTAGAGGGATTTGTAAACCATATGCCCGGCGCGGGCAGTACACAGGAACATTATATAGTCATTTAAAAGGTTAATGGGGTAGGATGCCTGGGTGGCTCAGTGGGTTAAGTGTCCGACTCTTGAATTTGGCTCAAGTCATGAGCTCAGGGTCATGAGACTGAGCCCGAGTTGGGCTCCTCTCTGGGTGTGGAGCCTGCTTAAGGCTCCCTCTCTGCCCCTCCCTCACTCTCCCTAAGAAACATAAATACAAGGTAATGGAGTTGTCACGATATTGGAAGTACATACGAAGTTAACTCCAAAAAAGCTAGAGGCAAAAGTTGCGTCGGACATGTATTCAAAGGGGCAAAATGTATAGAAAAAAGACTTGAGCTGTAGATGGCAGAATTATGGGTCATTTTTCTCTGGCTTTTTATCCTGTGTTAGCTGGCTTGCATTGCCAGGCCTAGATGGTGACATTCTGTGCCATGTGACCTACCCCTTCCTGGGCACCGCTGATTGAACTACGTGCCGCCATGTCACTCATGGGCGGCCCATTGTAGGCTGGCCAGCGCCACAGGACTGAACTAGTCAGGCCTAGAAAGAGGAGCTGGGTTGTTCAGTTTTTCTCTTGAGCTCAGAAATTTGAACCGAGAAGCAAAGAAAAAATTGTGCTCCCGGGAGCCAAAGCTATAGAAAGGGGCCAGAGCGAGGCTGAGGGGACGGTGGTCATGGCCAGGGAGCTTTTGAAATGATGAGGGGCCAGAGGGAGGGGCCGTGCCCCGAGGGAAACCCAAGCCCCTCCTGTTCTTGCAAACGCACACTTATTTTCCCTTGGGGTCAGTCGAGTGGGTCTCTGGTCCCTAAAATGGAATAATATTATTTTGTGTTTTCCAAAGCTTCTACAATGACATTGGATGACTTTTAATAAAATAATTCACTGCCAAAGAGGGGTTCCATTGCATCCTTGGCAACCCCGCCATTTCAGAGTGCCTTCTACTGGGTCAAATATTTTAAATAAGCTTGGCCTCGCATCATTTCACCAGGGCTACGGAAGAGCTGGAGTTCAAGGCCATTTGAATGCTTTGCGACGCAGATCTCCATCTGGGGGCTTTGGCATCAGACAGCCCTAGCCAGGGCCTGCTGGGGACACCCCGACAGGCCAACAGAGCCTCGTCCTTCTCAGAAACGTCAGCTTTGAAAGGCAGCTTGGGCATCGCTGGTTCCGTGCCGACCCCATTTTTAGACAAGTGAGTGCATCCGCATTTGCACAAGGGGCTCTATCTACAACGCCTTGCACAGCTACTCACGCGCACACACGCACACCGGAAGCCGGACAGCCTGGAAATGGCAGGCAAGGAGGCAGAAGAAAATACGGCATCAGTTTTATAGAATTTGAAGTCCATTTCCTCAGCAAGGGGACTTTTGTTCGGGAGTCTGAACAGATAAGGGTGATAAATCTCTGGCCCTGTAATCCCTTAGCATTCCCATTCCACTCACACGCGTCTCTCCTTGAAGTTTTTGTCGTGCGCACCTCCTATCTCGGACTCTTGGCCAGATCTGCTCACTTGAACGGGGCAGCAGAGTGGTCGCAAACGTTCTCTGCTCCTGGATAAAATGCACAAGACCACGTTCACCTATCAGCCTTTGTGGGCCTTCTTCCTACCTGCTTGCAATGCAGACTGCTGGGCAGGAAAGGCCCAGAGAGGGCAACATGGGAGAAGGGGCGGGCGGGGTGTACGGGCTCTCCAAGCACCCCGGACTCCCGGGGGGGGGGGGGGGCGAGGATGGTACAGCCAGACGGAAGCTGCTGGGGACACCTCGGTCCTGGGCTCCTGTCCCCGTTTTTCCCCTTAAAAGCTGTGGGGCTTGGGCAACATTTTTTTTTTTTTTTTTTTTTGCCTTTCCTGTGCCTCAATTTTCTCAACTATGAAATGGGAATGAGCTGTTAACAGGGAGGGCGGAATGAGGAAAAGGCCATAAAGGTCCACGTGTGCAGTAAGTGCCTTCTAAATGCTTGCTGCCCTTCAGCTGACAGAGCCAGGCTGCCTACAACTGCCTCTCCTCTCCCCGCCCTGGGGCCCCCACTGGAAAATGTCTGAGAGCCTCTGGAGAGACGGGTGGGGGCTGGGCATGCTGCGCACCGGGCAGTCACCCCAGGCCGCGGCACCTTTGAGCAGACCCATTGCTCATTTTGCAGACTGTGTCAACACGCAATGCTGTCCTGGCTCAGGGAAGGGTGAGTGGCTGCAACCAGGTTTAGAAACACATGTCAAACCCAATTCCAACCAGATGAGGCTGGCCTGCTTCCAACGGCCACTTTCCATCCCAGTCCCGGCCAGGGACAGGCTTGTCCGGATCCCATCCCCATCCCCAGGCAGCCGGGCCTGTTTGTTCCTCCAGAGTCCTCAGGTCCAGATGGAGAAGCTCACCTCTCTGCTCTGGAGGCTCCATTCAGAAGGTCCAAGCCATGAGTCATGGAGCTCAAGGAAGCAGCAACCTTCCGGAGAACCCACTGCCCACCCTCTAGTTAAACAGGCCAGTTCTCTCCCTGACACGGGGAGGAGCTGGGCAAAGAAAGAGGCTAGGAGATGCTGTTTAGCCACCACAACAAGGGGGTTGCATGAGCCAGTGGCTCCCCCAGGAAGTGAAATAGCCCATATGTAGCGGATGGGCCTGAGCCAATTGGCCAGGAAGCCACTGGCTTCCCTTTGCTGGGTTAAAAATGGTGGCACCACCCAAAAAACCAACCCACGAGAGAATGCAGCATACCAGCAAAGAGTCAAGAAGGAAAGGAAATCCAAATGTTTTGCGTTTAGCTATTAAGCACAGTTTCCAGCGAGTGTACTCATGTCTTGAAATGAAACAGATGAAAACAACATGTGTCAATGGCTGGAGGAAGACAGCGGTGTCATGGGCAGGAAGTAATGGAACTGAACCCTGAAGCCTCAGCCCAGAACTTAACTCCTCTGCTCCAGCCCCAAGGGCTTTCTGCGCCGAAGGCTGAGGAAGTTTCTTGCACCACCGGGGCTCTGCCTCCGTGGGCCCTGGGAGAACCCTCTGCAAGGACCAGGAGCACCACGGAGGACTTGCTTTCCTCAGGGCTGATGGCCTTGGAGGGAGGGGAGCCCCCCAGGCCTAGGAAGAGGGCTGCGGGCACCAAAGAGGAACCACACAGCCTCTGTCCACGGGGAGCAGCTGTAAATCCTTGGCGCTGGGACCACAGTGAAGAGCTCTTGGCAAGGGCGGTGCCGGATGCTGGCAGAGGCGGCCGAGCAAGGCCAAGGTGCTGGCACTGAAAGGGTGGGTGGTGCCCCCCCCAAGCCCCGGGAGGCCCCCAGGCCCCAGGAGGCTGTCAGGGCAGCCCTGTAGCCAGGGGTGCAGATGGAACAGGCTCTTCTCACCCGATCCCTCCGCTCGAGACACAAGAAAGAAAGTGCACACCCACCCCTTTGGCCCACCCTCGGCGTCCCAGGAAAAACAGTGACTCTGGGCCCTGGGAAGGTGAAGCCGATGTTCACCTATGCCTCGAGAGGAGAGAGAGTGGTGTCCCCAGGCCTCCCTCCCCGCTTTCATCTCGGATGGATTGATGCTCTGCAGCTTTGGGGATACCTGCCTCGCTGGTGCCTCTGCATACCACGTGCGGGTAATACATACAATTGAAAAATGGAAAGAGTGGAATAAAATAGATAAAAGAAATAAAGCAGGATCATAGACTGAGAGCCTTTGTGAGTCCGGCTTTAGACCTGGCCTTAGCCCATGAGCACTGTGGTGCCCAACAGCCCAGTAGGCTGCCCCTGTCACCTGCACCAGAATCATTACTAAACAGTTAAACTTCTAACAGGTCTCAATGCTGGATTCCAGTATAGGTGCTTTGGTATTACTCAGAAATGTATATATTCGGATTTTCTGTGCCCATGTATATCGGTCTGCTCAGGCTATCATAACACAACTCCATAGACTGGGCAGTTTAAACAACAGAAATTTACTTCTCACAGTTCTGGAGGCTGAAAATCCAAGATCAAGTTTCCAGCCCATTCAGTTCCTGGGAAGAACTCACTTCCTGGCTTATGGACGATCACCATCTCACTATGTCCTCACATGGCAGAGAAAGAGAGAGAGATCTGTTCTCTTCCTCTTCTAATAAGGACACGAATCCCATCATGGGGGTCCCACCCTCATGACCTCATCTAACCCTAATTACGTCCTACAGGCTCCATCTCCAAATACCACCATCTTGGGGGTTAGGGGTTCAACATGTGAATGGCCATAGGGCACAGTTCACTGCATAGCATCATGTTTCAAGGACCATCGATCGGCAGGTCGGTCTGACCCACATCGGGAGGTGTCTGCCCCGTGTCATGAAAAGTCTTAGGCTCAGGGACAGTGTCTGCGATGGCCAGACACTGGTTTTGTGCTTTAAGAGCTTGAGAGGGAAACAGAGAAGCTGATGACATAACAAGAACAGGGGAAGAGCCAAAGCCATGACGTCCACGGGGTGCTGGGAGGAGAGGTGCGGGGGGCACAGGGCCCGCCCTAGACGCAATGATCAAGGGGCAGAACCAGTCCAAGGAAGCTAAGCAGGACAGCCCTGGAAGGCAAAAGAGCATGAGCAAAGGCCCACAAGCGAAGCACAGCTGCCTGCAGGATCGCATCTTAGGAACCCAAAACGTGCCAGGCCAGTGGCAGTCCAGAGTGGAACGGGCGTGGCCAAAGGAAGGGGAAACGGAATGTTCTGGTATGGAGTATGGCCTTGATGTTATAGAGAAACCAGCTAGCAGGGGAGCAATCATCGAGCTGTGTTTTAGGAAGCATCTTCTTGTGCGAGTGCTGGGGGGCGCTGGGTCTAATGAAGGGTGGGATGCAGGAAGCAGGGACCCCAATGGGAGTCCACGGTAATCTAAGAGGTTGTATTTAGTTGGATATTTACATTTCATTTCCGTGACTTTCTTAGGTTGGGCTCCCCAGAAGCAGACCCTGAGATGGGAATTCAGGTGAATTACCAGGAAATAGTCTCAGGGAAAATCTGTAGGGGAGGAGGTGGTGGCCTGGGGAAGGGAGGGAAGCCAGTGGGGGCATGGTGTCCATCAGTGTCCCCCAGAGGGTAACTTGGGTTCACTGTCACCCTGGCTCGGAGACAAAGGAGCTGGGCTGTTTCTGCCCTGGCACGTGTCCGTCGCTGGTGAAGGGCTCGGGGGCATAGGAGAGGGATGCAGGCACTTTGTGCTCTAGGAGCTTGTAGGCAAAGTGGGTGCCCGAGGGAGGTAGGGGTCGGCGGAGGGCAGAGTGTTGAGTTTTAGTTATCTGCTTCGGTTGGTTATGAGACCTCCCAGGGAGTCCCAGTGTTTCCCGTGAGCATCAGAATTAGCCAGGAATTCCTGCTTCGGAGGAACTTAGATGGTTCAGATCTAGAAGGTCAAGAAAAGTCCAAACCAGGACTGCAGCATCAGCTCTGTCGCCAGGATTACGGGCACCCTGTGGCTCTAGAAGATTCCTTCCCACTGTGGAAGGGGCAAGGGACACGGCAGGGAAAGGAATGGTGGCCCCAGATTGAGCCAAGAGCTAACTATGAACCTCATCGTTGGCTACACCAGGGCTGCACAGCAAGAGTTGGGGCTGGGTTCCCATCCACAGGCTGCCACTGACTGGTTATCTTCACATGGGGCAAGGGCGCGTCCCTCTCCATCGGTGACTCAGTGCCCTTTATTCCCAGAACCGGGATGGCTTTACCTGCCCTGCCCATTTCTAAGATTGTTATAGGGATAAAAATAGGAATCCACCCTGGGAAAGTTCTCCAAGAATGTTCAAGCATACTCCACTTCCGAAATGGTGAGTAATGTCAGACGTGGGCAGGCAGGGAGGAAAGCGACACTCACTGCACATCCCCTACAGGCTGATGGCTGCCCTCACAGGCTTCATGCAAATGAGAAGGTGCACGGGGCAGAACTTTGACCCTCAGGCGGGATACCGACAGATACCGACAGAGATCTCGGTCTGCCCCTACAAGCCACAGACACCACAAAGTCACGTGAGCTCCACCTAAATGCGATTAATCACCGAGCATCTGAGTTACCTCTTCAGACTTGAGGCTAGAGATCAAAGCAGGCCAGCCAGTGAGGCTTTGATAAGTTTAACCAGGTCCAGACCAGCACCCTGTTCTGCCTCCAGGGCCAGGCCAGACTTTGACGGGGCTCCAGACCAGTTAGCTCCAAAGGGAACCTCATCTCCTTCACAGTGGGGCTGGGAAGACATTGCTTTTCTCTGGGAAAAATCAGCGCTGTGGGTGATATGGATTGGGGACCCCACCCTGTTCCCTCTTTCCCTTGAGGATCCTTCTGCATCCTCTTCCTGGGAGACCCACAAGCAGAGCCACTCCCTTTAAAACATTAAAGTCTGTGCCCCAGGCCCATTACAAAGCCTACTTGTCTTGGACCCTCAAGGCTGCCGGGGGGGGGGGGGGGGGGGGGGGAAGTCAAAACTGTGACCGTAACATCTGAATGGTTAGGGAACACCTGTAGAATCATGGAGAACTTCTCTGTTAGAACTTGTGCCCCATCTCACTGGGGGAACCCTGGTGAGTCAGGCTCTCCAAGGACGCCTGTGTCCACATCTAAGTCCCGATTCCACTGGGCAGCAAGGGAGTCTGGACCCATAGCTCTGGACCCTAAGCTCTTTAGGGGCAAGGATGAAATGCATTCACTTTTACGCCCCCAGAACGTCACCCAGGCAGGTGCCCGGACCGGGTAGGTGGCCTGACGCCCAGCTCACAGGTGGCTGTGTTTCTTTACACCCAAGGAAACCGAGGATCTGAGCGGCTGCGGGGCTTGTCCAAGCCAAGCTGGTCAGTAAATGTCTGTCTGACTTCAAAGTCTGGGCCTTTTCCAATACACCTCACATGTGTCTAAACGAAGACATCTGGGTTGCAGCATCATAAAAATCAAAGGTTGGCGATACTCACAGTCCCAGCATCCGGTGTCACACATGGACTTGTTCAGTCGCAGAGCCAGGGACTCGGGACCCTGACCTCAAGCACAACTTTGCTGACAAGGGGTTCTGGGTAAGAGAATGCAGACAGTGTCCATGCAGCGCCCCCGGAGCAGGAGGGACAGGCCACACTAAGCATGTTTCCAGTTTCCTCCAAGGGCTCTCTTCTATAGCCGCACGCAGCTATGCATACAATATCGAAATTAGCAGATGATTGCTTGAAAACTTTGGATTGGAGCAAATCACATACATCATTTCCCCCTGTCAGGCTATGCTGAAAATTCATCATAATTTTCCAAGAACAAACCCCATGCAAAGAGCTGGCTGCGCGATCCTCCCTGGAGTAACTCGGAGGTGCACCACCCCTCTGTGGTCACGGAGAGTCTCTGGGGGGCCGACTGGTTAGGGCATTTGTGTCATAACTTCGGGGCACAGCCGGCTCCTGTCCCCAGTCCCACATGCTGCCCCATCTTCTCCTAGGTGGTCTTTCTGGAAGGGGGTGGCCGCTGCCCAGGAGGTGTGCCCGCAGAGGTGCCAGGAGGAGCCCCCCCCCCGCCGCCCCGCCATCTCCTGTTCTACCCAGATGCTTCCACCAGAGGCCTGAGCATGCACCTCCCCCTTCAGGAGTTTGGGGTGCAGCTTGAGAAGCTGCCAACCCTCCCGCTGGGGTGGCATTTCCACCTCTCCAGGGAAGGTTTTTGCAAGAACTGGAATGAAGGCTGCAGGTGGATGAGGCTGCAGTCGGGTGGTCTCAGGCCCGTGAAGACCACTGCCCCAGAGCCAGGGCTGAGCCCGCTGTGCTGCGTGCACACCGAGGGAACTTTGCAGGACCCTGGGGGGGCAAGCGCTGTGTCGACCCTGGGGGGGCAAGCGCTGTGTCAACGCTGGTGGCCCAGGCTGCGTTTTCTGGTCCTTTGGGGGACACAGGTGGCTCTCTGTTCGAAGCCCAGGAGGAGGAGAGGGGCCGGAGTCGCTGAGGGGTGCTGGCAGGGGTGAAGGGATTCCAGCAACCTCCTCCCCTCTCCCGACCCCGGGCCCAGCCTCCCCACGGGCCAGGCCCAAGAATGCAGTCAGAGAGCCCTGCCCCAAGTTGGCCGCTGCGCAAGTGTCGATCCATTTCAAAGGCCTATTGTTAAACTTCTAACGGCCAAAAGGACAGCCGGCAGCCAGCCACGCACAGGGAAGTCCTCCAACTGCAGTGACCTGGAAGGCCATCAGGCTCCCCTCCAACCCAGGGAATGGAGCTGGGCGCCCGGCAATCCGTGCCATGAATCAGGGCATGGGTCCGAGTGGCTGGCGTGACCAGGAGGAGACCCCTTCTGGCCTCTGCCGTTTACTGACGGGCCAGATGCAGGTGCCCAGAGCTAGCTTTTGCACAAACGCTATTGAGGGATGTTGCAAATGTCTACATTGAATGTAGAGTCGAGTCTCCCTTGGACGATCTGCTAGTTCATTTTCCCCAGGTCTTGTCTGCTCCTCCATCAGTAGCTATGGGAGTCAGAGCTCTTGGTTCTGCTACTACCAGTTAGCTGGTGGTTTCAGGGCAAGTCACCCCACCTTTCTCACCAGAAAATAGGTGTTGGCCTGGTGGCTGGGCCTGATTCTCTCCGAGAACGCCAGGGGCTTCTCAGAGGAGGCAAGCGAGGTTGAGAGGTTCAGCTGAGGAGGGACAGACACCCACAGGGGGCCCTATTCCACCCCCAGAGGCCACCCCCCGAGGGTTCCAGCCCTCCTCCCACCCGCTGCCTGCCCCCCAGACCAGCACTGAGTGGATTTGGGCTCCAAGCAGACCGGGCACCCCCCCACCCCGGCCTCTGTAAAGCCTGCCCCAGTTTCCATCCCCCACCCCCCTGAAAACCCTTGCGCTTTTTACATGTCTTCATTTGATTTGAATTCTCAATTGCCGTCATGAAGAGGTGGGGGCCAAGTGGGACCTTTGATCTTCTCGCGCGCCCCCCCCAAGTTTCTGGGGTCTGTCGTTTGGCAGAGAGGTTCGGGGTTAGCAGCCGTCACTGCCATCCTGGGAGGGGAGCGCTCAGGCCCAAATTGAAGTCAGGTTCCCGGCCGGGCGGAGTGTTACCTGGAGCTTTGAAGCCCCGTAAGGACTCAGACGGTCTTCTCAAGTCAGGGGCTACAAATGTTAATAAAATTAAAGCCACCTGAGAGCTCGCCCGGCGATCCTTTGAAAGCGAGTCTGTGATGGGTTATTACCCTCAATTATCTAGTTGTCCACTCTCTTAGCTTGGGGTTAAACTCTTAACTCTTCCCTTTGAAGTCATTATCCTTTTATCTATGACTGGACCAAGGAATCTCAGGACAATAATCAATGGAAACTTCATAAGAATAGAGGAGCCGGGAGGGAAAAGGTGTGAATATCCCTTTAACTGCTGGCCTGCCTGGGAGGGTGGGGGGTGGGGCAGGGACCGGACTGCCGCCCCGACTTGGGGAAGGGAAGAAACAAAAAATGGGGGGGCCCCCCAAAACAACAGCCCAGCAAGCAGTTTTCAGATCCTCTGGAAAATGAAGAGAAAGGGATGATTTGTGGGGGGGCGATCAGAGAGGTGCAGCCCTCATCAAAGGAGGAGAGAAAGTAATTGAAGGAAAAAGACACAATTAAAGAATGGGTTTAATTAGGGCTTTGATGTCTGACATGGTGCACAACACTGTTCAGGGGGGAAGGGGGACCAAGCCATTCATGCGCCGGGAAATGGCTTGTTAAAAAGATCTGTCCCCCAAAGGGGCGGTCGGAGAGGGGAACCTTCATCCCGGCTTCTCCCACCGAGCAGGAAGGTCGGTCTCACACACAGATCCTCAGCATCGGAGGGAAAACAGCACAACTCCCCCCCCCCCTTTTTTTTTTTGCAAAAGCCTTTCTGGGCTCCCAGAGGCAGCAGCTTTTTCAGGATCATTATGCTGCCTGTCTCCCTGTTTAGAGAGAGAGAGAGGAAGAAAGAAAGGAAAAAGAAAAAATGGGGGGATGCTAACTAACGTTGCAAATGCGTGTTTTATTTCTCCATGTCACTGAGTCCCATTTGGAAGGCTCGTCTGCCCGGGAAGATGCAAACACAGGGAAGAGCCAGCTTCTGCCGGAGCCAGGAGTGGTCTCCTGGAGCGAGAAGCAGCCCTCGCCCGGTTTTAAATGTGACATTTGCAGCGTCTGTCCCTCCACCGGGCAGTCTGCACCTCTTTTTCTGCCCGACTGCACACACACCGCCAACCAAGGATGGAAAGCTCGCATTTTGCCCTGGTTACACCTCCCCCTCTCCTCATTAAAAAAAGAAATAATAAAATAAGCCCCTGCTTTATTGTACGCCACATCTGGAAAGCCCCCTTCTCCATCTGCTCGGCCCTGACAGTGTTTTCGACCACAGGCCCGACCTCTCCCCCTGCTGGGTGTCCTGGGGTTGGGCGGGGGCGGGGTGGGGGGTGGGGGGGCAGCCCAGGCGGCAGAGGAAGGCCCCGCAGGGAGGAGGTGGGTCGGACCAGCCTGCCCTCTGACTGGGAGGTGCCGAAGCTCTCTGAATCAGGGCCAACGCTGGACCCCGTGGCCTGGGTTCTGGGGCCTGGGTTTCACGGTGCTCCCCGGGTAAGGGAGGCAGCCGGTGGCTCCCTAAGTCTGTTCAGACAGGAAGCAAAGCTTGCACCTTCTCGTGTTCCTGGGAATGACTTGGCCGGGCCCTCGAGCCAGAGCCGGGAAGGAGGACCTACTGCTTCGAGACCCTAGTACATATGCTTCTGATGAGGTTTTGAAAGGAGCCTGTCTTGGGTTTGGTTTCAAAATATCTCAGCCTTGGGTTTTCATTTCTTCTATCTTATTTAGACACACACTTCAGCTAGCACTCTGGGAAAGGGGAAAAAAAAAAAAAGCAACAGCAGAGGTTTTGAAAAGTAAAGTGGTTTCTGTGCAAAGATCAAAATGTTTCTCATACTTTCTCCAAAGGCCTAGGGCCCTTCTCTCCCAGGACTGAAGCCTTTTCTGGGAGAGAGTTCCTCACAGCCCCAGCCCTCAGTTCTTCCAGGTCGCTCTTTGGCTTCTTGGGTTTAAAGGAACCGGAAGGGTCACGAATGTGGGCAGGTCACCCGTGGCTTGGGCCATTCAGCTTTTGCGGCTGAGGGTGAGGAACAGGAACCTGAGGCGGGGACCCTAAAGCTGACAGGGACAGGTGACGCCAGCCCTGACAGGGAGAAGTCATAGAAATGTGGGGGTGCTCGGGCCACTGCCATGTGGGGTGGTGGATGCCCTGAGCGAAGCTTATCTCTGACGTGCTGCGTCCTTGCTGACACACACACTTCTACGTGAGCGAAGGTTCTCTAGCCTGGGACGTTGCAGTGTGCGTCTGCTCCCAATTAGAATCGATGCTAAAGTTAGCTTAACAGAAAACAAACTTCTTCAAATCAAGTGTAATTATTCTGGATACATAAAAGCTGCTTTATAATATGATTTGTGCAGACCCTGGAGGAACTTCTACTTGAATTGGAGGATTTCATTTGCATTTTTGCCAGAACTACAACGGCTTAAACTTTTCTACTGTGAAGAAATAAAAGATTTAAAAGGCACTGTGAGCCCAAATTGGCCCACATTAGGAATAACCGTAATCTCCCATCCTTACTTCAGGATTTTCCATTTTATAGTGGTTTTCTGATCTTTGCACATTGGAAAGGAAGATGCTTGGGGATGTTTATAATGGGGGAGGAAGCTTGTGGAGGACCTGGGTTTTTTTTTTTTTTTTTTTTTTAAGAGCTTTAGTACGCCCTGGGCTATTCTAAAATACTTTTGAAACATTTCTCTCAGTGTTCTTTCCTCAAAAAACGAAGATAGGATACGAGGTCTATTTTTAATAGTTGGTTTTGGGCAAGTCTCGTTCGGGCTCCTGATATGTAACTCAGCTGGTTGGGGCTGGGCAGTCAGGTGCGGGGAGAGGGCTCTGGGCTGGCACAGAGACCCTGGGAGTCTGGACCGGCGACCCTGAATGCTTTGGGGGGTTGGGGTCAGGGCTTGGTTTGATCTCCCTTTGGGGTATGCCAGTATTTCCCCTGGACACCTTGCCTTTTTTTTTTTTTTTTTTTTTACGTGACAAACATTTCTGCAGCAGGAGAAAATGGATGTTCATTATCAAGAGAAGCTAAACCTGTATTTACCAAGAAGGTTCTCCAAAAAAGGCTGCAAAGGCCACAGACAGAGTCTTACTTCAGGAACCAAGTAAAAGGCTGTTTTTTCATGTTGCTTTCAGAGGGGATGGCTTCCCATGTGATCAGAGTAGGTGTCAGGAACAAGCTCTATTAGAGGTGGCTTTGCTAGAGGCAGAAGAGGGCCCAAAGCCAGGGACATTCTTCTTAATAAGCTTCCACCAGGCTCGGCCCTCAAAGCAGAAACAAGCTCCAGGTCAGCTCTCAAAGGACATGGGGTACACGTGTGTGTGTGTGTGTGTGTGTGTGTGTGTGTGTGTGTGTTTGCATGAACGTGGGGGAGGGGAAGTGGGAGGAACACTCCAGAATGCTTTTCACTTCTGTGGAAGTAAAGAATAAACTTCAGATCCGGAGACCCAGAGTGAGTCACACCCGTGGCCCCAGTAAGCTGGCTTTGTGGAGTATCGTGTGCGCCCGAGTCTACACCTCGCTCTGCTGCATGTCGGGCTGAGGACATTTCTTGGAACAAGTTACCCGACTTCTCTGTGTCTCAATTTCTACCCTGTAAGATGGGGTGGGGGGGATGAAAGCCCTGTCTCATAGAACTGCTGAGGTTATCGGAGGCGGTGGGAGTGCCTTTGGCACATTGTAGCGAGTGCTCACTACACCCGTTATTATTTTCCCAATAATTGTTCTGTGCGCACAAAAATGGGTGAGAATGAATGGACTTCACGTAGCCCTAAAGACGGCAAGCTTCTCAAGAGTAGCAACCGCATCTCCCTTTGTAGCCTCAGTTCTGAGCCAAGAACATGATGGGCCCCATGACGTGGTCATGGTTGCGGCCACAGACCTCTGCAGACTTGCTGTCGGTCAGAGGGTGGGGGAGTGAGAACTATAGTCGCCTTTGCTTCACAAGAGCCTAATCTTACAGGATTATCAGAATTGGATGCTGAGTCTTTTTATTGAATGGAAGTGGCCAACCTCAGGTGCAAGTTGAAATCCCCCATGTGTTGAACGGGGGCACCTACTGGGAAAGCCTGGAAATGCAACCGGATTCTGTCAGACATGGCCAGCAATTAGCCCAAAGGGAGGGGAGGAGGAGGAAGTTCAGAGTTGGGGAATCCTCGGCCCTAGAAGCAACAGAAGAGGAGACGAAAGTGCAGGAGACATTCTTAACTTAGAAGAACCAAAATGCCACCAAGTTCCCAAATTGCTGGCAATATGCCACACCCAGGGACTAAGCACTCCCAACATGCCACAGACCTTCCTTCCGGCGGAATCTGATCCTTACCGAATGGCTCTGTTTGTCTAGCAGTTGTGAAGAATCTGCTTCCATCCACCCTCACTAGCTTGTCTGGGCTCCATGGCCCATTGCAAACATAAGATGACTGACTAGGGCATAATATTGAATGCTGGCACAAAGAAGTGGGGTGAGCCAAGAGGGCATCCGAGCCATGGCACTGATGGATGCTCTAATAGACTGAACACATCACCAGAGGTTCTCTGGCCCCATCTGGATGCCAGTAACTCTGGTCTCACAATGGAAGCCAATGGACTGACTTTATGGTGATCTTCGCTGGAACCAATGCGTCTTGAGCACTTGCCTTGGCCTTTGCTCTTGGTGGGAGCAGATGTGTGGCTCATCTGATGAGGTTGTCCACTACTTATTTCCATTAACATTCATGGAGCCTCTACTGCATGTTGGGCGCTGTGCTAAGACCAAAGCCCCACTATAGGAGGGTGAGGCGCCCTATCTATCACAGTGATGCCCTGTGTCCGGGGCCGGATGACCAACCCAGTCGTGTGTATCGCTGGCTGGCCCCCTGGCCTCGGCCAAGCCATATAAATTCTCGGTATCCTGGTTTCTTCTTCTGTGAAGTGAGGGGTTTGGACTAGACCATCTCCAAAGTCCCTTTCAGTAAAAAATCCTCTGAGCATCGTTGATCCATGTGGAAAAGAACAGGTAACTGACATCACTCGGTACAATGGTGGTGTCGCTAGAGTGTGCTGTCCATCACCATCATGTCCTGCCGCATCGTCTCCCTCCACACCCGATCAGAAGCCAGCTTGCTCCCGTCCAAGGGAGCACTGGCGGTGCCACCCACTTCCGGTGGGCTCCTTACTAGAACTGCCAGAGCACTAAGTCCTTGATGCCACCCTGTCCCCTGCCTCGAAGGGAGACCGGTCCGATACCTGATAGCTCATCCACTCTTCCCTGAGCACCTCCCGAGGGGGAGGAGGAAATCGGGCCCTTGGAAGCGGAAGAATAAACACAGGCAGAGCTCCTTTTCGAGAACAGTCGTGTTGATGGCACAGTGGCACCTCTTCCCTGAAGTTCCCCTATTGCTTGCCTCACATCTGGGGGGCGGGGGGGGGGCGGATTTCTGGGACCAGCTGAACGGCGTATATTTCCATATCTTTTGAGAAGATTATCAGGCGTGAGCCTGAGCATCTTAACATTTTTGTAATTATTATTTTTTCATTGAAATGGAAATGTCTTCCCTCCTACCCTGTTTTACTGGAACATTGTGTAGGGTAGGTCTTCTGTTGTTCAAAAAAAAAGAGAAACTGTTTGGAACAGTTTGAAATATCTTTAAAGGAACAGTCAAATCATCCATTCAACTAAATAGGAGTCAACTCCCCTAGAAATAACTTACAAAAACTTCTTTGGAGTATGACATTTTCAAAGCAAAATTCTTTTCTTTTTTCAAAATACCACAAGCAATGCATTGAGTTCAGGGAATACTGCCTGCCAAACTTCAATTTTTATATTTAACCTTTCTTCTTTTTTAATGTCTTGCAAAAACATGCCTGAAACTCTTCAAAAACCTTTTCAGCTTGAAAGTTTGGGAAAGAGTCTTAACTGATGAAACCTTCAGTTCTTAGCTTCCCTGTACCTTCCCTCCCCACCCCCCCTTCCCTGGTTAGGGAGAAAAATTATTACTGCCTCTTCACCAAACAAAGTTAATTCTAATCAAGCTGGGGAAGGCCAGGCACTCAGTGCTGGTTGCTGACTTTCGATGTCCACACTGCCTGAATGACTCTTAATTAACACACAGGCTCTTGGGCAATTAAAAGTGAGAACCCCCCTCCCCCCCCCAAACTGTAGTGACGGGAGATGAATGATATGACCACCCCCCGCCCCATTCTCGTGTCAGGGCAAATCAGCATTGTGTAGTTCTGCCAAAGAAATTGAAAATAGATCTATATAAATATATCAATAACTAGGGGAACTGGTGGGCTAGTCAGTATGAGAATTGAACTTTTAAAGAAGTGTTGATCAAATACTTGTTAGAGCAGGAAAATTGGATTAGTGGTGGTGTTCTGGGCATGACGTCCTCTGGGCCGAAAAAAAATAATCATCTTGTTCTATTTTTCCTGGAGCCCAGAAAAGCACTCTCAGCCCAAACATCAGCCCCCTAATCTTATTTTCTTTTTCTCTAGCATGTATTTTATTAACCCATTTTCTCATTTACCCACGCTGAATAGCGCAGTGGGTAGCATCCTTCTTAGAAAGTGAAAGCCTCCTTGGAGATGCTGTGTTGGAGCAGAAATGCACACAAACTCCCAGGCCTAGTGCAGCAAAGAAAAGCCCCCTCTGTAATCCTGTCTGGTGAATCCACACATTGTATTCCAGCCTGCCAGGAGTGCTCAGGCCTTATTAAAACATGGGCCGTCAAGGAATGCTGCTGGCAACGGGCTGGCAGTTTGCAAAGTGATTAATATCTAGGTGGGGATGAAAAGCAGCCGTTCCAATCCAGGGCCCAAGGCAAAGGCAGCTGCTTTCCACTTATCTGCCACCTGGCAACAGGCTACTGTCCTAAACACAACAGTACCAGGGTGGATGGTCTTTTGGAGGCATCAGGTGGAGCGTGCCTCTGACTCCGTATCTTAGATCAGCCAAGAGTTTCGATTCAGCCAGGTGACCTGACTTCTCACCTGAGTTGTTGCTACCATCTTGATGTAATCAACTGGGAGCCACTTTCCTTCTTGTGGCCAATTTATAGGGCTAGTCCCCAGGGATCTCACTGCCCAGGGAGGTTGTGAAATTCTAGGACAATGCCCAGTACTAGTTCCCTTGGAAGAATGATGAAGACATACTGTCCTTATTTCCAAGGCAGAGCCTCAAGGCAGGGGATAGTTCTGTTTCTCCCCAATCTCCCATTCTCACTCCTGAAAAAGTCTGTCCCAAGGTCTCTCTGTGGAGTTATAGGGTGAGGTGGAGGTTGATGAACGCAGTACAGGAAGTGAGCTGACTCAGCTTAATCCAACACACACAGTCCCTACGCTCTGCCTCAGTCTGCGCTAGGTGTTGGGATGACACAACATGCACATCATTACTCGTCAGGGAAATGCAAATTAAAACCACAACGAGCTAACACTACACATCCACCAGAATGACTTAAGTTAAAAAGACTGACAATAAAATGTGTTGGCAAGCATGCGAGGCAATGGGAACTCTCATCTATCATCGAGAGGAGTGTATTCATCCACCTTGGAAAACTGTTTAGCAGTATCTACTAGGGCTAAATGTATGTCTCTCCTATGCCCCGTTAACTCCTTTCTGGTACATATCCAGAGGGAATGTTGTTGATGCCCACCAAAAGACATGTATAATAATATTCACAGTGGGGCACCTGGGTGGCTCAGTTGGTAAAGTGACCGACTCTGGATTTCGGCTCAGGTCATGATCTCAGGGTGGTGAGACTGAGCCCCATGTTGGGCTCTGCGCTGGGCGTGGAGCCTGCTTAAGAGTCTCTCTCTCTCCTTCTGTTCTCCCTCCACCCTCCCCACTCTCTCAATCTCCCCCAAATAAATAAATCTTAAAAAATAATATTCATACTATTTTTATTCTTAATAGCCCCAAACTAGAAACAACTCAAATGTCCGTCAATAGGTAAATGGACAAATAAATCGTGGGATATTTATACAATGAAATACTACACAACAATAAAAAGGAAATGAGTACTAATACAACAATAGCATAGCTAAAACTCACAGATGTTTTGTTAACAAAAGAAACCAGGCACAAATTTGCAACGACGTGGATGGAACTGGAGGCTGTTATGCTGAGTGAAATAAGTCAATCAGAGAAAGACATGTATCATATGACCTCACTGATATGAGGAATTCTTAATCTCAGGAACAAACTGAGGGTTGCTGGAGTGGTGGGGGGTGGGAGGGATGGGGTGGCTGGGTGATAGACATTGGGGAGGGTATGTGCTACGGTGAGCGCTGTGAATTGTGTAAGACTGTTGAATCACAGATCTGTACTTCTGAAACAAATAACGCAACATATTTTAAGAAAAAAGAAAAAGAAGAAGATAGCAGGAGAGGAAGAATGACGGGGAGTAAGTCAGAGGGGGAGATGAACCAGGAGAGATGATGGACTCTGAAAAACAAACTGAGGTTTCTGGAGGGGAGGAGGGTGGGGGGATGGGTTAGCCTGGTGATGGGTATTGAGGAGGGCACGTTCTGCGTGGAGCACTGGGTGTTATGAACAAACAATGAATCATGGAACAGTACACCAAAACAAATTATGTAATATATGGTGATTAACATAACAATAAAAAAATTAATAAAAAAAAAAGAAACCAGGCACAAGAGGACATATGGCACGAGTCCATTTACATTAAGTATAAAAACAGGCAAAATTTAGCTTTTGTGATAGGAGTTGGACTACTGGTTACCTCTGGCTGTGGGCACTGACTGGGAGGGGGCACAAGAGGACCTTCTGGGGTGATGGAGTGTTTTCCATCTTCATCTAAATGACGATTACTTAAGTGCACACTTATATAAGCATTAATCAGGCTGTACACTTAAAGTTTGTGTTCTTTCCTGCACGTATATTATGGTCAATTAAAAAGCTAAATAAAGCAAAACAAAACCATTTCCTAAACGTATATTTTAACTTTTCTTATATGTTTCCTTGGTTTTCTTAACCAGACTATAAATTCTTTAGCACAAAACTATGTCTTTTTTCTTTTTTTAAGATTTATTTATTTATTTTAGAGAGAATGAGAGCACATGCACGTGTATGGGCGTGTGAGCGGTGGCGAGGGGCAGAGGGAGAAAGAATCTCAAGCACATTCTCCACTGAGTGTGGAGCCTGACGTGGGGCTCCATCTCACAACCCATGAGATCACGACCTGGGCCAAAACCAAGAGTTTGAGACTTAACCGACTGAGCTGCCCAGGTGCCCCCAAACTATGTCTTATGCTTATAAATATCTATTAGAAAAAAACAACGAAACAGAATAGCCACGTGTGTGATAAAATTGCATAGAACTAAACACAGAGAGGCACACATACACATTTCCAGTGCTCTCCAAGCCAAGCGGCAGAAGCGTCAGGGAGAGAGGAGAGCAAGGGTTAAAAGATGGTTTCTGAAACCATCTGAAAGGATGCTGACATCTTTCAGCAGTTTATAGATGACCCATTGTCTTCTGGCCCCCAGTGTTTCTGATGGCAGGCAAGCATTCATTCTTGACATTGTTCCCTGGTTGAAATGCCTTTTTTTCTCTGGTGGCTTTCAAGGTTTTCTCTTTATATTAACAGTCTATGATGTACCTAAGTGCAATTTTCTTTGTAGTATTTAATCTACCTGGGATTTGCCGAACATCTTTGATTTCTAAATTGATGGTTTCCTTGAAATTTACTGCATTTTCAGCCATTATTTCTTCAAGTATTTTTTCTTCCTCTTTCTCTCTCCTGTGCTTCTGAGATTCTAATTGCATGTATGTTAGACCTTGTATATTACTCCAGAAATCACAGAGGTTTTGTTCTTTTTTGCAACATACTTTTCTTCAAGTGGATGCTTTTTATTTTTAAATTTACTGACCTTTTCTTCACTACCTCCAATCTGCTGTCAAGCCCATTTAGTAAAATTTTCATTTCAGATATACTTTCCAGTTCTAGAATCCGATTCTTTAGTTCTTAAAAAAAATTCTATTTCTCATCTTAAGTTCTCCATTTTCAAATTCATTGTGATCGTCTTTTCCTTTAAATCTTTGAGCATGTTTATAAAAGTTACCTTAAAGTCCTCGTCTGCTAACTCCAACATCTGTGCTATATTGGAGTCAGTTTCTTTTGACTGAGCCAATATTTTCTGTTCCCTCTCATGTCCAGCAATTTTTTTAAAAAGATTTTATTTATTTATTTGACAGAGCGAGAGACAGCGAGAGAGGGGATGCAAGCAGGGGGAGTGGGAGAGGGAGAGGCAGGGAGTCCGATGCGGGACACGATCCCAGGACCCTGGGATCATGACCCGAGCTGAAGGCAGATGCTTAATGACTGAGCCACCCAGGCGGCCCCCCCCCCAGCAATTTTTAAGTTGTCTACTAAACATTGTATTATAAATGCTATAGAGACTAGATTGGATTGTCCTCTGAAGACTATAGTGATTTTTTTTTCAAGCAGACAGCTAAGATAATAGGTCTCAAAATCTACACTCAATTTCTGGGACGCCTGGGTGGCTCAGTTGGTTAAGCTTCTGCCTTTGGTTCAGGTCACAATCCCAATAGTTAAGGGGTCAGCCAAGAATCTGAGGTTCCTCTATAGATTTTGAGGCTCCCAATCCGCTACTCCCTCTTTTCCTGGATTTCCCCTTCAATTTCTAGCCACTCTGGCAGCCCCACTTAGGTTTCCTGCTACCTCAACGCAGTAACTGTGGCTCTCGCTTGAGTTCTAGTCTCTCCATGGCACGCAGACTGTGGATTGCCCTTGGGGCGGGCAAACTACATCTCCGTATGATTCCCTTCTTTCAAAGGCTGACTACCTTCCAGTTTGTGCCTGCTTTTGGCCACTCTCCAGTGCCTCCAAATAGGTTTTTTTAAAAACATGATTTTTGTCAGGCGCCTGGGTGGCTCAGTTGGTTGAGCGACTGCCTTTGGCTCAGGTCATGATCCCGGAGTCCTGGGATCGAGTCCCGCATCGGGCTCCCTGCTCGGCGAGGGGTCTGCTTCTCCCTCTGACCCTCCCCCCTCCCCTGCTCTCTCTCTCTCATTCTTTCTCTCTCAAATAAATAAATAAAATCTTTAAAAAATAAAACATGATTTTTGTCAAGAGTTTATCATTGTTATCTTTCAGAGAGCTGGTTCAACATAAGCTGTTCTTCCATTACTGGAACTCTGCAGTCTTTACCGTCTTTACCCCCCAAACTTTTATACAATGAACATCCTCCTCTGTCCAAAGGAGTAAGACAATTGTGGTATGAAGGTTATGCCTTAGAACATCTAGGGTGTGGATATGTTTCTGTTTATATGGAGGTATTGGTAACAAGGAGAAGGGCGTCTGAGATGGCTGGGTATACTCCTCTTTGGAAATTTTCTAAGCATCTGCAGGGGCAGGGGATTCAATTAAGGGGCGAGGTTCCTTCCGGGCAGAGACCACATCAGCTATACTTCTGAGCACCAGGGCCTAGAAAGCATCTTCCCCAAAACCAGAAGTCAGCAAATGTTGACCTGAACGGAGTTCCTGCTCTCAAAGAGCTTAGAACATGCTCTTAAAACAACAGTTAAAAAACATTTTACCAAGAAACAGAAATCTATGGCAAATTATTTGGCTCCATTTTTTTTTTTTTTTAAAGTAAGCTCTATGCCCAATGTGAGGCTTGAACTCACAACCCTGACATCAAGAGTCACACGCTCTTCCATCTGAGCCAGCCTGGTGCCCTCAGTCCCATTTGAAGGGTGGTAGGGTAGATGGGGCATTCATTAAGAACTTTACCTAATCTAAGGTCCACCACTAACTGGCTATGTGATATTGTGTAAGCGCCTTCACATAATTTGGTCCCTGTTTCCTCCTCTTTGAATGGATAAGGGCCCTGGCATATGACCCAGATTCTTTTCTGTAGTCATAAGTCCCAGCTCTGTGAAGAACATGAATGTGTTTTGATTCACAGAGAACAGAGGGGTCCTTGCTAACACTTCCGCTTGGGGCCCTGGGTTGAAGTTCAAAGCTGCAGTGTGACGTTGGCCTGAGTCAGCTTCCCTCTTGCACAAGGTCCTGACACAAGGGAACTTCCAGGTGGTCAGCTGCTGCTCACCCTGGGCTTGAAATGCCCTGGGGAGGAAGCCCACTGACTTCCTCATGGGGAGAGAAAGCCAATCACCACGGCTAGGATGAGGGAGTGAGTGGATTCTGGCTTTTTCTGAAGACCTAAGTCCTGCAGGATTCAAGGTACAGATAGCAGCAAGTCTTTCTTGAGTTCCTCCTGTGCTGGGCTTCACACACGTGATGAACAGACCTCTCAGAATTCTCATGATTAAAACCGAGCTTCAGTTCCCCATTCCCTCCCACCTGGATGCATGCAGTCTGTCCTCTCATTTACACGCACGGACGGCATGCTTTGGGGTTGCTCAGGCCAGACATTTCGGAGCCATCCTGCGTTTTCTCCCTCACCCCCCACTTCGACTCCATCAAGAAATCCTACCCCATCTGAGTTGGTCTCTAGGCCCCGTGCCTGCTCTGCACATCCAGTACCTGACTAAGTCAGCCCCTCCTGATAACAGCAGTGTCTTAATACCCCTTTGTTTTTAACACAGGAGGGGAAAAGGCATTTTAGTTGTCCATGAAGTCCATGGACTAGACGAATCCCCAAGACCATGGCTTCAGGTCAGACCAGGCCCAAGCTCTGAAATCTTCCAGTTTTGTGAACTTGGGCAAATTCCACCTTCATGAAGTTCAACATGGCTGCCCTACCCCATCCATCCCAACTGGCTTAGGCCTCAGGATATCCCCAGCTTTGCTTTGCTTCTCTCTGTAAATCTCCCTCCTTTACCTCCTGCGAAAACACAAGAGCTTGGGAGGCTTATCATTTCATGATCCCTGTGGATGAAATCCCTCCAACTTTGTCTCCATGGTACTTGTGGGCAGTGTCTCTTTATTTCCCGAAGAACAAAATGGTGGGGATTAATTCTCATGGTGAGTGGGCTGGGGTGTAGCTGACTCTGAGCCTCTCCTCCCTCCTGCCAGCACTGGCCAACTCCATAAGGACAAGGACCTTATTCCCAGGGGGGCCACCACAATTCTTAGGTCACCCATGAGGGACGTTGCCACTAGAGGGGAAGCCTCTGAATTGGCTACAACATATGTTGTAGATTTAGTGTAACATTTGCTGCTTTTTCAAAACAGAAATTTAAAATGATGCTTGGAAAGTCTCTTGATTTTCCATTAGAAAAACTGCATTTCGGGGTGTCTGGGTGGCGCAGTCGACTAAACGTCCAACTGTTGGTTTCAGCTCAGTTCTTGATCTCAGGGTCATGAGGTTAAGCCTGCAACAGGCTCCACGCTCAGCACAGAGTCTGCTTGAGAGATTCTCTCTCTCCCTCCCCCTCCCCCCTCCCCATGTCATGCTCACTCACTCTCTCTCAAATCAATAAATAAAGAAAATAAAATCTTAAGAAAATTTCATTTCAACCCCCTGTCTCTTTGGTCATTATGAAGACACAGTGAATCTGCACAGTAGAATGGGATCCTTCATTTGAATGAATGGGTTTATACAATGCTCTTTGGGATCAGAAAACAACCGGTGATAGGTCCTGTCGTTCTTTACATTTGGAGACAGGATGTGCACTAGAGTGGAAGTAAGGACAAGCTGAGGTTGGCGGTAGGGGCCTTAAAGGGGAAGGAGGGGACTCAGGACTCAATTTTAGGGGTTTTAATAAAAGGCACCGCCTGCACCAGCCTTCTGCTTATCTTGGGACTCTGGGGAGGTGAGTGTTTCGTCTGAGTTGGGGTCATGTGTCACCTTGACAGGTAACATATTGTGGGGATGGGGTGGGACGAGCTCAATACAACCCTGTGCACGGTAGGCACTGCAGCCCGTGATACAGGAGAGGGGACGAAACTCAGCGGGATCAAGTCACATATCAGGGTCACAGAGCTAGTGAAGGCTAGGACCAGGATCTGAAGCCACCGCAAGCTACTTCCCCTTCGTCGTGCTCTGTCCTGGCCAGGCGTGCTGTGGAGGGAGCAGAGTCCTCAGCACCGACTGTCCCCGGGGCCAGGAATGGGCTGGTCCTAAGATGAGCTGTGAGTGAATGGGAGGATCAGGAAAAGTCTGGGCTGCAGGATGCTTTTCACCGGCAGCGGACACCTCCCTTCCCACAGTGGGAAGGGCCCCGGACTCAGTGCTTTTCCAGGTATCTCTAAGAACATGGCATTGAGACATCAGGGTTGGCAAGAGGGGCAGGACACCAAAGTGGAGAAGGAAACCAGGGAAGTAAATGGCTCCCTCCACCTCGTCACCATCACTGCCGTCACCAATCTTGGGGTGCCTTGCCAGCGTCAGGCCCTGGCTTGGCACAGTACTTGCCTTCCTGTCTTTAACTCTACGGCTCTCCTCTGAGGCAGGTTTTCTGTCCCCGTAAGTGAAGCAGAGGGTGGGGGCAGGGCACTGGGAATCTGAATACAGTATTTTTGTTTCTCTGCTGGCACAAAGGGCTGGCAGATGCCACCGCACAGGTTCTCGCGAGAGGGAACATTGGGAGAAGGCTCAGCTCAGGCTGGGAGAGGCAGAGGGGACCCTGTGTTTGACTCATTCCCAACGCAAGGGGCAATGAGAGCAATACAAGTGTCTGCAGGAAAGATGACACCACTTGGCTGCTCCAAGTTCACACTGCTTGGCACCTGGCCTTGAAGCAGTTCAGGGCCCCGCCCCCACCCCCCAACCAACTCAATCCTCACCCACGGGCAGTCCAACGGCCAAGCTGTGCAGAGGGGTCCTCCTATCCTCATGGATTTCCTTCTCCAATATCGACAGCTGAGACAGTGACACGCCTCTCGTACAGTTCATAGGAAACCTCCTGCCACGGGGCAGGGGGCCACTTCTGTGCAACCGAAAATCTTCAGAGCACCAACCACACCTTCATCTAGTGGCCAATTTTGACACCTGTAGGGTGGAATCCCCCCTTCTCTGTTCTTTATAGGGGATTCTTATAAATCTCTATCAAGTCCGGTACTGGAAGGTCCTTGAGCCGTGTTCTCACCTCGACTGCGTTAGGATAATCCAGGAGCTTCTAAAACATTAGCAGGCCCCAGCCCCAGCCCTGAGCTTTTTATTTAATTGGTCTTGGGTGAGCAATGGGCCCAGGTGTGTCTTAAAAGTTTCTCAGACGATTCAGTGAGGACCACTGTCCACTTTGGCTGGGTTAGTGGAAAGGTCTTCATGAGACAGACCTGGTGAACCCCCTGTTATACGTGGACCCAGCTTCTCAGCCTCTTTTCTTCATCTGTAAAGACGAGCTGATGGCATCCACCTCACAGAGTGGTTGTGAGGATTCAGGAGAAATGTCTGCAGAAGCGGCCTGCCATCAGAAAATAGATTATTCCCAACTGATCCACATATGAATGCTTTCAGTTCAAAGCTAGTATGCTCTATGTTGTTCTAGAATAAATACAGCCAGCAAAGGAAGTCAGGCTCTCTCCAGGAATTGCTCGCACCCTTTTTTTCAACCTGTGTGCAAACCAGAGAACACATGGGGACTCCAGGCTTGTTCTGAAGTGATCCTGCACTCCAATAACTTGTGAGGGAGATGGCTTGCGTGTCATGCTATCTTAGAGCATTTTGTTTCAAGCAAAAAAATGAGATTTTTTTTTTTAAATCTGTCTTCAGTGACAGGGAGACCCAAACTGGGAAAACAGGAGGCTCTGTTTCTTTCTTTCTCAACTGACGTCTCGGGCTGCCCCAGAAACCAGCAACATTTCATTCACATCGCTAGGTTGTGTTTCCACCATCTCCAACTGGAGATCAGAGACGGCAGCCATGGAAAAGCCCAAGCCTTCTGCAGCAAGAGTCTTTTTAAAAATACTGTCCCCGTATGAGGCTATATGGCTGGATATCAAGGATCTGTCTGGTTGCTTCACACTTTTCACTCCCATTGCCCAAGTGTAGCTACTAATCTGCATCCTAGGATTTTGTCATAGGATCTTGGAGTTACAGAGGACCCACGAGATACAGATTAAGGGCTTGCACAATGCACTCTCTCATTTTCCCTCCTGCTTCCCAGACACCACAGCTCCTAGGCTCTTGCAGGAACGAGGACCCACTAGCTTCTGGGCGAAGGCAAGGCCTCTCTCGGACGGTTCCTCTAACCTTGCAAGTAAAGAGGAAGAAGTGAAAATGCAGAGAAGGAACTTCCTTATTCATTTCTAGCACTGGCTGACCCTGGAAGGCGGCGGCTTCCTCGTGGACCCTTTTCCCACTGCCCGGAGGGGAGCTCTCTGGGGAAGAGACGGGAAGCTGAGAGCACAGGCATGGAGGGAGAATTGCTAGAGGACAGGGAGCATTTGGAAGTGATGCCAGGACTCCTGTCTTGCAACCCCCTCTCTGTTTTGCAGACTCTTGCCCAAGAGCAGACTCTTGCCCATGCCACTTCTCTGGCAAGTGCTGTTCTTCTATAAAATATCTTATCAGATGGTTTATGAAATTAGGCTTTGATGCCTTATAGCCCATTTCCAAACAGACACTGTTGCCAGGGCCATGAAAGTCTAGCCAGATCTTTTAGCCTCTCTAGATCACAAGGCACATAAAATACTGAAGCAACTAGTAAATGGACATTGGCCCAAGTGTGGCCATTGTAAAAAAAAAAAAAGAGTCTTATCACCATGGAGTTCAGTTAATGTGTCTAATACATTATGGGGGAAAGGATGGGAAAGAACAAGCAGAAATATGGGCTATGAAACCAAAAATTTGGGTTCTAGACCGAGTTTGGCCCTTCGGTAGCTGATTTTTGACCTCAGGAAAATCACTTTACCTTTGGTCTCAGAAAAATCACTCAATCAAATTAAACACTAGATCATCATGTTCCTTTCTACAGGTTTTTGTTCATGGGCTGGGTTGGATGCGTTTTCTTAAAATATGAGTCCAATGACGCTGGACAGAAAATGGCATCTTTGTACCAGCATGTTTCATTGCTTGGAGGGCCTTGGAACTGTGTTCAAAATGAGGGTCATCTCCAGAAAACAGGGACCGTGGCTCTCATGTGAGCCGACACTCTAGAGACCCATCGAGTGGTAACGGTGGGGGGAGAGAAGACTCCGTTGCTTCCTTTCATTAACTTTTCTGTAGAATTCTTGGGTGCTTCTGAATAGGTTCCGAAAGCTTTCTCCTTCCTGTACTTTGACATCAAACTAACAAATTCATTTCCAGAAGTGATGAAACGCTGCTTTGGTGGTGCTGAAAATGCCTTCCTGTTCTTACGTGTTTTGGGGAAAAGTGATTTTTTTTTTTTTTTTTTTTTTTTGCCTGAACTCCTGCGGGTTTCTGAAACAGATGGATCCGTTACATCTGATTAGGTTTCTATTATGCCATCAACATTTTTTTCCACTTTATAAATGAGCCTATCCCATTCTCTCATAACCAAGGAACTGGCTCTCTACATGCTTCAAAATTTTGCGTCCTTCAAAATCAAATAAGATGTCTTCCTTTGCATTAAATGTTTTATTTCCAAAACTCTGGCCTTTGTTTATTCTTCCGTTGATGCAGGAATCCACACATCACCATTTGCTTTTCTTAGATACATACTCAAATTTTTTAAAAGCGAAGTATTGCAAAAAGGATGCATTTTTCTTTTCTAAGCTGCAGATGGAGTCAAAAAAATCTCTTCTGACCTTGACCTTGAGTGGGTAGACTGTATGTCCGACTTACTTAGGCAGAGTCAAGAGATGTTTTGGTGGTAAGTAGTGGTTTTAATCAGGTTAAGAGAAGACAGGGGCCAAGACAAAGCTGCTGGACATGAGGTGCTGTCCACACCAGCTGTAGATGCCATTTCCCTTTCAAGACGGCCTATGTGATTTCTTAGATCTTAAACACATCCCTAATTTGATAAACTGATAGTCATTACTTCTTATCTATTTATCTAGATAATGAAGCCAAGGCACACAGAGTTTAAGCAAGTAGCCTACAGGCCAATTTCACCAGTGTTAGAAAGGATATTTGTCTATCAGTACAAGCTCTTGCCTTAAAGGAAGTATGGCGAACTCTACTTGCACCATAAAATATTTAATAACTTGCCTAGTAGAATTCTACTTTCCCTTTCCTGTGGTCAGAAGGCATAATATAAAATTCAACCACCCTGGGGGGCATAATCACAGATAAAAAACCATTATGACCTAAATATATATGAAATGGAATTATTTAGATGGTGTTACAATCAAGCTAACCCGAAATAAGGCTTTACTTGTTTTGGGCTCAAAGACTCCTTTCAGAGGAAGGCAAATACTACTCCTAGTTTTACACGTATTTCTCAAGACTTCTCCTCAACATTGTTGGGATCCTCTGCATTTGTTCCTGAAGCACCTGGGTGAACAGGACATCCCATTCAGCAGCAGAGTGGTATGTATTTGAAAATCAAGCTCCTAATTACCCACGGCCTTTCTGGGTTTGCCTTTGGCTGATGCCATCCGGCAGAGAAATGGCATCACTTCTGGAATACCAGCAGCAGAAAAACCCTGAGTCAGTGTCTCCAAACCTCCCTTTCACTACCTATGCTGCTGATCTCTGCAACAGACAAGCCAAACAGTGCCATGCTCTGAGGTCGACGCTGGGTTCCAACTTCTTTTTATCCTAGCTTGGTGGGGCATGGGGGTGGGGGGAGCGTGTTCTGTTATTGAGAAAGAAGTCTAGAGCTAAATTAGTGGTGGCACACATGTAGGCACCAGAGTCCCCTTTAGACATTCCCAGTGGGGACCCACTCCCAGTGCCCTGGGGAAGCCATGGTCTGGCCAGCTTGAGCCAACTACCGGGCTAAACTGGGTTCCCTTTGTCACCTCTTTGGAGGACAGTCAGCAAATCTAAAGCATGGACGCCCTCCCACCCCTGCTGCAGATACAAAGTGAACAAATATCCAGTTCTCAATTTTTCTTAGTAGAAAAGGAAGAAAAGCCATCTTTCCTCCACCCTCTAAAATAAGACTATACTCTATGCTATTTTAGCAGAATTATAATGTCTTGCCTTACTTTCTTTCTAAGTCCCCACTAAGAACTTTTGGTGTTGGCACGAAGGGTATTTTGGTACCAGACTATTAAAAAAAAAAAAAAAAAAAGGAAAGGAAGGCATTTATGGCTTCTAGACATTGTGGGGTACATATTTACAAAATGTATTAAAGAAATTTAGGACATCAAAATGCTTTTAGGTAGTAAGAAAGTCTCACCTATATTTCCAGAATATTAATAAGTTTCAATTTTCCTTTAAAAAAAGTTGTTTTGGGGCGCCTAGGTGGCTCAGTCGTTAAGCATCTGCCTTCGGCTCAGGTCATGGTCCCAGGGTCCTGGGATGGAGCCCCGTGTCGGGCTCCCTGCTCAGCAGGAAGCCTGCTTCTCCCTCTCCCACTCCCCCTGCTTGTGTTCCCTCTCTAGCTATGTCTCTCTCTGTCAAATAAATAAATAAAATCTTAAAAAAAAAAAAAGTTGTTTCATCTCCTGGTCTTCCATACTAAAGCCCCTGTACTGTCCTTACATTGCTCAATTTTTAATGCAGTCTTCTTTATCCTCAAAATGTATTCACTGCGTTTTCTTAACTACTGTTTGGGATTTTGCGGGGGGGGGGGACTTTAAAAAGAGTACTATTGTGATCAGTATACTAACTCTAGGTTAAATTCTACCTAAATATCAAGTTCAAGGTGACTTTTCGTTGTTGCTGTAAAAATAAAAATGCCTGAAAACCAACAATAAGTCCGTATCAGTAAGGATCAGAAACAAAAATATTTGAATGTAGAGGAACATCCCTTAAGGACAATCCATTTAATTACCCTGATTTTATCCCAAGGGCTCGTTTGCAAAGACGGCTAACTTCATTTAGTGACTTCACAAAATGGACAAACGGGTGAAGACCTTAGGCTGAGAGAAGAACTGAACTTCCACAAACACTTCCCTAACTTTCCTAGATCAGCCAGGATAGCCATTCACAGGGGCGGCCGATGCCCACTCCAGGCCGTTTGTGGGGTTGGTGTCCAGTGGAACCTTGGCCAACTGTAGGCTGTTATCTGGAATCGGAGGAGGAAACCTCGCCGCCAATCCATAAGGAGCCCTCAGGACTCGGTACCTGGCTCTCCACCACCTATCTCAGGGCTGTCCATGTCTGGGAGGCACCGCGCCCTTCAGCTTGGACCCTCAAGGAATGTACATGGCTCATTTAACTCACCGCCCCACCTGCCTCTCTGCCCCAGGGCAAACCACAGGTTTGGTCGGTCCTCCAATGCACACTCAGAGCCTCATCCTGCCGCTGGCCCCCTCCTTATCCCCACTTCTTTCCAACTCTTTTCTTCAACTGCCGATGGAACCCTGCACTCCCCTCCTAGGGGATCTAGGTCCCCTCCTGTCCCCCCTTCCTCTCCTCTCCTGGTTCCCCCAGACCTCTCCCCTTCTCGGTGAAACGATCGGCTTCTCCACCTCAGCTCTCACCCACATGTTCCTGATTGGCGAATCTCTGGGCCCTGACCCAGGCTTCCGGGTACCTGATGAAGCGCAACGTGTCTAAACCAAACTCATCACCCCCACTCCCAGATCTGCACCCCGCATCTTTTTAGGCTGCGAACCTTGGCCCTACATTTCTTTCTCCTTCACAATCATCGCATTCATTCAGGTGCCATGGTAGCTTACTGAATCTTTGACCTACTTTCTGTCCAGAGAGAGAGAGAGGGAGAGGGGGAGATGCTCCTCTCCCTGGGGATTCCATTGCACTTATGGGACTCCTGCACACATTTCCTGTCCATTTCCTATCTCTTTTTCTGACTCCAGCCTCCAAATATTCCGCCTCATGCTGCTGCAGGACAAATGCTCATGTGGCAGTTTCTCACGGTGTCACTGCCCTGCTCAAAACACTTTCATTGCTCCCTGGTTTTCTGTAACATAGAGTCCAAACCTCTCCTCACCCTTGGAGGCGATGCAATATAGCAGAAGGAGTAAAGAGCGAATTACAGGAACATGAGCTCCAACCTCTGCTTCCACCACATATTCAAAGCGGGGCCTTGGGCAAACTTCCAAGCCTCCCTTTGCTTCGGTATCCTCAAGCATGAATCATACTTAGCTCATGAAATCATTGAGGATGTTCAGAAAATAAGAAGGGCCTTCACTTATTGCATGTTTATTGCATGTTAGACTTTGAAAATGCATTATCTCATTCAATCTTCACAACTACGTTCTACTATTTCCTTCACCTTCTAAGATAAGGAAACCGAGACTCAGAGACTGAGCAACGTGCCTAGCTCTGGATCCCAAAGGCCTTGGCCACATGAGCTGAGAGGCCCGCTCAGCGCTGAAGGTGGTCAGTAAGTTCCCTTTGGCTTCCACAACCTGACTCCAACGTACCTTTTAAGCCTTGCCTCATACTCCCTTCCTCCCGTGTGGGTGATGCAGAGGAGTGAACGACCTTCCAGGCTTAGCATTCCAGCTGGAAGACCTGTCCCACATTTCTACTGATTGAAATCTCACTTTTACTCCAACGTCCAGACTAAATGTCACCTCCTCCTATGAGACGATTTCAAAATGTTACCACTTCCTTCGAATTTCCAGAATATTTGGCATTTCCCTTATACAAAGATCATGCTCTGTCTTCTTTTTTTTTTTCTTTCCGATACATGTCTTATCTTCCTGTATGGATTACAAGCTCCTTGCAGGCAAGGAGCAGGTCTCATTCACCTCTGTGCATCTCATCTGCCAGACTCAGTCCCCAGGACACATGAGGCACTCAGCAAAGTTCTGTAGGGTATTAATCTGGGGGCAAAAGTAAAGTTTTGAAGAGCTGAGCTCAATTTACCGCTTGCATGAGGTAAAACATGTTCCTCATATGTTAGAGGTGATACCACAGAGAGAACAATAATTATAATGTGAGATGGAGAGGAGGCCAATTAATCTTTATCCTTTACCGATGAAAAGGCAGAGACAGTGACCATTAGACCGTCTTAGGGAGAGTACCTGATAGCAGGGGCCAACAGGAGGTGGTCTACTTAGGTTTGCTGTCTTCGTTAACCTAGTAGAAAAAAATTTGACATACACACACACACACACACTCCAAATAAGATTGCAGAAATGATTTTGAAAGGAAAAAAAATTCCTTTAATCCACCCAATTCGTATTCTAGCAGCTTTCAAGCTCACATGCCCGAATGCATAAATAAAAATACTGAAGAAGAAAATCAGATAACCCAAGTGGGAACTCAGTCAGAGAAAGGTTCCCTAACATTGTAAGAAATATCACTCTAGGCAGAAAACGGCTAGCAGATCCTTAACTCTGGGAGGGAGCAGGTGGAGACATGAAGAGGCCATCCCACCTAGGCTTTGCGCTGTAACTGCTGCGCCCAGCTTGGATAAATATTTTTATTACAAACACAATGATAAGTAAGGGGCCAAATAATCAGTCCTGAAAAGGATTTCACACAGGATTGTGACACCGCGGTAGCTGGGAAACACGAAACGTACACGGGGGAGCCGGACGGCGACCGGAGTTTGCACAGAACTTGAAGAGCAACATCATGGTCAATGTCAGGTAAACGACAGCATTAGTCAGCCTGCGCAGAGCCAAAGTGGGGAACGCAAACCCGCTTCTGAGAAATCTCAGCCGATGTCAAGGTATTTCTGCAAAAAGTGCAAGATTCTCAGGACTCTCTACCACCCTGTTAGGAAAATATTTCCTCTTTCCTGGGGAGACATGTCTTTTCTCGTTTCCTCTCTCCCTTAAACTGTCAGGCTCTGCTTGCGGAACAGAGCTGAACTCCAGGCAAACCAAGGCTTCTGATGTTTTCTCAAAACACACGCTGATTACCAGGTCGGATCAATCTGTCAGTTGCAGCACTCAGCGAGGTTGGGAGTGAGAAGGCAGAGCGATGGTCGCTCGGCTTCAGTTCCTCGCTCACCTCCCCCACCCAGGTTTCCGCTCAGGCTGGTGAGATCCAGGAGCTGGGCTCAGGGGCATGAACAGAGATAACCCAGCAGTGGTGAGGAAGCTAACGGGCAATTAGGAGGCTGATTCACTTGTTTATCTGGATGATTAGTTGAGTAGTTTCTGAGTGCTCTGTGGTTCAGGGAATTTTCCCTCACAGGCTCATCAAGACCACACCCTTCCATGCGCCTGATATTTCCATGAAAGAAGGAAAAACCACGCTCGCTAAGCACAGGGTATGTGTTTTTGGTGGACCTTTATAATAATACACTTGCTAAGATAATTACGGTAAACAATGCACACCAAGCCCCAAACTTTACTCACTTTAAAGGATTGAGAGAAACATTCGCCTGTGGTTGCTACCATTTTTCGAAAGAATCACAGAGGAAGACATGACCTTAGTGAATACTCGCAATTCAGGGCTTCCCAAGCGGTGTTTCCAAATCCCAATTAACCTGTGATCGTAGAAATACAACAGAGACTAGCAGAATGTTGCATGGGAAGAGGCTTTTTAGCAATCACCTGGATCTGGGCCCTAGGCCATACTTCTCAGAGAGCCAGGCAATAAAATATGTGCGCTACGGAAAAACTCTTCTGTGGATCACATTGTTTAAGGAGAGATTCCAGGTTAAAGATAGTTTCTTTTTACCCAAGGGCGTGGCACATTAGAGACGGCCACAGGTTCTTGGACACTGCTAGGCTCTGTGTCCTCTATCCTTGACTCTGGGTGGGCTCTGTCTTTGACAAAGTTCAGTAGAAGTGATGCTGTGCCCTCCCGTGTTATGTTTCTGGTGACTTCTACATCTGGTCTCTCGTTGGGCTTGCTCTTGAGGGCTCCTGACAGCCGCCCTGGGAGTGAGTCATCATGGTCACTGCACCTGCTTGAAACCCAAGCGAGAACAGCCTAGCTGAGCCTGGTCAACCGTCCGCACCCAAGAGAGATGATAAATTATGGTGAAGCCACTAACTTTGGAGGCAGTTACTGTGCTGTCCAGCACACGGTGGGCAATCAGCGTTTGTTACATGGATGACTGGGTGAGTAAGCGACGCAAACGGGAGCCTTCAAGAGGGGGATCATCTAGTATGCCACATTTCCTAAACATGCCGTCTGAAGATGTCAAGACAAGTCATACAGAACAGGGCTTGATAGAATACTAGTGGGCGAAAGGCTGAATTAGAGCTTAAAATGGTAGTTTGGGAAGTATTGATTGTGTTACAGATGACCAAAGCGAGGCCCAGAGAGGTAAAGGGAATTACCTAGGGAAACAAAGCTAATTGGTAGACTCCACCTATGAACTAAGTTCCTTTTCTAGCGGAAGTAAAGGGGTGTGGACGACATGGTTTCACTTACGCAAGCATGTTCCAACTAATTAAATATATCAGGCTTCTTATTAGGTAGCCCCATCTTTCTGCTCACTGATCAAGTCTTTGTGTCCAGCTAGCTGTTTTCCAGGAGACCTCTCTTGAATGGTAGACTCCCAAAGAGGATATAAGGGTGTTTATTAGCCTGACGTCTAGAGTAAGCTCACTTCTAAGAACACCAGAATCTATAGCAACATACTTGGGCCTTTGGTCTTAAAACATTTGCCTGATGGAAATCCTTGCTTAAAACCAAAATCTCTGGAAGAATGAATTTTCAACTGACCTAGATGTTGGTGAAGGATCCAGATTTTAAAAATTCCTTTAGTCTTATGTTACAAATTCCATCTCTCTTCCTCCATGTGAGGTAAATAATAGGATCTGAAGTCTGAGTCAGTCCTTAAAACAAGGGAAGTCAGTCCCTTAAAACAGGGAAGAATGTTAATACAGGTCAAAATCTGGGATATTTGATTTTTACCATTCCACCCTATACCACAGCTTCCCAATCAAGTCTCCAAATCCGAGAACCACTTCAACGGGTGAAAGAAGGTTTTATCTAATTATCTTCTCCTACTTTGAATTGACCAACCGTGTATCTTTTTTTGGTCTTACCAAAGGGCCCGCCAGGACAAAAGCACATCCAACTTTAAGTAAAGCTTTAGTTAGCAGACTTAAAATTGATCATGCATTTTAGTTTCAGTAACTTGCAATTTCTACACACTTTGATAATTCACTTTAAAGAGCAAACTGTCTTTAATGACAAGGCTTAAAAGAGACGACCTTTCTGAACAAAATATGAAAGCTCCGAAGAGACTGCTCTTTTAAGGAAACTATGAATTAAAATGACCTTGTGTTCTGAAACTTTTCTCCGACCATTTTTGATGTTTTACCTTTCCTTTTTACTCTCAGAACGAAAGCTAAAACACCACTGCCTTCTGTGGATGGTGATGCACTTCAATAAAGAGGGCTGTTAATTGTTAATTCAAACTCATAGTTTCTCCTGTCTGCACTCTCTCGGCAGACACCTTTAATGAGGTTGCTCACGATGACAGCCATATGCCTGCTCCTGAGGAATCCACTGTTAGTAGGTGACATTACAGGATAACGTCTGAATCCGGCAATTTCCCCTGAGTCACGGCCGATTCTTTTGTACAAACTCTGAAGCAAGTCGACCCATTCTCTGTTGCCCCCCCCCAGGCCATTTTTTCTCCTTGCTGCCCCTGGATGGCTGCCATCTCAGGAGCTGATTGTTGACTGGGGAGGTTGCAAAATCAGAGGTCAGACCCCTGAAAGGGATCGCGGCTTGGTGACGCAGAAGTGGTAGGACTCAGACAAGACCATGACATGGGCAGATGCAGGACGGCTGGGCTTCCCGTTAACCCTTCTCCTGCGCTTGACCCCATGGCTGGGTAAACACGCGCACCCAGGACACCGCACGCCCTCGGCTTTCCTTCCGCTGGGTCACTCCCCATGCCTTATCACCCCACTACCCGCAGACGGTCGCACACACAGGTGGATGACTCAGGTGCCGGAGCCAAGAATGACGACTTGAAATGGAACTGAATGAGGTACTTGGGATGAACAATCGATCTTCCACCAGACAAAAGAAGGGATGAAACCTCAGATGATTTTATAATAAGGCACAATGTTTATAATTCACTTACTGAGCACTTGCTTGATCTCCCAGTAGCCATTTATATACCCAGGGCTCAATTCAGGAGGGGATTTTAAATGTGCCAAAGGCAATTTTTCTTTCTCTTCCTTTATCAGAGGACATTCACAAAAACACTGGTGTCGGCCATCCAGTCCCATCACACACAATCAAACTGACCTAAAGTTTCAGCATGCTTACTCTCAGACGTCCGCGACACCCATCAGAAGGGAAACAGGATCTGGGTAATGTCAAAGGTTCACCAGTGTTTGTGATTTCATAACCCTTGAAATAAGGAAAAGAAAGAATAGCAGGCAACTTTCCAAAACACCTACTGATATTTACTCATGGAAAACAAATATTCTTGAGTGGGAGTTCCAATTCCAGCAGACAATACAATTCACCAAGTATTTTCACTTCAGGCAGCTAATAACCTTACTAATGAAATCTGTTGAGCTTCAACCTATTTTTTTGCGGTCTGTAGAGAAGCACTTAAAAATTAATCATGTACCCTTAATCTTTCCCTTTCGAGCACTAAATCATAGTCTGAGTACCAATTGTCCTCATTTGGTAGGTGGTTTTAATAGCATCTGCTTCGATTTTGCTTTTTCCTGCATACTCTTCAAGCCAGTGCTATAATTTATTGAAAATACAAGAAAGACCTGAACACAAGGATCTTTCTTCCTGCCTGTGTCGGGGCAAACGTCACCAGGCAGAGGAGATCTAGAGTAGGAAGGCAAGGTTTTTTTGATGGCCGCCGCCAAGGCACCATCTTTGTGGCTCCTGGCCCTGGCTTTGGAAGTGGCTGTAAAACCTGTAACTTCCTTATCATCTCTGGGTCTCAGTTATGGTGCAAGAAAGGGTCATTAATCCTTGGGCAGCAAACAACAGAGATGGGCATGGGAAAGAGACAAGAATTTTGAAAAGGCATAAAGAAACGTTCTGCCCTGTCCTGTTACAGTAAACGGGATGATCATGGCCCTGCCCGCAGTCCAGATTTTTAGAGCGTCTCAAAGGGCCCATGGCATACACCACAATGCAGTCAAAAGAATACGGAGCATCCATCCACGGCAATTCAGAATTTCCTCGGCAAATGGGGCTGACCAACCAGCAGAGAACACAGACCAATCAGCAACGACCAATCAGAATCAATGTGCTGATTGGTCAGTTGGGTGGAGACAAACACCCAATCGGGAGAACACCACCATATTTGCAGGGAGGACAATGGGGCCAATCACAGCTCATCTGCCACCACTTGCCACTGGGTTACGTGGCCTTGGAACACACCCTTACGTTTTCAGGCTTTCTTAAAGAGCCTCAATTGATATGATAATGAAACCACCACCATAAAAAGAGAAAGCAACAATAAAACCATAGCTGCTACATAAAATTCTTACACCATTCTGCCTCTGGAGTCCCAGGGTCAGACGAGACCAACGCGACAACTCCTTAAACTGGTATCAGATGACCCAGTGATTTTTATTCTAAATAAACGAACTGCTTCTGGATGTGATCTCTGACACGACATAAGGTATTTTTCCCCATAGTACAATTTGAGATTGTCAGGATTTTCTAGGGAAACATACCATGGATACGTCATACTAATTTTGGCAAATGAGGTGCGATAAAAAGTAGAAATAAAATTGATAAGTACAAAACACAATGTTTTAATAATGTGTGAACACGAACATGAATGAAAACAACGTAAGCAAGTTAAAAATTGTGATGCGATACTACAAACGTGATCTTGATCATACGCAACTGGTAAAATTCTATACAAAAGCGTCAACAAAGCATATTATGAGAAATCATTTCTTTCCCCAATATAAGCAATTCTCAGCACAGGCTCAAATGCACGCGAATATGGAAATCCGAAATAAAGGAATGTTAAAAAAAATAACTTAGGCAGACACAAATAAAACCACCCCATAGCTTATGAGTGATGCATGTGTTTATGATCTTGATTACATTTAAGTATTAAAAAATGCCATTGATCTCACAGTTTACAATATCCAAATCTTCAAACCTGCTGGAAGAAATCCACAGTGCAGCCCAGACATCCACTGCCCTCGCCCTGTGCTACTCAGGTAAGTCTTTGTGCAGTTACCTGAAAATCAAAAATCTCAGTTAATAATTTTCTCCAGGTCTGATGGGCATGTCAACGATAAAATATGTCCTAACTCGGGAGGAGTTGGATGGAGGTTAAAAAGAATATTTGATATCAAAATTTCATCATTTATGCCCAGAAAGGATCCGATCCCATCTGCACCAGGCAATAGAATCTTTCGAAAAGTGAATGATTCTCAAGGTCTCAACTTTTAATCCAATGCCAAATAAGTGCTTTGGCCTTTCACTGCATGAAAAGGGAGGCTGTTTGACTGACTTAGAGCAGGTAAACATAATCTATGTCTGTGAGATCTCTGGGAACCCTGGACTAAAAAGGCATCCTTGAGAAGCACATGCTGAGGGCACTAAAGTCACAGTGTTACCACACCACCGAGCCGTTTATCTATTTTGGTCTCGAGAACATCTGCAACAGCGCCAAACCTCCAGGGGATACGGGGCTTTGAAGATGTGGGCTACCACACTAAGGATTGCGTCATCTCGCTATCTTAAAAGAAAGACGGTCTCCTTAACCCTGCAACTGGGCTTTAAGACAATGTCTTGTCAGGACTATGCAGGTGAGGCCCAGACTTGTCAGGCACCTGCAGATTTTCTCATTCTGTTCTGATCGTACTGACTAAGCACTGTGATTACAAGAGGTGGGTGGCTTCTCAAAGGCTATTTAGTAAAAAAAAAAAAAAAAAATCAGTATTTTTTTTTTCAAAATTGATACTATGTGTAAGCATTTTAATAAAGACCCTAAGGTCAACCCGGGAGACTCACAGGTGCCAACAATACAAACTAATCAGAAGGTCTTAGGAGCGTGGGCTGTACCTTCTGCCTTGGTATGTAGTCAGTTCTTCTTGAAGGATGGATGCTCTCTTCTGCAGAAAGTTAACCTAGAAAAAGACACCACATATGAGCAGAGGCGAATGTGGCTGGAAATGGCAATATGGTGCAAATAACGTGGCTCCCTAGATAAAAGGTGGAGGATTTGTTGAATGTCAGTGTCGTACTTTTCACCTTGGATCACACTGCATCCCTCCTGAAAAGCCATCCGAGACAAGAGAATCCAGCCGAATTCATTATTGCAGAGCCACTTTGGTCTGGCCCCAGCCCGTCCTTGAGGCTCCATCTCCCCTCCTGTGCTCCCCACCATCACCGCCTTGTATACCACGTCCTCCTGACTCCTTTGCCCTTTGGCGCGGGGCATTTTCTCTCCTTGGAATGCTCGGCTAACTACCTCTCCTTTATCCTCCACCATTTAGTTCAAACGTCACTTCTCCTGACCTCCTCGATGCCTCCCCAACAGCTCATCACATCCTAGGCAAGGTCAGGGCCCCTCCTCGTCACGCCTACGCCTGTGCTCCATTATGAGCACTTCTCAAACTGCATCGGGGTTGTTTTCACATCTCTCCCCCAAACCTGAGAGCTCTTCTGGGACGGGGCCGATGCTTCTTCGTCTCTGTGTCCCCAGCTTCTTTCACAGGGCTGGCTGGGACCCTGGGGTTCACTAGTGTTGAATGAGTGAATGAGTGAGGAGAAAGAAAATCCCTGCCTTCTGGAAACCTCCGTCC
>NW_027397112.1:5727933-5782272 GCF_003265705.2 Callorhinus ursinus
CCGTGCGCCCTGGGGGTTCCCTGAGGTCGGAGAGGCCCTTCTGGAAAAACCTCCGTCCGCCCTGGGGGCTCCCTGAGGTCGGAGAGGCCCTTCTGGAAACCTCCGTCCGCCCTGGGGGCTCCCTGAGGTCGGAGAGGCAATACTGGTAGTGGGAAGAGCCCCGGCCAGAGTTAGGCCAGCTTGGGTTCAACTCCTGGCTTGGCCTCGATGGCTCTAGGAAAGTTACTTGAGCTCTTGATGCCTCATCTGTGAAAGGGGATCGATGAGAGCCGCCCCCTGAGGTTAGGAGGAGGACGTGAACAGACTGATAGAGGCCGCCTGGTGGCTGAGCATGTTCTCTTAAATCAGATCTTTACAGTGTGGTTTGATTTTTTTTGGAAGCATAAATTTCTATATAGTATTAAAGATAACTCTCTCAGGTATGAATTCAAAAGCACCTTACACGAGCAAACAGAAACAGTTTGGGGGTAACTCCTACTATGGCTCAATGTAATCAAGAGTCAGCGGTATTTGATCATTTCAGAATTGTTTACTCTTGCTGCTTTGGTCTGAACTGAAACCATGGCAACGGCTGATTCTGAAGCCTAGTCGGGCCAGAGAACACAGCCGGCAGAACAGCAAATGTGCTTGCAAGACAGGAAAGCACACTTTCTCTAGATGGGTCCATATCCAGGAGGCCCTGCTCGGTTCTGCTTACTTAGTATCACCTGGTCTTAATTCTAGCCAATTGCTCAAATGACCCATGGGACAATTGATAATGTTGACAGATGCAAGGATTACACCGATTTGGCCTCCCTCCCCCACCCCGCCCCGTTTTGCAATTGGAATCCCAACAATTCTCAGAAGATACAGGCACCTGTGCTTTCAAACTGAATTTGCACCCTCTACGGCCTGCGACTCCTCCACGCGGCTGCCAGCTAGCAGGACTCTCTTTCTGGGTCAACTTCCAGTTTTAGGAGGCTGAAGTGGCTTTTATTACAGGGAAATGAGGTGAATGATAACAGAAGCCCTGCAGGTGGCTATCAGATTTCTTTCTTTCGGTCTTTTTTTCTTAAAAAAACCCCTCCTCTGAAGGTGCCAGGTCCTCCATAGCTGACCCTATGGAAGCTCTCCTACAGAGTTAATGGGTAAACCACACTGCAAGGGAGCTTTCCATGTAAATAAAGATGACTTCATCCTTTCTACCTTAACACTTTCCTGCGGTACTTATGTTTGTAGGCAGGAGTGACCGAGGCAAAACGTGGCTGGCAGGAGCAAAGCCAACAGTAGCCCACGGAATGATAGAATGAGCATTTCATCTTCAGGTGAGAGGCTTTTGACAGGAGGGAATATATACGGGGCAGCCGAAGTTTGCTGCGCGCGCTTTGCCCTACAGATTACAAAGAGCGCATGGGGATATCATCAAATCGTATCGGTTCGTAAATCAATTTATTGAGCACCTACTATGTGGCAGGCACTGTTCTTGGCACAGAGAGCAAAGACGTCTTTCTCTCAAGGAGCTTTCCCAGAAAAAAGTATGGTTTCCTTTTTTTTTTTTTTTAAGTTTCTTAACAGAGACATGATTTGCAAATATTTTCTCCCATGCCATGGTTTGTCTCTTCAATTTCTGAATGTTGTCTTTTGAAGTATAAAGTTTTAACATTTAGTAAAGTCCAATTCATCTGGTTTTTTCTTCTGCTGCTTGGGCTCTTGGGATCACAGTGAAAAAAATAACTCCCACCTAACCCAAAGCACAAAGATTCACTCCTTAATCTAAGAAGATTTCTTCTTAGAGTTGTTTTTTTTTTTAGCCCTTACATTTAGGTCTGTGATCCGTTTTGAGTTAACTTGTTGAATTATCTGATTGTCCCAGCACCTTTCTTTCCATTTTTCCCTCAGTCTTGGGACATTTGGAAACCAACTGACCAAAAAAATATATAATAGGGTGGCTCAGTTGGTTAAGCATCTTGCCTTCAGCTCAGGCCATGATCCCAGGGTCCTGGGATTGAGTCCCGCATCTGAACAAGGAGCCTGCCTCTCCCTCTGCCTGCTGCGCCCCCTGCTTGTGTGCATGCTTTCTCTCTGTCTCTGAGAAATAAACAAAATCTTAAAATATATATATACATATATATAATAACATATAATATATATGTTCTTTTTTCCCCTGGACTCTTAATTCTATTTCATTGATCTCCGTGTCTGTCCTTTTGCCAGTATCATACTGTCTTGATTACTACAGCCTTGTAGTGAGTTTTGAAATTGGGAAGGATGAGCCCTCCAAATTCATTCTTATTTTCTCAAGATGGTTTTGGCTACTCTGGGTCCTAGCTATTGCTTTTCATCAATCTCAGTCATACAGGGATTCTTAGACATACAAAGGGAACTTGACTGTTGTAGGGGAAAGTACATTTTAGGTTCCTAAGTGTATTAGAAGTGGGAATGTGCAGATTCGTTCCCATGTTAGAGTCATTAGACTGCCAATATATAAAATGTGTTTCTAGAAGTACGTGGAGAAAACCGATGTTGGAAGTTGTGAAATAATTTTAAGCATCTAAATTTACATCCAGTGCATCTCTCACACTGTATTTCATAAGCTATGCCAAGAACTATACATTTCAGCAAGAAATATTTAACCAAATTGTTTGAATACCTTGTCATTATTCTGCTTGGAATTTAAAATGCATCTTGTTATGTCTAACAAGCATACAAAACACACCAGAATAGAAATGCTTCTAATTTAGCCATCATTTCTGTTCCTCTGCCCTTTCACACAGTCAGGAATCTCCGATGTGTCAAGCGATGACATTTGGGGCCTGGTACCAAGAGGCGAAAGGGGGAGGCTATACTGGAATGTACACTGTAAATGAGGGAAAGTAACCATAACTGAACTTTTCAATTTCACAAGTGCTTGTAAGGAAATCTTACTGAGACAATGAGTTGCAAAACTAGTAAGAAAAACTTAAAAAAAAAATCCAAACGAAAAACAATTCATCCTGGTTGTATGTTATGTTATGTATGTTATTACATTAATTTCTGGCATCAGTTCAGAATTAAACTTATTTGTGAGTCTGTTTTCAGGATATACACACCCCCTGAACCCTGAGGGAATGCCTTGATTCTGGTAATTACCTGTGACTTTAGGGAGGAAATGGTGTCTTCCAGCTCCTGTCTTAGAGATGCTGGCATCAACCCTTTGAATTTGGTTTCATATTCTTGTCGTATATAAGTTATCTAAAGCGAAAAAAAAATGACAGCTTATCAGTTTTTTTCCACGGAAATGATTGTTTTAAATTTAAAATAATAAATAACAATATCTATTTATCACAAAGGTAAGTTTGCTACATGTGGTCAATAAAGATGAAACGACAGGGAACAGAGTTACAAACTGAAAAAGGCCCTTGGTCTGCCCTTGTGAGTCTGGGAGAGACAGTTCCTGAAACACTTTTATTTCTTTAAAATCCCCATTAACACAATTTTCAGTCCTTGATAAAAGTAAAATGCCTATTCTCTCCTCACCACTTGTGATATATGCACTACGCTAACCTTTTCTTGATCAGGATGTGGATTATGATCATGATACACTGTGATGTGAGGACAACTCATGCTACGTTGTTGCTCTGATTAAGACACTCCGTCCAACTGGCTAGGCACCTGGGTGCTCGATATAGTCCATAGGACAAGGAAGATAGGAATAAAGAAGAATCTATGCTGCTGTGCCTCCAAGACCCCTCAACCCAGGTACACGGGGGTGTCTTGCCATTGTGAGCTTCTCTGGCTCATGGGCTTCCCTCTTCCTCCAGAACACAATCAAGCCTGGGCTCAGCTAACTGATGGATCCCTGGGCTGGTAAAGGAAAGTTTGGTGGCTCATCTTTAAAAGCTACAGACAGAAGCGAAGGAGGGAGGCAGAAGCGGAGTCTTTGGAGGGATATGCCTGAGCAGAATGAAGAGGTACATGAGTGTGTGTGTCTTGGTGTCTTTCTCCAGTTATTTGATTTCTCTTCCTCTTAATCTGAGATGTGACGGAATTAAAAAACCTGTTGCATGTGCCGTGTGTGACTTAACTGAATATGAAAGCAGAATTGCATAGTATCCCATAAATGATTCATCAGATGCATCTGGAAATAAGGTAACATACTATGAAAATATGTGCAACTGAGCTCAGTTAGACAAGTCTATGCATTGATTTACTGAGGATAATTTAAAATTACCAGCCTTAATTCCCAACTTTTCTTAGACTAAACCGAATTAAGAAATGTGTTCTAACAGTTCATTTCATTATCCATTAAAATCCCATGGCAAATGTTCTAGAATATGATTTTTCAATTTTTGGCAAAGTGTTTTTCGACATATGTTATAATCTTGTGATTTACACCTAAAGGAAAAACAGAAATAATGAAACATGATCTCTCCCAGTGATGTAATAATTTTTCCCACCTTCTCCGCTTGGACTTAAGTTCAATAGTTAGATCAAAATGAAAGGCACATGCAAAGCAAAACACATGCTTTATAAAACAGATCTTAAGGGCAACATTTATCGAGGGTCCACAAGCTGGTATATTGACTATATTTTTCTGTTGTTCAACACTGGCTCTGAAATTTTGAGCTACTACTCTTTCAAAAGGGACTCCTGTGCACTATCTCTCTTGTTTGGTTGGAATGTCTGCCCACTGTCTATACATTTGCAAGACCACCGAGCTGGCTATAATAATGCCCAGCCCCCATTTCCTTTCCCCTAGGACTTTGGCGACTTTTCTTTTCAATGTCCTCTGGCATCACATCCACTTAAGGAGAAGTCTGAAGCCAGGCTGGGTTGTTTTCTGTGTTGAAGGTGACTTTCTTTCTCTGCTCGAATGCCCATGTGATTTTTCTTTTTCTTCGATTCAGGAACTCCACTAGGATATGTTTTGGTATTAATGATGACCACTTTTCCTGAGACATTGTGTATGCCCATTCCGTCTTTTCTTGGGGCCATCTTCCCTCAGTTTTAAGTACTTTGGAGGTGAAGGCCAAGCACTTAAGTTCTTCTGTTAATTCTCATAGCTTCTCTTGACTCCCTCGTCCCCACTTCCCTTTTCGTATCTGATGGCCTCCTTCTACTGGAGGCTGGGCCACAGACAGCAGACAATGGTGTGTGAACAAGACTGCCCTTTGATCACCCTATTGCATCACTTTTAAATTCAGTTGGCTATATTTTCCAACTTTTTTTTGAGGATCCGGGCATTTCCACTTTCTCTCTACTACTCCTTTGTTTTTATGATTTCAGTGAATCTGAGTGAACTTAAAATGAGCTCTTGGAAAATCTGAAGTTACCTCACTTATGAATGAGACTATCGACCAGGAAAATATTACTACCCTGAGTCCTTAAACCCAAATCCTGAATTTAAAAATCATTATACCAAGCAGAATCCTGTTACCTTAATAAAGTCATGGAAAACTTTAATCTGTTTTGCTCTATTTATAAGGTTAAAAATGTTACGACCAGCAAACATTTATTGAGTACTTCCGATGTGCCAGATACAATTCCAAGTGCTTTATTAAGTGGTGAATCCTTCTGACAACTCAGTGAGGTAAGCACAGAGAGGCGAGCAAGCCATGACTGGAACTTAAGGAGTCTGACTGTAAAGCACACATTCTTAGCCACTATGCTCTGCTGTTTCTCAAATAAGCTTTCCAAATGCTGAGATGTTTCTTCTACCCCCAAAGGAAAAGGACATCACAGACACAACCAGTTAGAGAAGTTTCATCCACTACACACTGGTGCTCCCCACAATATAACAGGGGCTGAGGAAGGGGGCGGACATACCACCATCCTTCCAGACATCCATCTGTTCTTTGCTTTATTTTTTTTTTTAATGACTACAAGAACAACGACAACACTTTCCCATTGGTTTAAAATTTCAATTGAAGATTTATAGATAAGACTAATTTTAAAAATCTCTACAAGTGCGATGCACCTAAACTAGAGGTTCCATAAATCCCCCACAGAAGCACACATTTTAAGGTCCAACCAGTGAAGGCTGTATCTAAATTTGTCAAATGGCAAAATGAGAAAGAGGAAGGAAAGGATTAGCTTATACTCTTTCATATCACTTTCGACTCCTGCTACTATTTTTCTATCCCCACCTCTGACCCAGGATGTGTTTGAGGGGGAATAATGAGGGGGTGATAACACTTATCTATAGACTAATCACAAACTATGAACTGCCAAATACGCCAATCTCCTTTTGTCTTCCTGCCTTCCCACATTTCCCTTGTGGTCTGAATCTGACCTTACAACAGATCAAGAAGCTAGAGGAAGTTGAAGTGATCTCAGCAAAGGGTTTGATGGACATACAATTCCTTTTACTAAGGCAAATGAAAGTTTTTATATATAAATCTGTATTATTCGGTTTGGAATATTAATTTTCGTTAGCATATACTGTCCAATTATACTCGTGAAGGCTATATTAGTTTATTAAATGCAGAAGCATTCAACGACTGTTCTCACTTGAATAAGTCTGGAAAGGCATTTCCAGGACTGTTTTGGCTCATTTCTACTCCACCTCCAGCACTCCCACTGCCCTCTAAAAGCACTGTGCATAATTATCTGCTCTTCCACATTCCTCAACCACCTCATGCCAAATAGATTATCAGTCTCCCCCCCCTTTCCTTCATCTTCTTCCCTTTAGCAAAGGAAAATTAGGAAATGTAGCACGTTGTGACAAACAACGACATTCCTGTAATGTAATAAGACCCCTGGACGCTGAGTGGAAATGGTGTATGTATAATATGGCACCCACGTGACCAAAGACAGCTGTGCTCTGCACCGTGGAAACAGACTGCCCACCTTTCCCTGGAAAGCAGAGCACTGACAATATTTCCTTTAATTTTTAAAAAGGACCATGAAGACTGAGAACATCCATAACTAGAGTTTAGTGTTACACTCAAGTAAAACTTACATCCCGGGGTAATTGGCCAAATACTCATTTGCATAAACAAGAGTCTACAGAATCTGTAGTTGACTTGAGCCAATGGGATCTCTGGAGATAAAAACTCAAAGTGATGTTGAAAAAAGTGAACCCTGGAAACCTTACAATTTCACTGAAAATATGGAAGGAGAACGAAAGCACATTTTGTAGTGTTTTCATTGAAAAACACTATCAACTAGTGATGTCGACATGTCAAAACCATGTCAAATATGTCACCCTCCTGTGGTATAACAAAACAACAAGATGGAAGCCTGCAGCTTTATACACATGACTTAGGGATGGTGCCTCAGCCACAGGTTATTTTATCGTAAGCTTCCATGCACCCAAGATGGCATTCACTTCTGAAGAGGTGAGGAAAGGGTAGGCCACTGGGGTTCCTGTGTCACACGTTCCTGCACAGTCGTTTGTGATTGTTTTCTGATGTAAGAGGGAAGCACTTTCGGAAAATGACTGTGCCTGGTATTACTTTACAAAATCCAACCGAGCATTTTGGGGGTCAGCTCAGCAGATGAAAAAGGGAACTAAGTCAGACTTCTACTGATGGCATCTCTGAACTATCTCCCCACTTTGCTGTCGCCCTGGGACCATCCCAGTCCGGGATGCCTTTGTCTCGCACCTGACCCACAGCCGTACTGGTAATGTTGGTTTTGGTTTTGGTTTTTGATTCAAATTTTCTTAACATTTAAAATCACAATCAAATCCTTTAGTGAGACCAACAAGGTCCTGCACCGTCTGGTCTCTAGTCACCCCTCATTGCCCGTCCCTCGACGGTCCTCTCACAGACACCAGACTCGCTGGCTTCTTTCTGTCCGTTCACTAGGTGCCTGGATACTTTCCCTCACAACAGGCCCTTTCTCCTTTTCCTCCGCCTACTTTCCTGTCCCGTGGGGTTTTGCCGCTCCTCCATCTAGATCTCTGGGTGTAGAGGGCCCCGCAGCGTGGTGGTCTCAGGTGGCAGGCCCTGGTGAGGAGGCTGCATCTGGGGCAACTGCCTCCCAACTTCAGATGAGCTAGAGCCCCTCACTGTGGCAGGCAACAGCGTTCCTCAGTTTCCACACCAGCCCTCGCTCTCACGCTGTGACCCAGTCTCTTGTCATTTCACTGGCAAGGAGTCCCCCCCTCAGCATTTTTGTCCCCTGTTACTCCTGGGACTTCTCTTCCAGCTGCCTCTGCCTGCTGATGGGCTCGGGACCCTGTACTCGCAGCTTTGGCTTCACTCATCACTCTGGGGTTCTGTTCTGTTTGCAGGTCACACACAGATGTCCATCCTGCTTTTGACTCCCAGTACATTTTACTTTTCTCTCTTTTTTTTAAAAGATTTTTTAATTTATTCATTTGAGACAGAGCAAGCGAGAGCATGAGCAGGGGGGAGGGGCAGAGGCAGAGGGAGAAGCAGGCTTCCCGCTGAGCAGGGAGCCCAATGCAGGACTCGATCCAGGACCCCGGGATCATGACCTGAGCCGAAGGCAGACACTCGACCAACCGAGCCACCCAGGTGCCCCCATTTTACTTTTCTCTTTTTGCATTTTCTCATTTTCTATTTTACCAATTATCATTGAGTGTTTGGTGCAGAGGGGGTGCCCATGACTTGACCTTATAGAGCCATGTTGTGCAAAAGGACAGGCTGTTTTGTAACCTGCCTTTGAAGAGTCAAGTGTAGGGGTTAAGAACTCAGACTCTGGAGCGGGAAGGTTGGAGCTGAATCTGATTTGGGTCCCTAAACTGCACGCCCTGGGAAGGCTAACTTCTCTGTGCCTCGGTCTCTTTATCAGGAAAATGGGAATTATAACTTCTTGGGGCTGCTGTGAGATTTAGGCGACTTAACACATGTAGAAGTTTTATAAGAGTGGCACTTAGTAAATAAATGTTCAATCAATGTTAGCTATCATTACATCATATAATGGAGACTATCCATATATATTTCATTATATTATATCTATGTATATTATGAATTATATATATATATATTTCATTTAGCCAAGCCTCTAGCACTATACTTTTTGATTTCTAATTATTTGCAATACTAGAAATCCTGATAGCAAATTATTTGCATATATTCACGATTAACTTGAGGGTTTCATTTAAACCTCTTTTTGCATTTTTTAGTATCTACGGATTGAGAAAGTACCTCATGACAAAAAGCTTCTATGAATTCAGAATCAATTTTAAGTGAATTTGTATTTTATAATTAAAATTATCTACATGCCTTTAGAAAGTAGTAGTACCCGTTTTTGACTCATATTATTTATCCTGGCTACCGACCATGATTGGTGTATGTATGAGTTTCCTCAGCCTTGCCAACAGCTCTGGTCCACAGGTGGGGAATCATTGCTCCATGCTGAATGATTTAAGGAAAGGATCTCAGCTTAAAACTCTCTCTCCACCCAGCCTGGATTTCTACCAATTAGATATATATGGGAGGGTTGGGGGAAATTAACGGATGCTTCTTCTCATTGTGGATTCGGGGATTCAGAACTATGTCCTTCTAACACCTGGCTTAGCTGAACACCATAAAGCAAATGGAGTTTGATCGTTGAATAAATTGTAGGGGGTTGGAGATGAGGGAAAGCACAAGAGGTAAGTTTGGAGCATAGCATATAGTCTGAAACAGGGTGAACATGGGTGGGCGCTGCAGGGTTTGGAGTCTGGAGTAGTGGAGAACATCAGAAAGACGCTGGGTTTCTGAAGGGTGGTGACAGGCAAGTTAAGGGGTGGGCAGGAGGGGGGACACAGGGAGGGAGGTTACTGGGGGATCTAATAGAAGGCGAGCAGAAATGTGGGGGATGTTTCTGAGTGATGGGCCTTTGTGCAGCAAAAAGTTTTTGCATGGGCTTTTTAGGGGAGAGGGTATATAAAACTTATCAGTTTGATACTGAATTCCAGTGTGGTTTAAAGAAAAAGAATGAAAGAAATTATAGTAAAAGATGGTGCCAAAAAAATGCTCTAGTGCAGCTGAGAAAAAAATGCACTGCCTTCTAAGAAATGTCATTTTTATTGGGGTTAAGGTATTACGCGTTGCCACAGCAACTGCCAAGAGAGATCCATTTTAAGAAAGGTGCTCTGCAGCATAGCTGGTGTACTTTGATTCTCAAATACAAAGTGAAAATGTAGTAAGTAACCATAATTTTCTCAACAATCCTCAAAATGTTCATTTCCCCCCTTTCTTCAATATGGTTTTATCTTATGATTCTTTATTCCAACGGGGTCCCGTCAGACAGAGGCTGCAGCTCACAGGGCTCCCTCGTTCCCTGTACCTAGTGAGGTCTCCAGCCCACAGGAGCGAAGCCTGCTGCAGACTGGACCTGAGCCTCCCAGGAAAGGGGGTGGCTGATTAAGGAAGCAGCCACCAGCCCCTCTAGTAGGAGGACAGCATGAACTAGTTTCTGGAAAGGGTTATTGTTTTAGGAGGAAGGAACAGTTTTCTGGTACTGTGGAGAAAACAGTGGCCCGAGGGTGAAGACAATGGTCCGAACCTAGCACTTCCGTTAGCTTTGGATGCTCTCAATTCAGCTGCGGGTGGTTGGAAAGATTCCTAACAGCAAAGAGAAACCTGGGTTTTATAGTCTATTCATAAGCATCAACACACATAGAAAAGATGAGAAGCGGGTACGATAATCAGAGGCCAATACGTTGCTCAAATCTGTCCGTGAAGCAAAGACTTACATACCTAGTAAGAAGACTGAGGTGCTGGCAGGAAATAAAAATGTGTGAATATTAAAATTTTGGAGGACATGTTGCACATAAGCGGTACCCTTTCCCTCCTGATGTCAAAAAAAAAAATCTGAAAGCATACTTTAGAGCTCCTATGAACAAATGTGGCCTTTGGAGGTACTCATTTAGAATTTCACAAGATATATGTGGTGGATATTTGTTTCACCCTCCAGCACTCATTCGAGAGGCTGCTGGTTACTGGAATACACTCCTCCCCCACACTGTCCACTCAAGATCACGGGGGGTGGAGTATGTGATAAGGCCTAGCCAATCATCACATCACATGCCCCTTGTGCTGGGATCATTTGGGGCCTGGGTACATGATCCAAGTTGAGGTAACTGGAGTCACCAAGAATCATGGGACAAACTCTCTCATCCACTGGACTTCACCCAGGGGGCGTCATTCTGGGGTTGTGTCAGCCATCTTGCTGCCACAGAGTGAAAGCTGGACTGAGAGGGGAGCCAATCCAGAGGAAGAAGAGCTGAGAACTGGAGAGAGAGAAACTGGGCCCTTTGTCTGGCTGACCCCGAAGTTTGCCCTGTCCTTAGATTTTTTTCAGTTTGGGTTGCATTTTCTGCCACTCGCAACTAAATTAGTCCTGCTTGGGAAAAGGGGTAGAATAGGCAAAATATTAACTTGCATCTGTGTGTTGTGCCTGTTTGACCAAGGGTCAGCAAACTTTGGCCTACAGGCCAAATCTGGCCCACCACCTATTTTTGTAAATAAAGCTTTATTGGAACACAGAAATGCTCATTTGCTTACCTATTATCTGTGGCTGCTTCTGCATGACAATGGCAGAGCTGAGCCATCCTGACAGAGACCTGGTGGCCCCCAAGTTAAGTCTAAGCCATTTTCTCTGGGGCCCTGCACAGAATGTTGGCTGATCCCCGCACGCATGAGAACCACGAGGCGGGGAGCGCGCTTGTTTTGCTGTCTGCGGCAGCGCCAGCGCCAGCATTTATCTTGGTGCCCGGCATATGGTAGCAACTCAATAAATATTTGCTGAGTGAATGAATGAATCAAACCTCACAGCACACCGTGTTAGGTCCGTCTTTGTCTTCAGACGGCAGGATCTTTAGAATGTCGAGAGTAAACAAGTCACAAAACCTTTCCTGAAATACAAAGAGCCGATTCTGTCCATGAGGAGCCATCAGGGTCCTGCGGTTTTTAATCAGTGCTGTGGCTACGAATAAGCAGGCCAGCTTCAGGCCTGAGGGAGGGGAGTTTGCTTCATCCATGTTCTGCCCCTCCTCACGACCAGACTTTTTATAGGGTCGCCACATTAAATGGCTCCTGCTTCCTGGTGTGTGTGTGTGTGTGTGTGTGTGTGTGTGTGTGTGTGTGTGTGTGTGTGTGTGTCTCTCTCCTTGAAATTAAATGCTGGCTCCTCTCTCTCTGGAATATATTATTTTGGTTTCTATTCCTAATGTTTTTCTTCCGGACAATACCATTGCTGGAATTTTTCTTCACATACGTTGATATATGCTAGGAACACACCCTTACTTCAAAGATCGGCTGGCTGAAGTCTGAGAGGACTATGATGCCTGCACCAATTCTGGAGGCAGAGACTGAATGGGGGGCCTGCGGAGGTACGTGTTGGAGAACGTGGACACGCAGGGGAGCTGAGTTTGTATGAGTTAAAGGGAAGCAACGTGTCCACTTTACTTTGGAAGGTCCATCTTCAAAAGGGTTTGGAGAGTACGCTTTGGGGAGGGACGGGTGGTTTTCACTGTTCTCCTCTCAATGACGGAGTGGGTCAGCCCTTTTTGGGTGGGGTGTGCCAAGGTAGTGTCCATCAACGGAGGACCAAAACCCCAACCAAGGGGGGAGGGGAAAAACTCCCCCAAGACTTTTAACTGACTTTCTTAAATAGAAGACCCAAGAAGACTTACGGAGTGAGACTGATATTCAGTATGGCTGGTAGGGGTTTTGGAGTCCATTTGATATTTGCTCTTTGTGAACTGAAGTAAAGTTGGAACACTTGGCATGTGGTAAACGCTCAGAGAACATTGTTTTAATGAGCTAATGACTGAACAGAGCTATGGTTGGATAGATAGTTGGGACCGTGAAATTATGGAGGGCAGTAAAAGTCATCCCATTGAGTTTCGACTGAATGTAATAGAAAATAAAGAGAAATCAGCATTGACAAACCCCTGCTATGCTATGTATTAAGGAACTGATACATAATCTTCCACCTATTGTCAAGACGCCATTCAATCCTTCCATAAAATCTGGGAGACAGATAGTATCATACTCATTTCATAGATGAAGAAATAGGCCCACAGTGAGTAACTGCTAGACCCAGGGCTGAAGCTGGACATCTAAACCCGCACCGTGCCCACTTACGGTGGGGACACTGGGAGGTGGGGGGTAAGGAGGATTCATCTGGAAATGTTGTAAAGAAATCTCAGGAGAGGAACAGACTGGGCCTCGGGGACAGCAAGAGTGGCTGGAGTGATCTAGGAGAGAAAGAGCACTCTGGTTCAAAGGCAAGGCTGTGGGAAGGTCCTATCACAGAAGCTGACGATGAACTGGCTTGTAAAAAAAGTGAAAGGTGAGTTGAATGAGAATTCTAGGCCTCAGCCACGTGCCCAGAAGAGCAATGTCCCTGGAGAGACAGGGTAATGGGTGCAGGGAGCCCGTCTGTGTGTGGGTGGGAGAGAAGACATGGTTTGGGTTTGCATTTACTTAGTTTGAGGTGCTGGGAGACGTTTGTGAGGAGAGGCAGCTGTGGAGCTTATGAGAAAGGCCGGGATTAGATGCCTGAGAGGCCTGGGCTGGAAGAGCAAGGTGAAGCCTTAGGAACGGAAGGGCTCTCTGAAGGGGGAAGGAGAGACAAGGAATCCCTGAGGGGTAGAGAGTCACCCACAAGTGGCTCCACCATGCAGGGCGCAGGAGAAGGGGAACAAGAGAAGGCTCAGGCATGGTGGGAGAGGGGGGCTGAGAGGCAGCGGAGTGGGGAGCACGGCCTTGGGTTTCACAGGAAGGGGCAGCTGCAGGGAGGCCAGGGACCATGGGCATCATTTGCCCCCCATGTTGTCAGCGCGTGTGAAACAAAGCCATCTAGACCGCGTATCGGTCCTGAGAGATTTGGGTGAACAGCAACGCTACAAATAAGGGTTTAGGATGGAATTAGTTTGTTGATAAATAATGTTGTTTCCTATTTTAAAGCAAAAATTACAGGAGGAGTATCCACATCTAACCTTCAGTTAAATACCGCTCCAAATATCTGATTTAGTCTGAGATTTTTGACCTGGTTTGAGGGTATTTTTCAAAAGAGGCAAGCTATGACTGCTCTTTATTTTCTGCATATTTAAACACTTGACAATTATAAATAAGTTAAATCTCTCCCTCAAAGTACCAATTATCTCCTTATGTTTGAGAAGGCATGTCTTGCCAGATATGGCATTCTATACAAAACACAAAATAGGAATACAAAGGCGGTCATTGTCCCACTGGTGCACCCGGGATTTACTTAGGCAGTTCCAATTAACACTAATGAGGATTTTGTGCATGAATCCCCTTACCTCCCAACTAATGGGAACAGAGACCCCACAACCTCATAGCAGAAAATTTCAAAACACCATTGTAAACAGTCACTGACTAAATTCATGAGTTGTTCACCTTTACACAGCAGAGATAAAAGAAATTTTCATTCAATTAAAAGTTAGGGAACGTGCAGTTATCCAAAGACTCCATTCAGGCTTTCTGAATGACAACGGTCGGGATCTGGATCTGGCCAACGTTTCCGGGTGATTACTCTGCATGGCTCTGTGTGGAGTAGCAAACGGTTTTTGTCTTCGGGAAGCTTACACATTTGACATCAGACACGTAAAAAGGAGCTACATAAAAACATAATTGAAGGATAATAGGCCAAGGAAGGGAATCGGAGAGATTGATTACTTCTAAGTGGGATAATGGGAGTCTTTAAAGAGGTGATGAGATTTGACTGGGACTTTGTGGAATGAGTAGGAACTTTCTGGACGGAGGAGAGGAAGAGCTACAAGCATGCAGGTGAACGCGTGTGGCATGCTTCGGGACTGCCAAGTGGTCAGGTGAGGACGGGGGTCGTGCGGGTGGGCAGGGGACGAAGGAGACAGGTAGGGACTGCTCCTATTTTTTTTTTTTCTTCAACTGCTTATCTACACTGTTGCCTGTTTTTCAAAAATGCAGATCTGACCATCTGCCCCCGGCCCCAAGAAAGCGCTGCAGCACCTACAGACTAAGGACAGCCTTGTTGGCACGGATCACCTATGAGCCTTCTCAGCTGATCTTACTTTCGGGGATGCCTTGTGCTTCAGTGAGGACTTGCATCTTCCCCCCTGCCCCCACCCCCCAAATCCCATGCCTTTTCGTGCCTCATGCCTTTGCACATACCGTTCTGTGCTTTCTCCTTCTCCTGACCAGCTGGAGCGCTACTCACTGTTCTCACAGAGACCTCTCTGGGACACCTTTCCTTAGTCGTCCAGTCCCAATATGCCTCCAAGTCTGATGCATCTAACACTTAGGATTGTTGTGTTGGTGGTCAGCATCACCACCATCAACAGCTGACAGTTACTAAGTGATTTCTATGTGTTACGCACCACGTCGCTTTCTTCTGCATATAATGTATTTTATTTACTCTCCCTACCAATTCCATGTGGTACCTTTATGATTATTTACATATGAAGAAATAGGCCGAGAGAGGCTCCTGTCTTATCCACAGCCACAACAGCTAGTTAGCAGGTGCACCAGGACCCGTATCTAGGTCTCCCGTACCCAGAGCCTCTGTTTTACTTCATTGTCACAGGATAATTATTTATGCACTGCTTTCTCCTCTTAGACTGTGGTTCCCCTGAGGGTAGGTTCTATGTTTTATGGGAGATCAATGCTATTTAAAAAGAAAATAAGATTACTTCATTATTGAGCTGAAGTTTGAAAACATTATAAGGATTGTTTTTGCCATCATAAAGGCGTTTTTGCCAGCCTCTTATGCAGGCTGGAGTTTGCACGGAGCAGAACATACCTGACCACATACATCTCTGGGCTCTACACCGGCTCTAGGTGCTATGGAGAAATGGCCCGAGAGTAGTTCACGTTCAGTGTGAGAGAGACTGGGGTCTCTGTTTTCACAAATCAGACACACTGGTAGGAATATTAACTCGGCTTGGTTTACTGGGACCTACGCCTACCAAAAGTAAAATTTCTGTTACATTAAAGTATCTTTTAAAAACTTGGGTAAGTTGTTCCTGTCTTCAGTAAAACCAGCACAACCCCAAGAAACTGTGGGGGAGATTAGCAGTACATTAGATTGAGCAAGAAGTTTCCTCTTCTAATCTTTTTTTCATTATTATTTTCACTAGTGTGCTTTTCCAGGAATGTCTCGGCACATTCTTTATAAAACTGTTGCCCAGATCTTTTCTAAAACACATCAAACCAACAAAGGTCAAGTAAAGAGCAGGAAGATTTTGTTCTTTCAGTTGAAGACATTTCTGTAATATTAAAAATGTACTGAAATCTAGAAACATATTCTGATGATGTCTGAAAAGAATTCACGGTGGAGAAGTCAAGACACAAAGGAAAAAGCTCTCGACGGCCGTTGCTGGCTGAGGGATCCTCATCGGGACAGCTTTCTTCTTTACTTCAAGGACAGAGAAAAATCACTATTTAAAATTAGAAAAAAATTTCCTAAACATTAGGTGCTGATATTATGACTAATGTTATTCTTCAGGCTTATTGGCCCTCAAGGTAAAATATATTATAGCGAACATTTCAACTACCTCAATTTATATGTGAAAACAAACAGAAAGAGTGTCTTTTCTAATCCAGATTGAATTCTAGAGGTTTTGTTTTTGCTATTTATTTCCAAGCATTGGAGGCTGCTATCAGATCTTTCTGCGTGGCTCGAGTGCCCAGGTAGGTTGCTCAGAACTCCACAGTCACTTCATTCTCTGCTTTATCTTGTGCATATACTGAAAACCAATAGTGGCAGCAGAAAGTCTGAGATTTGGGGGAATAAGGATACTGTTTATCTTGCATTATGCTAACTTTTTTTTTTTTTTTTTACAGCCCCGAGAAAATCTTTTTGTGATTTTCTTTGAGAAAATTAATCTTGCTTCCTCCTGGCCTTAAGAAGATTTTATTTTATTTTTATTTTTTAAAGGAGATTTTAAATAGACAGGTGGGCCCAAGTCCCTGGAAAAGTGGCTTATGTGACCATTGTCATGTTCAGTGATCTTGGAAAAAGAAGGGTTGTTGACTGCAAACTTAAGTTAATATATACTTTAAATGTCCCGTAAGGCAGAGCACACATTTGATGGAACGAGCACTTTCAGAAGATCCCGCTGACATTTTTAATTTCATCTACGCAGGGAGCTCAACTGTGTTGCTGGGCCACATGCGGTAACCAGAAGAAGCCTGGGAGAGAGGCAGGTAGCCAGCGTGGCTATATAAGGATTAGGTGCAAAGTATCAAAGGGTGTCTAGTCTTGGGCACAGGGGCCTTTAAACTACTGTCTCAGGATTTCTGGGGCAACCTTTACGTCTTCATTTAAACGATTCCCTGCCAAGGGGACGCAGAGCCTGGTGGGCAGTCAGGTGGCAATCCACTAGGATCAGAGCCGCTGCCTCAAGGAAGCCTGGCTCCCAGTGTGCTCAGGACTGGACCCAGACATGTTATGGACCATGCACTCACCTCTCCGCCTCCCCTAATCAGTGCCGAGCCCCTCATCGTTCTCAGTACCAGCCTATGCTTGGTGAGGAGCACAGAGGAAGAAGCAAACCCTATCTCCAAGGAGCTTCCAATTTTGTTGGGAAACCTAATTGGCCCACAAACCTTACACATTCAGCTATGGGGAAACGGAGCATCATAGAAACTTGGGATAAGAGATCTGTGTGGCATGGGGCACTTTGAGCAGGTCAGAGGGGAGCAGGTGGGTGTCTAGGTGTACTGCCAAAGGTGACTAGCAGTTGGATGGGCAGACATTTGGTGAAAGGAAATTCCAGGTGAAGAAAAATACCCCGTGAGGGTGACTGGTATGGAAGCCAAGAGCCTGCTGAGCGGAGGCCCGCTTGCGGGGGCTGGGGGCCCAGAGACGAGCCTGGAGAGGTCATCCAGACCACAAGAGCTCTCGGAACCGGGCAGAGAAGTGTCTTCCAGCAGGAGAAAACACCACAGCAGTGGTATTTAAGGAAGATTAGTCAGAGATGAGAGGAAGGGACACCAGCTAAGAAGAGGCCATTTCCTCCAAACTCGAGGTGATTCGGATTCAAAGATGACAGCCAGAGGGTGGAGGGGGCAGACAGAACTGAAGAGGATGGAGAAATCACACGACTGGGTGATGAGACGTTATCAGGTGTGACTGACGGAGGAGGCAGAGTCCGAGGCAACAGCAAGCACAGGCTTCCTCTCAACCCTGCTGACATGGTCAGGGCTCGATGTCCTCAGGGATGGACTATCTTCACACGTTTGGCCTCTTGGTTCCTGCCGGTCTTAAGTCAGCTCGGGCTGCTCTAAGAAAATTCCACAGCCCGGGTGGCTTACACCACAGGCATCCACCTCTCCTGCTTCCGGAGGCTGGGAAGCCCAAGATCAGCGAGCCAGCATGGTCAGGATCTGGGGAGGGAGCCCTGCTGCCGACTTACAGCCAGCCACCTTCTCGCAGCTCCCTCACACAGCGGACAGTGAGCTAGACCTCTCGTGTCTTTTCTTGTGAGGGCGCTAATCCCATGCCTGACCTCACTAAACCCCTGTACAGGCTTCATCTCCAAATACCATCACACTAGGACTTTGGGTTTCAACATAAGAATTTTGGGGAGACACAAACATCCAGCCCACAATACCACTTCACTTTTTTTTTTTTTTTTTTTTTTTTTAGAGAGAGAGTGAGAGTACAAGTGGGGGTGGAGAGGCAGAAGGAGAGGGAGAGAGAATCTCAAGGAGACTCTCCGCTGAGCATGGAGCCCGATGCGGGGTTCGATCTCACCACCCTGAGATCATGACCTGAGCTGAACTCAAGAGTCAGATGCATAACAGACTGAGCCCCCCAGGCGCCCCTGTACCACACCTCTCTTTTAATGACGACCACTTCCACACTCCAGTTTTCTTCCTCACTCTGCTTGAGTCACTGGGCCTTTTCATTTGCAAGCCCAGCCCTGAGAGCTGCTGAGACAACCAGGTAAAGACAGGAGGCACATTAGTAGTAGCTGAGGCTCAGCGCCTGGAGACAACAGCGTTCTCTCACTTTTGTGGACTCAGGATCCAGTGGACACCCCCAGGGGATGGTGGTTTGTTTCATTAACCCTTTCGTTTGCATGAGCTGCCTTTCCCCTCTGCCTTCTGCTCCAGGCCGCTGCCAGGATTAGAGCTCGGGGCCAATGAAACGGAGCCCAAGGCTCCTGGGGCTGTGGAGGGGAACTTCCTCTCTTCTGCGTATTTGAGCCTGGAAACACAGGCCCAGGAAGTGCTAGCAGTTATCTTGCAACGACAAGGGGGACAACCTGCGGACAATGGAGCCAGCAATAGGGACAGAGAGCTAAAAAAACGGAGAGAGAGAACTGGCTTTTGGTCACATAATTTGAGTAATTGGATTAAGCCTCCTTTGAAGCCAATACTACTTCTCAGTTACAGGAATCAAAACATTCTTAATGTTTAAACCCGTGTGAGTTTCAACCAGCTATTTCTAATGGATTATTTGACAGGGGCCAAGATTCTCCGCCAAGCCTCTCTACTTTGCACCCGAGCACCGGACGAGCTGACCCAACCCATCAGCCAGCGACCATGACGTGAGGATGGCCACTATTTAAAAGTCACCACACCCTACTGACCGGACTGGCTGCTTGGGCACTGACCTCTGCCCCAAGCCCCGTACCACCTTCCGCACTGCCAACTACCTGGCCCCCCGCCCCCACCTCCCCTCCTCACTGCATTCTAACTCGGCTCACTCAAAGCCCCCTTACTTTCCAAATCAGTGGGGTAGTTCCCCGTGTGAGCTCTCTTGCTGACTTCAGCTAGACTTTACACACGAACATCTGATGTCTCTGGGTCCTCTGGGCCAAACTCCAGCTCTGGGTACTGCCCACCACCTGCTTTCCCCATCCAGAGGTTCTCTTTTGCTACTGCAGAAAGTCAACAACAACAACAACAACAACACACACACACAAAACAATTTTGATAGGATCAACTATACATTCATGCTACTTAACCTCAGCAGACCTTCTCCACTGGTGGCAAACCTTTTGCTGGCCTCTGTTTTACATTGTGTGGTGGCCCTTTGCCACACAGCTTCTATTTCACAAGAGACCTACATACCCAGCAGCCTACATTGCTAACAATCTGCCCATGACTGGCCTTGGTGTACTTCAGGCCCTAATGGTACCTGTGCTTGGTGAAGCTTTGGGTACCACCCGGGGAGCATCACGGAAAGTAACTATTCAAAGACAAGGGGTTTGGTTATTTGCTGTGGGTCTCAACTGATGCAGACCCTCAAAAGCAATAATTTCAGAGAGCAAAGTATGAGTCGATAAAGTAAGTAGGTAGAAGTGATTAAGGACGGGGCCGCTTTACAGCAAGGGCTGACCAATCTCCTGAAAACAGAACCAAACTGCCTCACCAGAGAAACTACTTTTGTTTTTTACTAAAAAGCACTAATAACAAGTAATGGGAGGTTCGATCGATAATTAAAGAAAAAGGACACTTCACTTCTGAGCTTTCCGAAGCGAGGCTGGCAAATTATAAGAGTCTGGCAAGACACAGTCAAGGTACTCTGGTTTCTTTGTACTCTTCTTCCCTTTATTTCAGATTTTATATGAATGAAACACGATGAGTAATCCCTTCTCTTTGGATCCTCTAGGATGTTATTTAAACACGGGCATCTGGCCTCAGGGAAATTTAATGCTAAGTCAGAGAGGAGTATTTGAGAAAGAGCTGACATCTGGTTTCGCACTACCCACCCCTGGAAGTACGCAGTGAGGGCTGAGGAAACGGGTGCACGGCTGGCTCTTGGGTCCGGGTGCTGGTGGGGCCGGTGCCTTTGGTGTAATGCGCACCACAGCGTTCCCTTTTATAAAGTGAGGGATTAGTGCCACCTTCTTTGTAGCAATGTCGTGACCTCTATAATGCTTCTTAAATTGAGGACAATGATGGACCCACCAAGCCCCAACACATGATTTAAATCTGATCTGACAGTACTTAAACCCAGAAGTCCAGAAGGCTAATGGTTGAACAAGCTTGGGAAAATGTCCAGGGAACCAAATGTAGAAGCCCAAGGAATTACGGAGAGCAATCACAACTTGAGGGCGATGGGGTAAGGGAATGAAAGGATATTTTCTGAGTTAGTATCTGTTATAGGGTTGACTTAAGCTGTGGTCCCACTCTGATGTACTAGAAAGCAAAAAAAAAAAAAAAAAAAAAAAGCCAACCAAATAAAACAAGAACAAACAAACCCCCAAAACTCTAAAATCCTATATTCTTTTCTCTTATGCCTCTATAATTTATTATATCACAGACACGCATTTTAAAAATACTCCTACTTTTGTGCAAAAACAAAAGGCCCGTTGAAAGGAGTCCAAGAGAGGCTCACACTTAGCAGTGGGAATTAGGGTGCGAATTAATTTCAGGAACAAGTGTATTTTACATTTCACACATTCAGGAAGACAAAAATGGAAACAGCTTTAAGGTCAGTTTGTATTATTTGTGTAGTGAGAGTAAACGTAACTTCTGGAACAACCACAAAGAACAAAACACACAACACCGCAGACACCGTAGAATCCGGCCCGGCCTGGTGGTTAACACGCGCAGTGTTTCCCACTACCTGGGGAGCCTTGGTGTCGCAGCTATTCCTGCCCTTCAGGGTGGAGCTCGATGCCCGGCACCCCATTCTTAGGGCAGTCACCCCATTTCAACAAAAAGAGACCTTATTGCCCCAGTGACTTGTGTTTTAGTAGTTTTCTTTTCCTAACTCTGATCCCCCACCTGGAAAATCCTCTGTTTGTGGTGGTTAAGCCCTAAAGGTTCATGTAATTCATAACCACGAGGGCAGAGAAAACTCTAAAACCAGCTGACTACATGTGGCTTTTGGGGAGCAACGTGCCTGGGATTACAGAACCAAAGTGCTCCCTGACAACAACACAAAGCTAAACCCGCTCCCCCCTGTCCTGGGGTAGAAGAAGAGGGCTTCCTTTCCCCTCACTTTGCTAAAATCGCAGGGGTTTGTCTTCTCTCAGTTCAGCTCTACTGATTCACGGAAAGAGTTCATACCACCCCTTTGGCCAAGAACAGGTTCAGAGGGGCTCTTTTTTCTTTCTCAGTTCTGTTTCAGTTGCAGCCAGCTGACCTACAGGGCAATATCAGCGTCAGGCGCACAACACAGGGCTTCAGCACGTGCACACAACAGCCGGCGCGCATCCCAGCGTGCTCCCTGCTGCCGCATCACCCGGCAGGCTCCCCCTGACTCCCAGGCCGACGCCGTGCAAAACTGGCCCTCTCTCCTCACACAGACTCTTGTCCTCCTCCCCGTTCTGTTCGGGTGCCCAGTATTGTCACACCACCTTCTCTTAGCTAAATGTCTTTTGGTAGAAGTTGTGATGGATGACCGTTTCGAGGGATGTCGACATCTCTAATTGAAAAATAAAGTCTGGTCTCTGCTACCTGAAATTGTGGGCCCATAAACTCAGTTTTCATCAAGTCAGGAGAGCAAACACTTTTGGGAAAGGGGCAGCTGACCCTTCCCCGTCTTCACTGAAATCACACCACCAGCTTGACTGCTCTGTATTAAGAGAAACTCTATTAATATTGCCTGTTACTAATGACTCATTTCTCTTTCCTCCCGAAGACGATTGAGCCCCAACTATTAGACTGACTATAAAACCGAGATTTAGCAGCAAGGAGTTTTTTTTTTCTTTATAATAGTAGACTCCGGCTTTAGACCTGAGAGTCTGATATGCCCGACTAAGGTGCATGTGTCACCACACGGATAGATACGCAGGACTTGAGTGTGACAAAGAGGTATACCTGCGACTAGAGATTTGGAAATCACTGTCATAAATGAGTGCCAGAGCCCCTGGGGGCAGATGAGATCACTGGGGAAGACAGAATATATAGCTAGGAGAAGTCAGAAAGCACAACCAGAAGGTAGAGGTTACCTACAAAAAGGGCAACTGTCCAAGACCAGAAGTCAGTAGAAGAGATTGAGAGGGAGGTCTAAAAAGGAGCAGAAAAATCAGATTATGCTGGGTCAGCAGGGCAATACAGGTTAACTTCAAGAATCTCCTCCGCGAGGCCATGAGCTCCTTCTGGGAAAGCTCCTCCCACTCATCCTACACTCCAGGCTGATGGCGCCTGGCCCATAGTAGGTGTTCAACGAACATTTGCTAAATGAATAGGGGCCATCTCCTGTTAAAAATAGCTTGTTTCTCCCATCAGTGAGGCATCTCTTCTTTGAGGTTTACTGATGCTTAGAGGAGGGTCTAAAACTCTTGTGTTCTGTCATTTTAAAAATATGCTCTAATTATACCCTAATATAGTGGCATAGGTACCATAGCGAGATTTCCCTAACAAGCAGGTCAACTCACTGTTTGGGTTCTGTTGCTGTGCATTGTTATAACTCAGTTGGAATTTTTAAAACTCATAATTTAAATTCTCAGGAAACTTTCTGTTTGCTGGCAACATCTCTGTACACACAAATGTGAACACTTTTATCATTATTCGTCACCTGTTTAAAAACCAAATACCAAAAAGTGCCAACTTTGTAATACATCATGCATACTTCAGGCTTCCACCTAATCTTGCCTTTCCCCAGACTTAGCTGCTCCTAAATGTCACAGCTCACAAAGGAGTGGAACGGGCAGCAATTAACCAACATAATTTTTACATATGCAAGCTTCACTAAAAAGGCCAATATAGACATAAGCAAGAATTTAGCAGTTTTAAGGATCAATGAAAACTAAGTAGACACTACTTCAGAATCATTAATCAGATAGTCAGCCAATTCAGTCCAAAAACGTATGGGATGTGTTATTTGTATATTCACAGATCAAGCAGTTGAATACCAACTCTGTGCCAAGCACTGTGGGGTTGCTGTGGTTGAGAGGCAGGTACCCAGATTAAGCCCAATGTGAATGACTGGGAATTAACTCATGTTACTGTCCTTGAAAGAATAACTTACTATTATAAAGAAATAAAGAAAATATTAGATAAAATATATTAACATATAGAAAGCTATGTCTACTACTGTTTCTAAAGGGAAACGCATTTCTCAGATGTCCTTTGAGGTTGTTTGGCTGCATGGGGAGGAGTAAAACAAATAGTATGCAGCTGGTTGAGAAGAGAAATACTGTAAGCAGGTGGCAAAAAGGAAAACAGTAGTTAGTGGGCAGGAATCTGAAGGTCAGACCACAGGGTGGCTTCATAGAAACCTCCCCCTGACTGTGGTGTAAGGGATCCAGAAGGGGGAGTTGGGAGGGAGCGGGGGCGGGATTCTCCGCCTTGGAGAAGAGGGTCTTGCACGGTGTGTAAGAGACCCCATTGGTATAATACGAGTGGGCTGAGAAGTCACTGGTTGCGGATGGCAGCACAAGTCAGAGGTAGTGGTGCTTCTATCCTGTGTGTGCAGGAGGACTCTGAGGCCTTCTGTGTGTCTAAGTGCTGCAAGTTCCCTATACCAACCGGAGATAAACTCTGTCTTCTCTGTGCTGAAAGCTGACTATGAAGCAGATGTATCTATTACATGCACACACACACACGAGCTAAGTATATGTGTGTATATAAACACACACGTGTGTGTGCGTGTATTCCTACTCTAATATATACTTGGCCCTTAAAGGAGTCTTAGCCTGGTGGGAAGGACCAAACATGGACATAAGTAATTATAACGAAGGTGACATGTCTCAACCCCACAAAGAGTAACCATCAGAAACCCTCAGGGACCCCTGGGTGGCTCAGCTGGTTAAGCGTCTGCCTTCGGCTCAGGTCATGATCCCGGGGTCCTGGGATCGAGTCCCACATCGGGCTCCCTGCTCAGCGGGGAGCTTGCTTCTCCCTCTCCCTCTGCTGCTCTCCTTGCTTGTGCTTGCTCAGTCAAATTAAAAAATAAATAAATAAATAAATAAAACCTCAAAAAAACAAACAAACAAACAAACAAACCTCTCAGAAACCAAAACACTTGCGTGAGACCTAAGAAGCATTCTTGTTAAAAACAAGTAAAACAGAGGGACGCATTCTGTCATTGCTGCTCGTCAACACTGAACTAGAGGCCTCCCCTGGGCAATAACAAAATCGAATACAGATGAAAGATGGAAAGGAAGACACAAAATTATCTGTTAAGGAACGACATAATTGTCTACTTAGATAAATTTAAGAAATCAACTGAAAATTCAATAGAATTAAGGTTGAGAATAGTTCTGGTTGGCTGGATATAGACAAACAAAACATATGAACGATTTCCTCAACATGAGTCATGACTTTTTAGAGACTATATGGGGAAAACCCACGAAGGGGGAAAAATGCCATAATATACCTGGGAATAAATTTAATAAGAAATGCACAACATCCATAAAAAGATAAATTTCAATTGTACTGAAAGACACAAAAAACATAATGAAATGCAAAGAGATGCCAAGTTCCTGAATAGGTGAGCACAATATTGCAAAGACGTTCATTCTTCCCAGACTAACTCATAACCTCAGTGCAGTTCCAACCAGTCACAGAGACTTTACAAAAGGGAAGTTGGCAAGATTATTCTAAGGTTCACATGAAAGTGTAAATGCTTAAGAATGACTCAGGCAATTCTAAAAAGAGATCGTGAGGGGAACCTTTCCCTAAAGGTAATAGGTACTACATACTGGTACATTTCTAAAGATGCTACTTGTAATAACTGATGATCTTCACATCAATTTTACAAGGTAGGCATAATTATTAACCCATTTTCAAGATAGGGGAACTGAGACAAAAAGAGTATAGTAAATTGCTTGAAGTCCCAGGGCAAGTAAGTGGAGGTGGCAGGGCTGGGTTTTGAACCCAGGCATCGTGGCTCCAGAGTTCATGCTCTTAAGCACCATAAAAATGAGGGAAATGGCACAGGAAATGGATGAATTGGCACAGGAAATGAATAAGAAAGAATACAAAGCCCCAAAGAGATTCATGCATATATGGAATATTTGATTCTTGACAAAGGTAGCATTTCAAATAAATGGGGAGGAATATCTCAGTCAATAAATGTTATCAATAACTGGCTAGCTATTTGGGAATAAATTATAAAAAATAGGGTAAGATCCCTGCATTAGCTTTCTACTGTTGCTCTAACAAGTTACCATAAATTTCGCAGCTTGAAACAATGCCAATTCATTATCTCACAGTTCTATAGGTCGTAAGTCTAAAGAGGCCCAGCTGATTCCTCTGCTCTGGTATCACAGGGCCAAAAACATGGTGTTGGCTTAGCCTAGACTCTCATTTGGAGGCTCTGGGGGAGCATTTGTTTCTGAGTTCATTCAGGTTTGGGGCACAATTCAGTTTCTTGCAGCTGTAAGGGCTGATGTCCCCATTGCCTTGCTGGCAGTCAGCTGGAGCCTCTCTCAGGCCCTGAAGGCCACCTTATATTGCCCCCTCCAATTTTAATCAGCACCAGTGAACTGGATCCTTCTCACACTTCAAATCTCTCTGCCCTCCCCTTCTGTCACATCTCTTCTGCCTCCAGCCAGAGAAAGTCCTCTGCCCTTAAGTGGTCATGGGTTTAGATTAGGCCTACTCCTTATTTTGAAGTCAGTGATTAGTAACTTTATCTACATTTACAAAGAGAATATATTTTATTTTATTTATTTTTTTATGATTTTATTTATTTTTACTTGACACAGAGAGAGAGATAGTGAGAGAGAGAGCACAAGCAAGGGGAGCAGCAGGCAGAGGCAGAGGGAGCAGCAGGCTCCCCGCTGAGCAAGGAGCCCAATGTGGGGCTCGATCCCAGAACCCTGGGATCATGACCTGAGCCGAAGGCAGCTGCTCAACCGACTGAGCCACCCAGGTGCCCCAAGAGAATATATTTTATAATCTTAGGGTAGGGAAGACCTTCCCAGGCAAACTTAGAAACCATAAAGAAAAAATGAAAAATAATGTTCTCAAAAAATTAAAATATTGAATATAAAATCAAAGGAGAAGAAACTGGAAGCATTTGCAATTTATTTATCACACCACTAAGATACAGAATAAGTAAGAAAATTAATTTCTATAGGTCAAATTAGAAAAACAAATCGATAGAACAAATTAGCAATGAATGTGATCAAGCAACTCACAGAAATGCAAATACTGGATTTCCACTTAAATAATTCTCTCCAAGTCTGTTTCAAAGTATTAGGGAACTTGGGGTGCCTGGGTGGCTCAGTTGTTGGGCGTCTGCCTTCGGCTCAGGTCATGATCCCAGGGTCCTGGGATCGAGCTCCGCATCAGGCTCTCTGCTCAGCAGGAAGCCTGCTTCTCCCTCTCCCACTCCCCCTGCTTGTGTTCCCTCTCTTGCTGTCTCGCTCTCTGTCAAATAAATAAATAAAAAATCTTTAAAACAAACAAACAAACAAACAAACAAACAAACAAACAAACAAAACCCCCGAGGTATTATGGAACTAACAAGGCAGGGAAGAAGCATAGGACCAAGATCCTGAAAATGATAGATATTAAGAGAGCTTGTAAGTCTTGGGAATATTTTTATGTAGTGGCCTTTGCCAACTCTAGAGTGGTTGGTAAGAGGCTGAGAAGCTGAACAGATCTTTTAACAGCCTCACAAAAAAAAGCCATGGAGACACAGGCTGCAGTCCAGGTGTCACTAAACAGGAGCACCTGGCAAAATCCCATGCTTTGGGTGGACTTCACACCCTATGAGAAGGAGTGAATTGGAAATAGACCAGCCCTCTCTAAAACTAGCTTCAAATAATCTCAATTCCTGAAAATGGATTAAGGTTATTCAGGATAGCAAGTGCCACTACCTGCCCACCTAGAAGCAAATGTAAATTCTCTCTGGAGGAAATTATCATCATTCTAGGTAGGCTTCAAATATTTCTATGAAGTTCTATATAAAATATCTGGCATTCAATCAAAAATAGCCAGGCTCACAAGAAAACAAGACAATATGACCAAAAGCCAAGAGAAACAAAGACAATAAAATAAGATCCATGTGAATTCCACATAATGATGATCAGACTTAGACTTTAAAAGAACTGAGATAAATATGTTCAACAAAATAAGAAAAACAGCTGTGAACTTCAGCACAGGACAGGAAACTAAAAAGAAACTAAGTAGAAATTCTAGCTCTGGAAAATATAATAACCCAAATTAAGAATGGGTTTAACAGCAGATTAACCACAGTTAAGGAAAGGAACTAGAAACTGGATTTAAAAAATATCCAGAATAAATACAGAGCACAGGGAACAAAGTTAGAAGGTCTAACATACATATAATTATAGTCCCAAAAAGAGAAGAGAGAGTCAGGCAGACATTAAAACAGAAAATCTGATACTATAACCACTAAGGAAAGTATATACATGATTAATTGAAAATCTTCCAACAAAGAAAACTCTAAGTCCCAATAGCTTCATCTACCATTTTAAGGATGAAATAATATCAGTATTAGACAAACTCCTCCAGGAAACAGATAGAGAACACTCCAATTTGTTTTATGAGGACAGCAAACTTTGATACCAAAATCTAGTAAGAACATTATAGTAAAAGAAAAGTATAGGCTAATCTCACTCATAAACACAGATGTAAAAATCCTAAACAAAATACTGGCAAACCAAAATCCAGCAACAGATAAAAAGGGATAAGTCCTCATAATCAAAAAGGGCTTATTCCAGAAACTCAACACTGATGATTCAATGTTAGAAAACTAATCTATGAAGTTCATAGTATTAGCAGAATGAAGGGCAAAATTCATATGACTGTCTCAAAGGATGGACAAAAGGGCCTTTAAGGAACATCCATTTATAATTTAAAAGTGAAAAAAAATCTTTATAAGAATAGAAAGAAACTTCCTTAATATGATAAAGGGAAACTACACAAAAGTCAACTTAATTTCTATATACCAGGAACCAATGGTGAGAAAATAAAATTTTAAAAGTAATACCATTTCAAAAAGCATCATAATATGTAAAATAAATAGGAATAAATTTAACATAAGATGTGTAAGATATCTTTACATAAAATAATAAAAGAATTAAAGAATGCTTAAATAAAGCAGAGGGATATACTATGTTCATGGACTGGGAGACATTAGAAATTGACAAGTTGAGTCTAAAATTTATATAGAAATGCAAAAGGCTATAATGTAAGCTTCATAAAAGCAAGGATTTTTCTTTGCTCATTGATGTCTATCAAGGCGAATTAAGGACCTGATACATAGTAGTTGCTCAGGAAATATTTGTTAAATTGAATTGAAATGTTGAATGCATCACTTAGGAGTTTAGAGAGTTCACCCTGAGCTGTGGCATGTTCTAATTTACCATCTTATTTACCTTCCTCTGTTTACCAACTCAAACAAAACCTCAAACTCTTCTGAGCCAAATGAAGCATTTGGAATCATTTGGTCTAGGTTTCCAATTTTTTCCCATTCTTTCTGCATGGGCATTCCTTCAAATAAAATCTTAAAGTGGAAGGGTAGAAAAGTGAGATAAATTGCTGCTCTGGTTCTATAGTGGGGGCCAGGCCTGATGTGCCAGCTGTCAGATCCTTTCTGCTGCTGCTGAAAGAACCAAGCTTGACGTAAGCCTGACATCTGGGCCCTTTCTTCTCCACCATGCCTTGCTACCTACCTGAGCCAGGAAGAACCCCCCACATAAGTCTGTCATTGCTAAAACAGTGCAAATCCTCCCATACTTCTTCTTCTTCTTTTTTTTTTTTTTTTTTTTTTTGGCTGTTAATGCTTTTAATAGAGTGGGTACAAAATGCATCAGTGCAGAAGAATGTTTTACATACTCATTAGCATGGTGGTGAGTGTAAAATTAGGAATACATCCTTAAACCTCAAAAACTATCAAGTTTTTACCTGCCACCTTTGTTAAAGTTCTAAGTGGTATTGGGGGGCGGGGCCAAAAAAATAAGAGGCTCTTTTCAGCTGTGGTCAAGTAGTCTAATGAAACTGTCTGGCAAGGACCGTGGGATTGTGAAGTTTCCCCAAAAGGGTTTTTAGATGACCATATCACAAATTTGACAAGTATGAACAATAACATATAGGCAAACTGAGTGGCTTAATTGCTTAAAAGCCTAGAAAGCAGCTATGGTATCTTACCTTAGAGAATTTAAAAACATTATAAATCGCATTTCCTACAGAGAAACCTTTTAAAGCATGGATGTGACTTTTAAGGATACTGAGAAAACATCAAGTTTTCATAAAGCTTCAGTAAACACCCCAAGGCACAAGTGTTCAAAACGGCCTGTTCACTAAAACGTCACTGCATTCTACTTTCAGAGGTATAGGTATGCTACGCTTGCAGTGAGAGGACATTTACTTTATCCTAGTTAAAAGCACCGGGTGTCAAGCTCAGCTTCCCTTTACACAGGATGAGCCAGTAACCCTTAAGATAGCAAATAGTTCGAGTACTACGTTTCCAACATGTCTTGCCTTTTGCTCTCTGATTGATTAGTCAGCACTAGGGCTCTTTGACCTGTAGTTCAGAATATTTTGAAAGCAGCTAGGACTACCTTGAATATAGTCTTGAAGCAATTTGGAGTTCTTCTGAAAGCTCACTCGATACTTTAATAATAACATTTAGAAAAGGGAAAAAGACAAAATTTGCAGTAGCTGAATCTCTTTCAAAAGAAGAAAAATAATGTAGAATCTGACATGTAGGTTAAAATGTTTTGTAATTAATGTCCAAAATTGCCAAGATTGTTAATACACATTTTGGTAAGGAAAAAAATATATTGGCAAAGTTAAGTACTTGTGTGAAATATACTATATATTAAACAGAAGAATCATTCCCACCACCAGTGGAAGAAAACCCACAGCAAGGGAAGCATCTAAAGGAGGACAATCAAAAGGTTAGGGAAGCTCACTAGCTTTCGAATACATCAACACACCTTGATTATAGAACTATTTCATTTTTAAAACTACAGTGTTTTAATGTACTTCTAGTAATAATCCAATCTAAGGAGCTGTAGAGGCTTATGAAAAAGACCTGTCCACCAAGATGCTGTGTTTCTAGTGTAGGGCTGAGTTAATACTTCTGTAAGAAGGAACTGATCACCCTCAGCATCAACAAACAGCCTTTTTCTTTTACACTGTAACTCATAATTTGATGACTTATTTCTCTTCACTAGCTCAAAATTAGGTAGGAAAAGGAACTAAGCTGACTGGTCAGACCCAGAAACACAATGATTTGGCAAGCCGCACAGTCACTTGGCCCATGGATGTGTGGTAATTTGCAGTAAAGTTGCTTGACTCGTGTTCCATTCCTTCACATCTGTAGAGGCATTCGATACAACCACTTTTCTTTGTCAACTTGAAGCTGCATACAGGCAAAGAGGTCACAAACTGCTGGGAGGCCGTAATGGTCTTGGGAAAAGTTACGTTCCTCCTGTAGGGGTGAGTTCAGTAATACTTCCTTGGCCTTCTTTCGAAGTAGCCACTTGTCCTCTCCTGAGGATAAATGGCTGAGGTTTCCCATTTTCTTTCCTGGCAAGATCCAGTCAGCTGTGTTAAAGGGACACCAGGAAGTGGCCGCGGGGTTCATAAGCTTTTGCTTGCCAGCTCTGTCTTCAGCACTTGGCACTTCTTTGAGACAACCTTCTTTGTATGAGGGTGTGATGAGCCACTCTGACAAAGGACTGTTCCTTATGACTTGGAAGGAATCTGCAATTCTAGAGGGAGCCACTGCCTTTGACGTCTTAGCTTGTTGCATTGCCTCTTTTCTGGAAGGAAAGAGCCACACACTCAGGAAATCTATACACTTCTCCGGCTCAGGATTTGGTTCTACAGGCATACCATTTTTGTCTTTTCCTTCTTTCTTCAGAAGCTATTTACACAGAGCTTCCTTCTCACAGTGCTCATCACACACACACTCTGCAAAACTTGTACAGGGCTCATTGGCTTTGCACACTTCCTCTACTTTATATGGGTCCTGAGGGTTCTGAACAAGCCAATCCTCAGTCATCAGGCTGGGAGTGGACAAGGGTTTCTTGGCCTCTACGTGGTCATTCAGGCACTTCAGATTGCCCAGGTTTTCAATCTCCACACCCTTGGGCTGGTTGCCCCAACAATTGGTACAGGAATCAGGCTTGACAAGCCAATCATTCACACTACAGGGCTCCTGGAACACCTGCAAGAGGAGCTCCCACTTCTCACTGGTTTCACAGCTACCCTTCCCAGGCTCCTCCAGCTTCTGGGATTCCTGAGCAGTCATCAGCCAATCAGAAAGGTCCATCTCATCTTGATCAAAAAGGTCCAGGTCTCCAGCCTTTTCAATTTCAACAGCATAAGAACTGGTAGAAGAATGGCTGTTACACTTTTGGTAAGTTGGTTTTTCAGGAACCTCTTGTTGCTGACTCTTGTAGAGCCAGTTTTCTAAGCCCTTTAGGTTGCCCCAGACATTACTGAAGAAACTGCAGGCTCTGGCAGAAGTCTGACTATTCTCCAAGGTCGGCTTTTGGGTGAGCCAGTCCTGGAGGTTGGTGCTGGGATGTAAGGAGCCTGACGACCACTGGCAGGTTTGCTTCCAAGGAGCCATTCGCTGAGAGAGACAGCTGTGGTGCTGGATGCTGACTTCTGTTCTGGCAATGGGACATAACCTCTTTTCTCCAGGAAAGGCCCAATATTTGATGAATTAGCATGAGCAATCAGGTGCTCAGGAATTTGGATGGTCTTGAGGGAGCCAAACCTGGTGATGGCCTGGCGCAGAGCAGTTGTGTCTGCTTCAAAGAGTAGGACAGTCGAATCTTCGGGTTTGAGGGTCAAATTGCCCAGTCTCTCCAGGCACACAGAGACTTGATTGCTAGATCTTTGTTTTGGGTGCACTCCAGTTGATGAATAAGACACCTGAACTGGCCCAGTAACCAGTAGAGCTGTTGGTTCTGCTGCTGAAGTGTCTCCTCTTTAAGCTGATAGATGAGATCTACCTGCTCATACAGCCATACCTCACGGCTTCGAAGGCATTCCAAGTGATGGCTTATGCAGCTGTGAATCTGGGCTTTGACCTCTTGCAAGTTATCTTTAATTTGCTGTTCAGCTCAGAGAACTCCACCAATAGCAAGCTCCAAGTCCCTCCGTGCATCACAACACCTCAAAAGGGGTTCTCTAGTACTGGCGCAGCCATTCTGGTCCTGTGAGGTACTCATTCTGCTCACTGTTCCAGCTCGAAGCGCCGTGCCCGGCGATCGGAGTGGAAGCTTCCTCGGAGACAGACCGGCCCGGTCAGGTAAAGGGCCGAAAGGAAGAGTTCTCCTCCTCCCTTACTTCTTAATTAAAATTAGAAAATCTCCTGTCAGAGGGCTTTCTACTCCTACTTCTTGCCTCTTCTCAATAATCCTGAGTGTAAATCTCACATACAAAACCAAAAATGGATCTTTAAATGATGTTTTCCTTTATTATAATAACAGAAGCTCCTAGAGGACAAGATTTCCATGTCAACTCTCTACGCTGAGTGCTGAGAAGGTATTAGATTGTCTGCTTCAAAACAGGTGTCATATTTCATTCAATTTTAATCATGCCAATGATGCTCTATTCTTCACTAGTTCTAATTTCTCTGTGATTCAAGAAGTCATTCTTTGCACTTGAACATTTTATGACAATATTTTCTTCAATTGGAACTGTCCTCGAGTTCTGTATAGAAATCCAAAAGGTTACGTATGTTCAAAGGGCCTTTTAAATTTCTCAATTTTCCTTTGTATAAAAATATCACCTTTCTTTCCTTATTTCTAGTTTAAACAGATACACATCTGAGGCCTCGAAAATACCTGGGCCCTGTCATTTGTTTGACAATAAACAATTTCCATCGCTTCTACCTCCAAATAGCCTCTTTCAACTGGAAGGAGATCTTTTCCGGCTGGATGAGAGCAGAAGAGGAATTGTAAGTAAATGTTAGCTCAGAATACATGATGACTTCTGAGTATGACAGGCACAGTAAGTAGTCATCAAACGTTTCTCCCTGTCACCGTGCTGACGCCCTCCCATCCTCTTTTACCATCTCTGTGTTTCTCTCTTCTTGAACTTCCTCTTTCCAGCCATTCACTCAATTCCATGAAGCCAGTGCTCAGCAGCTGCCAGAAAAGTAAGCCTTGACAGGACACTGCTCAGGGATATATTCTCCTTTCTCTCTTCCTGGGAGACTGTATTCTATTACGCGGGTTAATGCTCGTGATCATTCTTCTTGACCACCAGTGTAAAAAGGTGGCATAGAGGAAAACTTGGTTTTAAGCTTTTATTCTTGGGTTTTAAGTGCCTCCATAATTTACTGATTTGCAGTAAATCATTTTTGGAATAAAAAAACAATTAAAAAAACCCACTAAAATTCCAGCCAAAACTACCTTAAAGATAAAATTAAACCACAAGAAGGAAGAATGTATTATCACATTACTTCATTACAGGAGTGCAAGATGAGACCCAGCCCCAGGCAGACACAGGCAGGCTTTGAAGCTGGCAGCCCCAGGTCAGAGCCTTTGTGGCCCTCACCCCCTGTCCCCATCGCCCCCCAGTGTTCGCTGCATGGACAAAGAGCCACTTCGACAATGTAGAAAATGCTTTATGGAAAAACACCTGCAATGATGCAGTGGATGCTTTACTGACGCTTGGATTTGATATGTCAGCAAAGCACAGGATTAAAAACATGCCTCCTCTCTCCTCCCCCCAGCACAATCAGCCTGGTGAAGTTAAAAACAAAGGGAATCTCAAGAAAGCCATGATGAAATACAGAGCACATTCATCCCAGAAGAGCTGCTTTGAGTTCTCCTTTAACAACAGCATTGTGATCATTGTGCATAGTTTGTAGTCGAGGTTTTGTGTATAAGTGTTGAGTTGCTTTGCCCCTAAAATCTAGAATTCTACCACAACTGATTTATAAGGAAAATTTTGATGAGATGTATATTTTAACAAAAATACTCATGTCCCTGACACTGTGCTTCAAGTGTTTTTCAGAAAACAGCGGCAAGTATTCAAATAAACTCTCATTGAGAATAAGATGTGGCCAAAATTAAATGTGGTTCCATCCCTCATAACAACACAAATTTTAGAATGATGCATCATACCAGCTGTCTGGGAACAAATGTATTTTGTTGGCATGGGAACAAAAGAATTAGTCTGAATTTTGTAAATAAACTGTGGTTATTAAAATTACTCGAAACAAGCCAGAATAATAACCATTAAACATGAAAAGTCAATAAAAGTCTTTGAATTTTATTTCTGTTGCAATTATTATTCCTGTTTTCATAATGTGCTTTGGGATAAAACATAGTTTTGAGCTGTTAGTACTTTTAAATAGATTTCACTGCAGATGAGTTAGCCAACAGCAGCGAAGACTGTGAAGTTTTAAAATCCATTATGGAAAACAGAAATTAAAGGCTTGGAAATCTGCAAAAGACCAATTCTTCCTCTTAACAATTGTCATTATTATTGCCTCATTGATTTTCTGTCTACATAGCGTCTTCCTCTGTAGGGCTGCCTGTGACTATACATTTGTTAGTTACTCTTGATGACTGAGGTGGCTTAAAGACAAGCAGTGCTACCCAATGGAAGCTTTAAATATATTGATGTTGCTTCTCCTAATATCCATGCTACTCCCCCACAGATCACTGGGCTTTGTGGGAGGCAAATAAAGTCTTTGGGAATACAAATGATGATTGTTATAAGGGTGGGCCAGGCAGAAACAGCTAAGGCTCTGCCAGATATGGGTAACATGAGCCCAAAGCCACTGATACTAAAGGGATCCAGTTTTATTCTTAAACCTGGGAACCTGGGAAGGAAACTGCAGAATGCTAAGTTTATCTGTAGAGAAAATAAAGGACTTGGCTGGTATCCCTCCTGCTTTGTCCTTCTGAGGGCATCTTGTGGAAGAGATTTGCAAGGAAAATCTGCCCTGATTGAGAGAGGAGCAGAAAGGTGGGCTGCATGACATTTGCCACACCATGGATGAACCCAGGGGACAGCAGGCTGAGAGAAATAATGCAGAGAACTCAGAGGCTCTCATCCCTCTGTGGATTTTTAAAAAGACAGAAAAAAGGCGAACTCAGGGAAACAGGGTGGAATGCTGGGTGCTGGGGGCCGGAGAGTGTGGGGGGGGCGGAATGTGGAGATGTTGGGTAAAGGGTGAAGACTGGCAGTTGTTAAGATAGTTCTGGGATCTAGCCTACAGCGCGGCGACTACCGTTCGTAAGGCTGTGTTGTCTCCTTGAAATTTGCCATGAGAGTAGATCTTAAGCATTCTTACCACACACACACACACACACCACAGTAACTACATGAGGTGATGGAAGTGTTAATTAACTTAATTGTGGCAATCATTTCACAATGTATATCATATCATCATGTTGTTTTATGTTTGTTTTAAATATATACAATTTTATTTGTCAATTATACCTCAATAAAGGTAGAAAAAATTACTGAGAAAAAAAGGAAAGGTGGGCTGTGTGGGTAGGGTGCTGTCATTCTGCTTTCTCTTGGTTTTCCCCAACCTACAAACTCTTCTGAGAACCCCAGATAAGCCATGAGATAAGCCATGAGAACGCTCAATGATCCCTCTCACCCCAGAGGACAATTATACAAGAATATAGTATTTATTCTAACAAAAGCCTAGACAAGAATATGTTCAGAAAGAGTCTACTTAGCATATGGCTAGGGGTGCAGTATAAAGAATCTGGAGTTACTACCCAAGTTGGGTGGCTTTTGGAACTCTTCATTCTCAGACTCCTTGGGGAGATGCTGCTGCTAATCCCCCCTCCCTCCTTCCTGTCTTCCTTCCATGAATCCCCCGGGTGCCACATGGGCCCAGCACGGGGCCGAATGCTGAGTTATAAGGATGAATATGACACAGTCCCAGCTCAGGGGCCCACCCTCAAAGAAGGCAAACATCTACTGAGCGAGTTTGATGGGAAAACCTTTAACAGAGTTTCACAGAAAGTGTTTAAAGAGCACAGATGAAAGAGGGACATGGAGTGGGCAAGAGAGTTTTAAGGATGAGATTCAGGGCAGCAAGGGCTTTACTGAGCAAGTTGGTGTGACGACAAGCCCTGAGGGGAGTGCCTTGAGATGATACATAGGGCCGTTACCCTCAAGGAGCTTAAAGTCTAGTGGGGAACTCTCTTTGGTTTTCACGACATTAAATTCAGGTGTACAAGATAGTGACTTGACCATTCATGCCTTTAAAACCCTCCTTATTTCCTCCCCTACTTCTTCTTGTCCATTCATCTGCCCGTGGGCCTCTCGTCTCTTGCCTCTCAGTATCACCCTCAACCTGTGGGCTTTGCTAGATTCCCCCATCAAGAGGATCCAGACATGTATACATTCTTCTTGAGTTCTAGTTCAGATTTTCAATTACATGTCTCCAAATGAATGTCTTGCAGCTAGCCTCTCAGACTCAACATCTCGTGCACAATACACTATTCATCAGCCTAGCAATTCAAAGATGTGGTATTATTCTTTTCTTTTGCCCTCTAAGTCTTTGTGTTCGGTGAATTTCAAGTGAGTCTTCACATCTACTCCTTTCTTTCTACTCCCTTTGACAAGACAGAGTTCGAGCCCTCCTGATCTCTTGTCATTTGTGATGTGAATTTTAGTGCTATACCCTCTGAATTCATCTCTTTTCATCCCCTGTTCATCTCATCTTCTGCTACCAGATTAATCTTTCTAAAGTATAAATGCAGTCATAGAACACTACCCAGTTAAAGGGCAAAAATCCTCAGTGGCCGACAACTGCTTTCTGACCAATGATGGATTTCCTTAGCACCGCATCCAAGATTAGCCACCAATGCTCCTAACACATAGCGCAGTGCTTGGTAAAGAACAGGTGATTAACACAGGCTTGTTCTTTTTTTTGAATGGATGAAATGAGCCCAGCTAACGCTCTGGTCTTATTCTCCTCTTCACTGATGCTACCCTCTGACCAAGATATTAGTCACTATTCCCTGAACCTTCTGAGCCCGCATTCTGCTTCACATCTTCCCTCTTTCTGTTCCAAATGTCTTTCCTCCCTAATGCCTAGGTCACCTGTCCCCTTGTACTCTATGGACAACGGTAATGACACACATTTCATCTGCATTATGTTTTATACTTTTTGAAGTATTTCTCACACAGTATCTTGTTTTGATGTTCACATCAATCCTGTGGAAGGGTATTATTACTGACATTTTATGAACCTGATATCCAGAAAGGTTAAGTGACTTGCCCAAGAACACATGACTGTAGTGACAAAGATTGACCTAGAAGCAGTGGTGCTTCTCTGTTGGATCATACTAGTCCTTGAAGCCTCTCCTTATTCTCCTCCCCATGTCTTGGTAGGGGTCTCTGGGCCAACCTTTGTTCCCTCCTCAAACACACACAATTATCTGTGACTGTCTTGTTCACTAGATTCTCTCCTAAATTAATTGATGTGGTTAGACAGTGAGCTGCTACAAAGCTGTGACTGAAATGTTAAGTGTGACTGGATTTTATATCCAGTATATATTTGCATATATAATATATATTACATGATTTAGTTTTTGCACTTTTTAATAATCTTCCAATTTTTTTAGTATAGTTGACACACAATGTTCCATTAGTTTCAGGTGTACAAGATAGTGACTTGACAAGTTTATACATTATGCTATGCTCACCACAAGTGTAGCTACCATCTGTTACCATACAATGCTATTATAGTATATTTACTACATTTCTTATGCTGTGCCTTTTATTCCCATGACTTATTCATTCCATAACTGGAAGCCTCTATCTCCCTGCCCCCTGCACCCATTTTGCCCATCCCCCATGCCCCTCCCCATCCCCTGAACAAACCACCAGTTTGTTCTCTGTTATAGGTCTGATTCTGCTTTTTGTTTGTTTATTCGTTTTGTTTCTTTAGGATCCACATAAGTGAAATCATATGGTATTTGTCTTTCTCAGTCTTACTTCATTTAGCATAAAACCCTCTAGGTTCATCCATGTTGTTGCCAATGGCATGATCTCATCACTTTTTATGGCTGTGTAATATTCCACTCTGTGTGTGTGTGTGTGTGTGTGTGTGTGTGTGTGTGTGTACACACACACACATATAGAGAGAGAGCATTTATTCCATTGTATATATTCCATTTGTATATATTTCATATGGATTCCAATTTCTCTCTTCCTTTCTCACATACTCTCTCTTCTCACATATATAAGTCATATTTTCCTTATCCATTCTTCTACTGATTGACACTTACGTTGCTCCCATATCTTGGCTATTGTAAATAATGCTGCAATAAACATAGGGGGGCATTTATCCTTTTGAATTAGTATTTTTGTTTTCTTTAGGCAAATACCCAGAAGTAGAATTACTGCATTATATGGTAATTCTATTTTTAATTGTTTGAGGAACCTCCACACTATTCTCCTGAGTGGCTGCTCTAGTTTGCATTCCCACCAACAGTGCATGAGGGTTCCTTTTTCTCCACATCCTTGCCACACTTGTTATTTCTTGTCTTTTTGCTTCCAGCCATTCTGACAGGTGTGAGGTAATATCTTATTGTGGTCTGATTTGCAGTTCCCTGATGATGAGTGATGTTGAGCATCTTTTCATGTGTCTGATGGCCATCTGGATGTCTTCTTTGGAGAAATGTCTATTCAGGTCCTCTGCCCATTTTTTAATGAGATGGCTTGGGTTATTTTGGTGTTGAGTCGTATAAGTTCTTTATATATTTTGGATGTTAGCCATTATAGGATATATCGTTTGCAAATAGCTTTTCCCATTCAGTAGGTTGTCTTTGCTCTATATTTTAAGACAATTTATGAATTACTTGTGTCAGCGCAGTCCAGACCCTTCATGCCTGGGCACACCAGATACGACTGGAACTAAACCAGCTGGCTGCCCCAAAATGCTAGCCATAAAACCAGACAGGCTCTCCAAGGGCAGCCCCAGGCAACAAGATGAGGTAGGGGCCCACGTGCTCCATGAGAAGCTGGCAGAAGTACTACTCTCCCCCGCCACCCCTGCCCCAACCGTTCAGCAAGGACCTGGTACCCTTGAAGATCACAGGCTCCTGAAACCACTGCCTGCCTCCAAGCCCTGCCTGGGGAGGTAGACCCTACCCTTTTACCAGCTAGAGATCTTTCGGTCCCTTCCCCTTGGGGAAGAGGGACAGCAGTACCAATGTGCGTGTTCTTTCTGCATCTTTTGAGTTTGAGCCTTTATGCCAGTTAGAAGAAAAAAAAAACCCTCCTTTAAATTCCATGCCTGGAGTCCCTTTTACACATTTGTTCTCTGCTCTACTCGACTGTAAGCTCCTTGAGGACAAGAACTATGACTTATTCATCTTTGTGTCTTCTCAGTACTGATCACTGCCTGGCATAATATGCCTATCAAAAGAATGAAACGTTGTGCAAAAAAAAGTATGACCCTGCGAGTGAAATGCGCTGCATTATGCTTTATTTATTGGATCTTGAAGGTATTGTTTTTTTTACTAACTTATTTAAAATCATCTTCTGAGAAACTGTGTAACCAATGTAATCAAAGCTACTCATACTTTCAAAACTTAAGATACTCAGGTCAAAGGAGGGGTTTTGTCCCATGTATGTTATTATCAGACATTGTTTGGGGACTTTGTGATAAATATTGCTTTGTATAGTGTTAAAAATACCAAGTAAAATGTTAGACTATTTCTTTTCTTCCCTCTCTTTTCTGTAATTTATCAGACCAAATTATCTTGGCCACGGCTAGCAAATTACTCAGTGTCATTGCAAACAATGAAATCTTATCTGCTCCCATGAATGAGATTTAGTTTTACACATATCTGAACCTAAGAGATGCGTGGCATTTATCCATTTTACAGAGTGCTCCATATAATGGAAAATAATTTCCTGCGAGTGACCACCTAGCACACAGGTGGGAGCAGTCCTACCCTAGGTCCACCACTACCATGTTAGGGATTCCCTTCCTTTTCCGATGGCTTCGTTTCCTTGCACATTGAGGAAGTTCGCTCAGAGTTCTGATCCCCTTTTCTTGCTCGATCTAATCTAGAATTCGAAATTTATTAACTCCTGGTATGGAGAAAAATAAGGATGATTTTTAAATTACTTTGTTACTTGTGGATTATAGGAAACGTGCTTCTATAGGGCTGACTTAGAAAATTAGTATTCTTCTCATTTTATCTGTGTTATCTTGAAGGTGCATCAGAGCACATTAACCCTTTGGAACTATGGGTGAACAAGCCTTCTTTGGTGACTCCGTTGACTGCAGCCCCCGGGGTGAGGGGAGAGGTGATGGCGCGCAGGCAAGGGGTGGACAGCAAGAATACCACCCATCAAGACCTGATGAGAAGCAGCTTTTTGTTTTTAATTAAAAACATAACTTTCAAAATGCCTCATTCATTTTTTGTTTTTATAGACTCAAAACACAGGAATTTTTCTTAAATGAAAAACAGAAACAGTTTAAACTTTTTTTTTTTTTTTTAAGCAAGCAAGTTAAAAAAGGAAGGCCAGGAAATTGTCTTTTGTAATTCTGCCAGTCTCAATTTTGATTCTTTGTGCAACGAGTATCAGGATAATAATATTTGGTCGAAAAGAAAGAGAAGAAAGTTCCAAGAAGCTGTTCTGATTATTTGATAGGCTGATGTCAGGCTGGCTACTGGTCCTACAGTTGCTTTGACAGATGCAAAAAAGAAAACGCTACACAACAATTTCGACATTTGAAATATCCTAAGTAAGCTCATCTATAAGGAGACCCTACAAAATGTCCATGGTGATACTTGTAATTATTTTTGACTATTTCCATTAGTGTCACAAGTTGAAAGGGGGCCATGGGTCAAATTTAGATAAAACCAAAGTTAAATTAAGGGAAAGATAGAGGAATAGGATTTATTATGTGCCCATTATTTGCTCTTGAGTTTTGCTGAAACAATTGGCATCGAATCCTAGCCACACCCTAGGATCTTGTGGAAAGAATTCAACATTTTATGGTTGCAATGATTACGAAATACTCAGTTTTACCCATGGGTATTTCCTGACATTTCTCTGGTAAACTGTAGCCCTAACAGAAGATATCAGGAATTAGTGCAAGACATAGTCTAAAAAGCCATTGTCACTACAAAGATGAAAGCAACTTTGATGATCAAAAAGAAGTCAATAAAAAAAGACAGAAAATGGCCCCTGAATCCTTCCCTATTGTTCATTTGGGATTTCTTAATTTCCCTACTCTCAATATATTATGGAATTTTCTGTGTGAAGTTTTGCCACGAATTAGAGTGATGTCAACAAAATTCTACCTTAAGTCATATTTTATCACAAATTGGAGGAGCCCCAGGAGGGAGCACCATTTCCTGCCTTTAAGCAGCTGGTCTTCTAGTTCTGAGCATCTCAGACGGAGTGAGCTCAGCCGCCCTTCCGCGACAAGCAGGCGTATGCGGGCTGCAGCTGAACACTACGCTGCCGTCCCATGAGCCGTCGTCATCTGCAGCCAAATCTGCTCGGCTGTGGTCGCCTTTGCTCCTTGCTGCGCTCTGCCCACGGAGGGTTAGCGGCATTTGCCACCGTACCAGGTATCTGCAACCGTTCGTCACTGCTGTGCAGCCTTTTTATTCACCAGAAATGTCATGTTAGAAGGAAGGGTTCAGAATTCGGATACATCCGGCTTTGAATCCACTTCCACTAGTCACTACTCATGTGAGCTTGGACGAGTTACTCAGCCTCTCCGGGTTTTAGCGTGCCCTCGGTGAAACGAGGATGACAGTCCTGGCCCAATGTGGTTATTATCACGACAAGGGAACTACCGTGCGTATCGCGTCTCGGACAGTGTCTGTCACCTTCGTGCCTTTGATCGAGTGTAGCTATTATTAAATGTTTCATCCTAGTATCATCTTACATTGTGATCCTGTTTTGACTGTACATTAGGCTCTAGGAAATTCATGTATATCCATGTATGTGCACATACACACATACTCAGGCATATTGTATAAGACATGATATATACATAGATACATGGCATGTATGTTACACAGGATACAGATCGGAGAGTAGGAAGGAATTATGGGAGGTCAAGTCAATTCACTAATAGGTAATATTCAGCATCTACTAGATGCTCACGTTTGCCATTTTGTGCAATCCCCTACCTCAGTTCCTGTTTGTCAACATCTGCAAAGATGAAAAAAGTTTCCCTCTTAGCCGTACTTCAGTGTTTACTCTTCCCACAAGGTCTTAATTATCTAACCTAATGTTTCTACGAGACAACTAAAGTGTGAGAATCTGTCAATACCTATGGCACCTTCCGTGCACAAAGGCTGGTGGCACTTAGGAGAACGTTAGCAACCCTCTACCCAATGGCTGGGGAAAATGCGTTTATCAAAGGTTTCATCAAGACTCACAATCTCTATCGATAACGTTGTTGACTTTTTAGTTTAAGCTGTCAAAATTACCACAAAGAATAATTCACTATAACCAGAAGAACTGGATGAAAATAATCCTGTCATTTAAAAACAAAATAGGTCATTAGCTACCGTCACAGCCAGATTATTCTGGTTATTTTAGACTTATTTCATCAACATAATGGAAAGCGGGGGGAAAAGTAAAGTTCAAAAGAAAATCTGGTTGGGCGCCTGGGTGGCTCAGTTGGTTGAGCGACTGCCTTCGGCTCAGGTCATGATCCTGGAGTCCCGGGATCGAGTCCCGCATCGGGCTCCCTGCTCCGCGGGGAGTCTGCTTCTCCCTCTGACCCTCCCCCCTCTCATGTGCTCTCTCTCTCTCAGTCTCGCTCTCTCAAATAAATAAAATCTTAAAAAAAAAAAAAGAAAGAAAATCTGGTTTACGTGAGTACGAGGATGTCCATACATCTGCGTGTGATGACGTGGCAGCCACTGCCGGCTGCATACTCAGCATCCATTTCCCCCCTTCTTGGTCCAGGCCATCCTTCCTCTCCTAGTCCCTCACCAGTAGGTGCATCCCGATCGGTCTAGGCTAGTTTGGGCCTCTGAGTCCTCTTGCCAGGGATTGGACAGGCCAGGCTGAGCACGTGACCGGTTCTGGCCAATGAGATGTGAAGGGAAGCATTGGGGGGGCGGCAGTCGTTCTGGGAAAGATCTTCTTACTCTTCCGAAGGGCATTCTGGACACTGCCAGGTCTGCAGGGGATGCTTGGAGCTGCAACAGCCCCTTTGGATTGCTTCTGGGATGAAGCCATCACGGGAGGTGGGGCCACGGGAATGGCAGAGAAGCAGGGCCTGCCCTACCGGCAGAGTTCCGGTCATGGGAGCTAATCAGTCCCCAAGCCGCTTCCGCCAGCTAGGGGTGGGGTATTCTGCTGCTCGCAGCCAGCGCACCCAGGGGCAACCGGAAGCATGGAAGCGGCTTGGCCTGGAGACCGGAAGCCCGCCAACTGGGCCCAGCGGCAGCGGGGAGTGCCTACCTGTTCCTGTGACTCTAGTTCCTTGTGCTGTAGTTTCTTCTCTGTGCATCGCACCTGGTTAGCGCGGTTTTCTAGTTCGTCTTGTAAAGCCTGAAACGGTGTAAGATAAACACGTACATGTTAAAAATTCGCGTCCTCGAAACGAAGTCTTGCCACCTGAACTGGCATTAGAAAGGCCTCGATTCGAGCCATTACTGCTCTTCCTCGGAGCTCAGGCAAACAAAACCAGACTTTTAAGGTGACGCCCAGGTGTTTTCTGCTTTAGGAATAACCAGTATCACAAATGCCAAACAGAAGACAGACACATTAGCAGGTGTCAGCTCTGTTTATAAAAATGTCTCTGATATTCCCAGCACAGAGCCACAAGCATGCAATGAAGCATAAAGCTATCGCTAATGAATGTAGCTCTCTAGTCCACCTGCAAGGTACGCTGCACTCTGAGAAGTATTGTGACAGCCTAGCAATTGTAATGTCGGACTAACATGATAGGTTTCCAAATTATACTAATAGTAACCTTAAAGGAATTTCTTTATTAAGTCATGAAGGATGGTGTGGAATTTGAGGAGCCAGTAAGAAGTGTACGGAGAGAAGCTCTTTCAGTGGTCAAGTGGCTGCTGGAAACAGAATTCAAGTTAACATGGGAAATTTAGGAACTGTGAGATCAATAATCATCATTGCCTCCATCACTATTTTAAGTAAAGAGGGGAAGTCGAAAAGAAATAGAATGCACTCAAACAATCTGACGTAATTATGGATATGATATACAGAAAGTTACAGGGAGAAGGACACATGGCATGGTAACTGCAAAGGTACCAAATAAATTCTCAAAACAAAATTCATTCAATCAAGACAACGGACTTCCTGCTATGTGTCAAGAACTGTGATAGGCACTCGCGATAGAAGAGTAAAAGAAACCAGACAACAAAAAATTCCCTGTTCTCATGAAGCTTATATTACATTGGGGGGTGGACAATAAGCAAATAAGTGTAAGCAGCAGATAAGTGTAGAAGAGAAATAAAGCAGGGCAGGAGAATATTCTGGATTGAGGCCGGGGAAGGTATTGCAATATTAAGCTGGTGGTCCAAGAAGACTTGAGCAAAGACTGGAAGGAGGAGAGAGAGCAAGTCATGGACATCTGCAGACAGAGCCTTCCAAGCAAGGGACACTGTATGTGCAAAGGCCCTGAGGTGGCGTGTTCGATTCAGCATGGAGAGTGGGCACAGGGGGAGCCAAACCATCAGGGACATCGTAGGTGCCAAGTCACATTAAGTCACGCAAAGCCTCAGAGGGCAAATAAAAACTTAGATTTTATTCAGAGGTAGAAAGAAGGCTACTGGAGAGTATGGGCAAGTGTTGCTTTAGTTGCTATGAGGAATATATGGAAAAGGGGTAAGGGCAGAAGCAGGGAGGCAGGGTAGAGGCATTGAAACATACTGGGGAAGGACGATGGGGAAATGGACCAGGGTGGTGGGTGGTAGCAGTTGGGGGTTTGAAGATAGAGTGCCAGCCCCAAGAGGTGGATGCAGAGCATGGAAATAAAAAGATCCCCAGGATTTTGGCTTGAGCAGGTAGAAGGCGGCAGTTGGGGAAGGCAGGGGAGGGGTCGGAGCAGACATCTGTTTAGCTTGTGATGCGTTACGTTAGGTCTGGGATGCCCATTACACATCCAAGCAAAGATGTTGGGCTGCAGCTAGGTATATCTACATACAGATATACACAGTGGTTCCTCACCTTCTCTGGGGTTCTAGATCCAGCAAGCCAGTGTCTGATGGGATGTGGTCACTCCCCACGTGGAAAAAGTATGCGTATGATTCGGTCTTTGATTTCAGGGAGTCTACAGATTGCCTGAAGCCCATCCACGGCTGAACCCCAGGCCAAGAACCACTAATTTAAAAAGTACAAAGGTCTGAGGATGAGGTTAAAAGCTTTAGGGGCTCTTTGATATTACGCCTGACTATAAAAATCCCCAATTCAACCAAGTCTGCCAATGAGCTTGAAGGTCTTCTTGTTTACAATTCTGGTATTGTGGTCTGGGAATGTAACTGTTCCTATGTTTGTTGGTCAAGTCGCAGTTTCTTTTTTCCTTTTGGTAGCTACCAATAAATAGGATCGTATCCGCTTCTCCGATGGCATCATCGGGGAGAGGAAGGATTACTGTAGTGGGAAGAATGGAATGTTTGCATGTTTTTTTGTTCCCAGGCTTTCCTGCTCTCCCATCCACCCTCATCCTGCTGTCAGAGTGATCATCTTAAACCGAAATCTAATTATGTTAGTGCCCCACTGAAATGTTTGAAGAAGACTCCAGCGTCCCTGAGATACAGCTCAAAGTCCTGAGTGTCGCTTGCAGGGACCTCTGTCTTCTGGCTCTGGCCAGGCTGAGCCCCGTGAAGCCTCGGAGTCCTGCTGCGGGGCCGTGGCCAGGATCAATATCACTGACTGTGTGCGGTATATTTTTAACCCTCACTGCAATCCTGGGCAGTAGGTGCTGCTTCCTCTGCATTGGAGAGCACAGAAATGAGGCTCGGCGAGGTTCCATAGCCTGCTCAGGTCCCCATGGCCTGTTCTCAGGCACTGGACTAGAATTTTAAAACACTAACTTCACATTCTGTACGTTTTTACTCGCGCTGCCTCCTTCTCCCTCTGTACCTATTTTTCTCTTTTCTTTGCCTGCAAGCTGCCCCACCTGCTCTGCTTGATGGCATCAATCCTGAGAACTAAGAATGGACTCCTCTGGGCTTTTATCCTTCTAGTGCTTCAGAGAATCAGCGTCCGTGTCCGTGCAGAGACATCGGGGCTCTCCCCCGCTCAGGCCTGCAAGCCTAGCACCAGACCAGCTCGACGCCTGGCACACACTTGACGCTGAATTCATGTTTGTGGAAGGAGCTAATAAATATTTGAGCTATCCTCCCTGAGGAAATGTACTTTAATCATCAGGGCTTCCAAACGTCCTGAATGCAGCACATTCAATTAAAGGTTATTATGTTTCTCGAAACACAGAAGATACAACTGTACCTTCCAAATATCTATATCTAGACATATATATGTATATAGATGACATTATTGTTACATATATTGTCTGCTTTCTGCCACAATAAAAAATACACCACTTCCTGTATTTTTTTTTAGTTTTAATTTTTAACTTTATTTTTTTAAAGATTTATTTATTTATTTGAGAGAGAGAGAGAGAGCATGTGCTCGTGCACATGCACGGTGGGGGGTGAGGGGCAGAGGGAGAGGGAGAGAATCCTCAAGCAGACTCCCCGCTGAGCGCGGAGCCGGACGACCCTGAGATCATGACCTGAGCTGAAACCAAGAGTCCGATGTTCAACCGACTGAGCCACCCAGGCGCCCCTAGTTATTTTTATTTCATAGAAGAAAATAAAGGAGATGTGCACCTCTGTTGTCTTAAACAAAACATTGCTCCCTGCCTCCTGTCTCATCTCCCTCCTCCTAGTGCGGCAGCAGACCCTGGGAGCGGCCACACGCAGCGTCCCCTGTCCTCCTCTCTACCCTCTGGGCATCCCCGTCACACCGGCCAGCTGTCCCCTCCACACTCCTGAGTCCGTTTTCATCAGTCACTTGTTCCCTCCCAAATGCCCAAGCCAGAAGCCAGGTTTCTTCCCCATCCCGTGGCAGTTTTTGGCCCTGTTCATGCCCCGATGTTTTTTCCCTTGAATTGTGAGCGACTGAGTCTGCAGAGTGAAGCCAGGGCTCAAGGAAGGAGGCTGCCGCGAAAGCACAGGCCAGACGGGACAGGAAGGTTTGAAGGAGGGCCGGGGGTGTCGGTGGCGGAATCATGAACGGGGCGTCGAGGGAAAGAGGGCCTTCGAGGTACCACAAGGCTTTGACGCTGGACGACCACAGAATAGACACCGTGAACTACTGGAGGGACAAGGAGCCAGAGCAGTGGGGGCCGGCTGGTTTTTGACAAGTTGAGTTTAAGGTGCTGGTGGGACTTCACAGGGGACAAGTCCCACTGGGAGGGGGTTCTGAGCAGCGGAGAGGGGTCTCAGACTAGGTGCAAACGGGGCACTTCCTTGGGGCAGTAAGTCGAAAGAGAAGACGTTCGAGAATCTGACTCCTGGCTCACAGCCCACAGAAGAGCGGGCAGAGGGGGAGGAGACCAAGGGGGCCGGTGAGAACTTGGGGGGCAGGGGGTGGCTGAGAATTGAGCCTTACGGGACTCTAGCTGAAAGCGTTCCTAACAGGACAGGTCACAGAATTACATCTGATCCTTTCTCCACACTCCACACAGTAAAAAGACTAAGTCAAACATATTTTATCAATATTATCAAACTAGAAGTGAAATTACACTTGCTTTTTAAAAAGGTACCATTTTTCAAACTCGCTCATAATTTAAAGATGTAAGATGTGACCCTTTGAAGGTTAATCAGAGAAAGCAGTATGTCTAGAAATTACTTTTATTATCTGTTAAATATCAGTTTAAAAAATTGAAAAGTAACCAAATAATATACCACTTTCAAAAAAGTTCAGATGTACTTAGATGAAAGGAAAATGATGGTTTATATTGGCAGCTGTTCCTGGTCTCATATTCTAAAAAATTATTAGGCCATTAGAGTTCCAACCTCAGAATCTGACATAAGGACAGTGTGAAAGTGACCACAATTACTCAATCAGTACAAGAAGGAACATTCTTTCGAGTTGTGGCTTCTTTATTCAAAAGCCTTCAGATCTGACATTTGACACACACACACACACACACACACACACACACACACACACACACAATCACAACTTTTGGTTTATTCCTGAGAAAAGCCCGTAATAATGAAAGAACAGAATGTCCAACATTGGATCACAAATATAAAACAAAATCCAACTTGCACGGTTAAACTGTTTATTCTGCAAAATTATTCCTTATCTCTCAGCTCTGCTGTGTTAACTTGCATCATTACTGAAAAGGCAGTTCTTTTCTCCCAATTAAACTTGCCTTTAAATGCCACGTAAGTCAGCTTGCTGTAGGAAGCTACACTGTGCCGACTTTCAGAGTGCTTTGTGGTGGTCGGGAAGAAAGAACGACACTTTCCAGAAGAAAAATGTAAATGACATAATAAGCTTTGCAAGGACAATGAGGGTATACCACACTCTTTAAAAGGGAGCATGTTATAAGATAATTTGATTTGTTTGTTTAAAATATGAAAATAATTAGGGCAAATTAAAGTCTGAAAGATTATACATGGCAATGGACTTCGCGGGGTGAGGAGAAGGGCTGGTGGCTAACGTCCCCATTAAATGGCACCTGCGTCAGTACTAGAGCTTGGCTGTTGGTTTGGGGGGAAAGAAAGAGTACTAGAGTTGATGTTATTTTCATAAAATGTATAAACACGATTCAAAGCAAAGCACTCAACTTGTAAAATCATGCATTAAGGACTTATTTGTAGTCTTATTAAAAACCAAAGTTTCTCTGGCAGTTCTCAATTAAACAAACATGAAATGATGGCAGATACGTGCCTTTTAATAATGAATAAATGACACAAAAGAGTTCGTTTCAATTATAAAGTGGTTAACAAGTTATTTTATGAAGGAAAAAGTCATTGGAAGGGAGAAACCCTGTGCTATAGTGATAAGAAAGAAAGGGGGCATCTGGCTGGCTTAGTCAGAGGAGTGTACGACTCTCGATCTTGGGGTCATGAGTTTGGGCCCCACAGTGGGTGGAGAGATTGCTTAGATAGATGGATGGACAGATGGATAGATAGACAGACAGATAGATAGATGGACAGATGGATAGATAGATAGATAGATAGATAGATAGATAGATAGATAGATAGACAGATCGATCGATCGACAGATGGATAGATAGACAGACAGATAGATGGACAGATGGACAGATGGATAGATAGATAGATAGATAGATAGATAGATAGATAGATAGACAGACAGACAGATAGACAGAATGTTCCCAGTATACAAGGCATATGACAGAGGCTTTCAGACTTAGTCTTTTGGTGTGACCAGAAGACTTTCTAGAGATCTGACCTTGCCCTCTCGGCCAGTTCTGCAGATGGAGGTGGGGGTGGGCATCCATTCTGGCCCATGAGAGCTATCACCTTGTGATCCTTTTTCAGTAGGCTGTCTGGGCAAGCAGATTTGTCCTCAGCTCATCACCCAGAATATCTGGCCTCCAGGTTCTCACCAGAGACTATCATCTCAAACTCTCTACTTCCCCATCTTTACCAAAACCTCCATTGTAAGAAATTTGGAAAACTACGTTCTAATCAAAATAGAATCGACAGGAAAAAGCTTCCCTCTCCTGAGTCACTTCTGGAAACACTGTCAGCAGAGTGAACTCTTCCATTTTGTTAGGTAGACTGTAGGAGTATGCCTTCCCGCTTTTTAAGAGTTTTCAAACCAGTTCTTACTGACTTGAAATTTAATGCATTTTATGCTTACATTCTGCCTCATCCTGTGTTGCCAAGTTTTGGCAAAATGCCTATGTCTGACTTTTTCACAAATCATCACAAGGCCTACGGGCACATTTTTCTGAGCCTGCCGTACATTGAGGGGCAAAGGGTAAATGGACCCTCTCCTTGGTTCTCTCCCATAGACCGTGTTCTACATGTTCTCTGGGAAGAGGGAATCTTGAATAGTGTAGAGTTCTTTTATTTGAAGAAACTGGGGTAAAGCATATGTAGACCAAAAAGTCATGGATTAAGTTTTGCCCTGTATAAATACAAAATTGGGGTCCTCAAAGTCACTGATTTTGAAGACTTTGGGTGAGGTCTGTGGTCATGAAACGAGGAAGCAGATGAGCCTCTGCTGGGTGAAATGCAGAAGGGGCCTCGTTAGCAGCAAGCTCTGCACAGCCAAGGAGTTTAATAAGCAAAAAAGCCGAGTATTTGTACCAAAGATGCTGCCCAAAACAAGTCCACCTGGCAAACTGTTGAAAATTGATGGGTAGATGGGGGTTCTGCATACTATTCCCCCTACTTTTGTGTATGTTTCAAAGTTTCCATAATGAGGAGCTAAAAAAAAATGTTAAGCTTTTCCTACTTAAAAAACATGAAGTCACCATATCCTTCCTTTCATGAGGTTTGAATTTGCTATCTTACTTCAGAGAAGACATGATTCATTCATCATTCAATGGGTAGGAGAGATATAGAAGGACTTCCCCATGTGTATTCTGAACATAAAGTTAAGGAAGCAAGGAGTGATGTTCATATTTTGACCTAAGGAGAAGATAATTGGAAAGGGAAGGCTTATTTATATTTTTATTAAGATATAATTTACAGACGGTAAAATTCCAGGTTTATTTTTTAATGGAAGTGGTCTGTTTTCTATTTAAAACATGTAAGATGATTTAAAACTTTGTGTCATAAAATATCTATTAAGATTATAAAATCTTGATATAAACCATCATCCCGACTGGTTTATCTATCAACCGGAAATGACACCTGATCTGTGACTACAGGGAAGAGACACTAATTATGAAGGGGATATAGGCATGACTCTCATTTAAACCTTAATTGCCTTTTTTTTTTTTGAAGATTTTATTTATTTATTTGACAGAGAGACACAGCGAGAGAGGGAACACAAGCATGGGGAGCGGGAGAGGGAGAAGGAGGCTTCCCGCAGAACAGGGTGCCCGACGCGGGGCTCGATCCCAGGACGCTGGGATCATGACCTGAGCCGAAGGCAGCCACTTAATGACTGAGCCACCCAGGCGCCCCAAACCTTAATTGCCTTTTTAATAATGCCCACATTTGTGTAAGTAGCATTACTTCGATTCAGTTTACAAACGGTGCCGACATTATTTCTGATGAGTCGGTTTTCTTTGGCATGTCAACGGACACCGAAAGAGCAGATGATTTTCTACTATTGCTAACTGAAAGCTAGGGAAAATGAAAGAAAAGCAACAAAATCTCACTACTTTTATGTCAGATTTATAGACTTTTTTTAAAGCACATCTTGAACAACTGGGATACAGCAGGAAGACCAAGCCCTGTCTCCCAGATGAGGAGATCTAACTCTGGGGGGGAGCGAAGATGACACAATGGCAGAGTGACATTTTTCCTGGGTGGTCTCACTGGCTATTTACAGAGGCCACTATAGCTCCTGTCTGATTTTATTTTTTTAATAGGCTAAATCTATTAACAAAAGTAACAAGTCTTCAACTGAAATGCCAGTCAAGATTTCTTTCAAAGTGATTTCTTCATTTAGACCTACCGAGGATGAATAACAAACCATAAGAAAGTTTTATTAGTGATTCTACAGCAATGGAGAACAGGCTCATACTAGAGATCTAAAGAAAACCAGAACCACAGTCACTGCAGAGGCCACTAATGTATTCAAAACACAACAGTATATATATATATAATTTTATGGCTACATTCAGGTTTTTAATTTTTTTTCACATTCCAAGCAAGCACATTTTTTTTCTTTTTTAACCCTCATAATTCAGTCTCTGGTGATATTGGTATGGAGAAAAGGAGATCTTTGGGGGTGTTAACCCCATACATGTGTTACTCTTCACATCAGGCAAGAATCCTTTCAGGTGGAAAGTTTCTAGTCCTTGTTGCAACAAACCACATGTATAAGAAATTGCACTTGGACGTGAGCCATTGCTATAGTATGTAGCAGGCTACTGATTCAGCATGAAAGGCAAAATTATTGTGGCCAGTATGAAAAACAAGAATAGTGTTTTCACCCAAGAAGAAGAAACTTTTACCTAATCTCTCTTCTCTTTTTCTCACTTATTTTCAGGCTTTTAAAATTCCTAAAGAACTTCCTTTAAAAGTCCTAAAAATGCACTTTTTAAAATGTTGGTGTTTCCTGGTCTTAACACAGGTTCTAGGAACAGAAATCATGTTATTCCAAGACTATGACCTGAGGAAGCTGGCATCTCCTGACGCACCTTATGTTTCCCTAGTCACACAAAGACCCTCCTGACCTGACCCATGTCTCCTCTTCAAGTAGCCAGTATTTTTCTACTCAGGAAATCCAAAGCACAGGTTCTTATCTCAGGTAGTAGAAACTGAGGATCAAGTTCAAGAACCACAGCTAGGATGTTTCAGGATCATGGAAGAGGGCAACAGAGTGAAAAGTGTTGACGTCTTGCAGACCACCCCTCTTCTGCAAAAGCCCAGGGAAGAGGGAGCACCCATAAGTCATTCATTTCAATTTCGACTTTCTTACAACGGCTAATCAGTCACACACGTGATCCCTTGAGCCTGCAGCATTCATTCCAACAAACCGTGAAATGTCTCCTCTATTAAAACTGAAGAAGGGATGTGCCGGCAAAGAGAGAAGACAGATAAAGGAATGGCTACGGGGCTCCCTGCGGAGGTGGCTGGGGGCTGTCATTAACCAAGGGGCGGGGGACAGACGGAGCAGAATTAAAATATATGGAAAGGAAGAGAGAAAATACATTTCTGTGTGAGACAGATTCAGTGGTAATATGATGCCAGTGACGACCATGAGCGAGAGAGAGATCATGAAGGAAGCACTTTGGGGCAGTGAGATCTTGAGTTGGGTGTTAGAGGTGGAGTGCGCACCATGACACCACTGTCCCCTGTCCCGTGGGCAGTGGCCCCCAGCTCCAGCAAGGACCTTCCTGCTGAGGGCCCTAAAGCTCATCTCCACACACATCTCGCATGTCCTCTGGTGCGGTGTCTCCCACTGTCTCTGTGTGCACACAGCTGCTCACCATCATCTCAGACTATCAAGTCCAAGACCAAACTCATGGTGTTCCTCCTCCACCAGCTTCCCTCCCCACTGTCCTGTCCATCAGTGACACAGCCCTTTTTCTGCCACCACCCGGGTTTAAACTCACAGCCCTCCGTGGGCTGTCCCTCTTTCAATTCTCAGTCCCGGTTAGTTGCCCAAGTTCCTTCAATTTCTATTTGAAGGCACTCTTACTTCAGCCTTCATTTTTGCACACTGGGATTCCATATTTTTCCCGGCTGTGAACTCCCTGCAACTCCCTGGAAGACAGATTTTTCTCAAAGACTATCTTTTTATTGCCATTTTCCACCTCCAAAAACATAAATGCCTGACCATCTCTTAACCCTGTCAAGGTTAACATTCTTCTGCCTAGTTCCAAATCCCTCCATAGTCTTGCTTACTGTGCTCAGCATACTAACTCAAAGCTAACACGTTAGCTCCCACAGGTCAGGTGCTGTGCTAACATGTCAGCTCCCACAGGTCAGATGCTGTGCTAACA
>NW_027397112.1:5782282-5793111 GCF_003265705.2 Callorhinus ursinus
GCTGTGCTAACATGTCAGATCCCACAGGTCAGGCACTGTGCTAACATGTCAGCTCCCACAGGTCAGACGCTGTGCTAACATGTCAGCTCCTACATCAGGCTAGGAGCCTTAAATACTCCACTTCTTTTCACAATAACTTTCTGAGAAGCCTTACTTGGGAGGCAGCTAAGGCTGGTACAGATTGCTCAAACTTTCCAGCTAGAAAGTCATAAAAAGAGGAAAAGGCCCCAGGTCCGCTGGGCCCGGGAGGAGGGAATGGTGCTGCCTGAGCACTGCCTCTGCCTCTCTGCTGCCCCCCCTCCCTGCCCCACTGCCCTTTGGGCCTCTGTTCCTTTCTTCATCTTATCTAGAATACCTCCAACTGTCCATGCTAATGCTACTTTCCTTCAAAAGCCTTCAATGACTGGAAATGATCTGGGTTTGGTCTGAAGATATTTAGTCTTTAACTTAATGAATCGAAATGTATAGAAGGTAGGAGGAAAAAGAAGTTTCTGTGTCACAGATTCAATAGTAAAAATGATGCCAGTGGTTTGCCTATCAGAGTATGGTGTCACAAAAGAAGGGCATTACGCCATATTCTGGGTTGAATTACATGCTCTCAAAAAGACATGTTGAAGTCCTAACCTCAGAATCTCAAAAAATGGCTTTATTTGGAAATGGGGTCCTTGAAGATGGAATTAGTTAAGAAGAAGTCATACTGGACTAGAGCAGGCCCTTAATCCAGTATGACTGGTCTTTCTATATGAAGAAGAAGAGGGAAGAGGTTGGCCATGTGATACCGGAGGCAGAGACTGGACAGAGATGCATCTACAAGCCAAGGACACCGGAGATTGCTGGGAAACACTAGAAGGTAAAGAAGCAAGGGAGGATTCTTCCCTGGAGACTTTAGCACGGCCCTGCTGACACCTTGATTTCAGACATTTAGTCTCTAGAATTGTGAGACGGTAACTTTCTGCTGTTTTAAGCCACTTGGTTTTTGGTCCTTTGTGATGGCAACCCTAGGGAACTCATACACACCAAGGAACTTCCTTTGTCTTACATGTTTTCTCTCTGAAATACTGTAGTGCATGTGCGTACGCACACACCCTGAAGCATACACACATGCATGCACATTCCTTTTGCACTACCTAGTTCTAGACCTCATTTTGTCCACGTAAGGACCAACAGCATTCTCATTGTGTGACAATCTGTAGACTTGGAGATTTTCTCCAAAGTTGGCATTTGAAGAGTATTACAATTATATGTATCCATTTGCATTTCTATCATTTTGTGTCCATGCTCATATAGGTTATAAAGGCAGTCATTCCAGTAAAACATTGGCGTATTCCTAGACCATGAAAGAGAAGATGCCCAAGACGTGGAGGCAGAGATCCTTAGGTGAGCCTGTTTCCGGCATTCCCACATTCACAGAGGGGATGGAAATTATATATGCCACAGAAAGTATTTTTCTCTTTCTTTCTTTCAACCTTAAGATACTGTGATATCTGGAGCCAATACTTACAAAGAAAGAAGTTTAAAACTTTCTGTTTAAACCACTTAGAATGAGAGGATTTACAAAGATCCTGTTTAATGTTCAGCTGACACATTGTCAAAAACATTTATCATGCAACCTTTTGAAGTTTCTTCCACTCCCTTTCAGTTATTAAAGCTTGGATTGCAGTTAGTTATCAACAACAAAGCATACATGTGATAGTGTTTTTATAGTTAGTCTTTCAGTCTGATTTCTGAACTACTAAGCAAAATTAAATTCTCCTGATCAGAAAAATGATCAGTGACCTAGTTTTCATGCTGAATGCGCAACACAATTGATCTCTGATATCACTTCTGTGGGGACCCAGAAGACTATGGAGGGGGCTTGGAAATTTCACTTAAGTGTTTTATAATGCTTCAAATTTAAGACTCTTCAGATATAAGAATGGGCCACTTTAAGTTAGCCTACAATTCTTTCAGTGCCAATTAGGAAACAGTGACCTACATCACTGAGATTTCTCTGGCAACTCAATCCTAGTATAAATTTCTTCACATTGAGAATAACTCCAGTTCACATTTTCCCAAGAGGAATCAAAACTCTTTCTAAATAATTCCATTGAATAATGTTTTTAAAGTGTAGACAATATATTAGCCCTCATTTGGAAAGCACTAAGTTGGGTAAGACGCAGTCTTACTTTTTAAGGGGCTTACACTATCACAGGAGGTATGCAATCAGGACAAAAAAAGCAGGAGAACAAGAAGTGTCTTAAGCATCGAACTGAGAAAACAAAAGAGAAGAGGGAGGACAGACGAAGGAGTTCAAGGACACCACAAAGAAGCAAGCAGATCAATACAGAATGGGGGACATTCTACAGGACCACGATTTTTCTGTAAGAAGTCGACAGCACAGAGTAAAAAGTGAGAAAGGGTCTGCTTTTAATTGAAAAAGATATAAGGTAAATAAGCACCAAATGTAATGTTTGGATCTTGTCTGGATCCTGATTCAGACCAGTCAACTGCAAAGTGGCATTTTAAACTCAAGTGGGGATACCTGGTTATGAAGTAGGCATTTGATGGTACTAAAAGACAATTGCTAATTTTCTTCGGTATGACAGTGGCCCTGACCGTGCGAGATAATGTCCACGTTTTCGGAGAGGCATTCTGGAACATCCAGGGTAAAACGACATGACATCTGGAATTTGCTTTAAAGTATGTTAGAAAAGAAAATGGGGAGAAAAGATCAAGTACATGCGGCCAGATCTTGATAATTATTGAAGCTGCATGATGATGGATAATTATTGAAGCTGGGTATAGAGTACCATAATCTCTACTTCGGGTAGGTGTGCAAATTTTCAGAATAAAATTTAGAAATATATGTATACAATAAAATGAAATGGCGGGGGCGAGCACGAAATTATCAGGAAAGTCTTCAGGTAGAAAGTGGCACTTGGGGGAAACCTTGAATGATAGTTGCAATTTGGACAGGCAGGTGGGGAAAAGAGAAGAAATGTCTGCCAAAGAAATAGCATTTGCAAAGGTAAATAAGAGGAAAATGGACCTGCAGTCCAAAGGAGCAGCCCCTGGGAAGGCGAGGCAGTCCCGAAAACAGAGTCAAGGTCAGGGCACAGAGGCCTTGAACGCCAGGCTGAGTTTACACTTAATTTGGTGAAGAGGAGATGCACTTTTGTGCCATGCTTAAACTCATACATAATTACCTCCTAGATACCAATGACACACGTCCCAGGCTTAGCACGTACAAAACTGGACGTTATTATCAGTTCTTCTACTTTCTTCCTCTATCCTCCTACCCACCCTGCCCCTTTGCCTAAACCTATTTATCTCCCTATGTATTCGGAGCTAGATTAATGGAACCCATGTTCCCCCAGTCATCCGAATCAGGAAGCTCAAGGACACGCCTGAATTTTCCCTACCCTTAAACCTCCTGGTGGATCATCTACCCGCCTTCTAACTCTGTCGTCTCCTCTCCAGCACACTGTTACTGTGCTTGCTGATTCTCCTCTGGGCTATGAACGCACTCACAGGCCTCTCCTTTCCGGCTCACTGCTGCCAGAGTAACATCCCGATTGACTTCTCCCCATGTCTACGAACAGCACCAGCATCAGCCACACAACCCAGCCCATTATCTCTAAGGAAAAAGCTCAGGAGGTTTCCTCAAGAACTTGCTTTTATCTCACTTACCCCCCTCCCCCAGAGTCCTGGTTTTCCTCACTAAGCCTTGTGGATTCAATGTCTTCAATACCTTGGCTTGGGTCCACGTGGTGCCATCTCAACTGACATTCTCGGACTGTGTTGTCAGAGCTTGCTCTCTGGTCTCCACTCGCTCCTGGCGGCTCCTATCGGCCTAGTCTCCACGGAGCAGCCCGTTATGACTTCAAAAGGCATATAAGAAGTTATCATGGCATCCCTTCTTCCCCTAGTCCCCTCTGCCCCGCGCAAGTCATCAGTAAGTTCTGTTGCCTCTGCCTTACAACATGCACGACTCGCCCCTTTCTCTCTGCCTCTGCTTCCACCAGCCCCATCTGAGCCATGGCCACCTTTCACCTGAAGACTCCCTCAGTAGCCTCTGGTCTCCCTTCATCTCCCTCCTACACCTTCTGCACTCGGTAGTCAGCTCGACCCACTCAAGCGTGAATGGCTCTCACCTGCTCACAGCTCCCCAGGGGCTTCATGTTACACTTGGAATAATACCCCGCCCCCCCCGAGGTGGGTGAGGCCCTCAGGGCCACCTGTCCCTCAGACCTCCTGTACCGGCCTCTCTCTTGTCCTCCCGGTCCAGCCACACACCGGCTTCCTTTTGTTCTTTGAACATCACCAAATTTGTTACCACCTTGAGACTTGTAACTAGCTCTTCCCTTCTTTCAGGAATATTTCCCCATGATCTTCACATGGTCAACTTCTTGTAGCTAGTCTCAGATCATAATCACTTGCTTGGGGACACCTTTCCTGACCATGCAGCCGAAACTGGACACCGGGTCATCCTTTACGACATCCCACCTAAGGTCTCTGCAGAACACTTATTACCATTTGATCCTTTTCTTCATTATTTTCTGTTTCTCTTTTATTTAGAAGACCCTATGAAGGCCAGGAATGGATCCTGTTTACCACTGAATTTCAGGGACCTAGGATAGAGCTTGGCATATTAGAAGGGGCTCAATAAACACTTGCTGTAGAGTATCTGGTCATGTCCTCCTCTCCTGGAAATATTCCAAAGGTTCGTGCGCAGTCTTCAGGCACTGCCTCTAGGACTCCTGCCTCCTGGTCTGTCTCTGCCATGCACTGCCCTTGCCCACACCTCGTGCTGCAGCAACACTGGCTCTCTGAGTTTAGCACACCTACCATCTTGCTCCCACCATGGGGCTTTACATATTCCTTTCTATCTGGAGCATGATTTTGCCACTTAATACTTAATGATCTCTCTCCACACATTCTTTAGATCCCAGCTTAAACATCACTCTTATAGAGCAACTTCTCCAGTCCGGCCTGCTAGGATGACCTCCCGGAGCACCATGGGCCTCTCTTTGGTAGCTCCATCAGGATCATAATTTTTATATTCATGTCTGTGATTGTTTTATTTGACTGGCATCTGTCTCTTCTTCTAGCCATATTTCCCATGAGGGCAGGGGCTGGTCTTGGCATTGAAGGATTTTAAAGACCACTGTGTTAAAAAGCTCATTCTCTTGTGAAGTGAAATTTACTGACAGTGGGGGCAGAGAAAATGTGAATTATTTCTGAATTCTGGTCTGAAAGTACAATAACAAACACAAACATCTATGCTCCTAAATATGTAGCAAAAATTACATTCATGATGAAATTATGAGACCTTTAACTTGATGATTTATGTTGCTTTTTTAAGATGAAGTTTTAAAGGGGTTCTTGGTTGGCTCACTCAGTAAAGCACGTGACCCTTGATCTTGGGGTCATGAGTTTGAGCCCCACACCGGACGTAGAGCTCACACACACAAAAAAGATGAATGTTTCAGAAGTTTCCAAGTGGATTTTTTTTTTTAAGATTGTGTTTCCCACGTGAGTTAAGAGGATGAAAAAGATTAAAACTTTTTTTGAATGACTGGATTAACAACTGCTATTGTCAGGAACGCGTTTTCCCTCAATCACTGTACAGTAGTACATGATATCAGTAGTACGTGATAAATACAAAGACCGTAATGTTTCCACGGCTTTCAAATCAGCTTTAGTCGGAGACAATGATGTGCAAGGTGAACCATGATTTCATGAACTAGGTTGGACCCATCACACTTAAAGTAGGGATGCAAACAGTTAAAAAAAAATTTTTTTAAGCAAACAACAACAAAACCAAAACCAAACCAAACCAAAACAAACAAACAAACAAAAAAAACCCAAAAAACCAAGGCTGGTTCTTGGCAGAGCTTAGCCAAAACATATTTTTCAACCTTAACTTTTCATCAAAGACTTTTCTTTACTAATGAATTATGCCTGGAACTAAAACTGGAAGGCCAGCATGGCCCCTTTGAAATGAACCGCCACAAACCAAACACCTACAGCTTCAGATGAGTGTTGTTTCTTTTCAAAATGGATAAAACTCATTTTAGTGCATTACATGGTCAGTATCCTTGAAAAAGATGCGGTCTAGGAAATCCAACGTCCTAAATTAATTTTTTTAAAATTCTTTCCTCAGTGACTTATTGCTAGCATGGCTTCTTAGCCCAACTTCTGAATAGCTAAGACCTCTCAACCTCTCACTAGTAGATGAAACTTTGTTCTAGGACCTAATATCAATTTCAAACATTTGTTTTACTTCCCCCCGCCCCCGTTTTTATGTGTGACTTCTGATTGTTAAGGAATACGTGCTAATTGAAGGAAAATCAACAAGCATAAAGAGGAAAATAAAATTCCCTACTCCTTGCACCCAGGCATAACCACTACTCACAACGTAGCTTTTTCTCTACACATACGAAACTAGCACATTGAACTTGTAGGGCTCACTGAGCGTGATCACGGGAGCCCCCATCCTCTGTCTCCCACTGTTTCTGTAATCCTGCTTAGTGGAGATGGCTTCTCTCCTGTCCCCTGGTGGAAACTCAGAAGGGGCCTTGATTTTCAGGTCACCCTAGTCCGACAGTGACTTTAAATTGGACACATACTCTTGTTCCATTTGGATTATTCTTAACAAATTTAAATTGTTCCTAAAGGCAATTTCATCTAAGGCAAGACATATTCAAGGGACTCCAGAGCACCATTCTATGTCTTATTATGGACATACTTTTGCTTTCTGTTTGTCTTTGATCCAGGGACCTGAAGCAGGTGGGTGGTCCTGGGGGAGCCCTGCACCCCAACGGCCCTGACTGGAGACTTGTTATAGTTTAGTCTTCCCTGGGAATATCCCCTAACATTTGTCTTCACCCTGCCTCCTGGGCTTCCGCTCTTGGCTGCAGTTCTCTTTGTACGTTGATCTTGGCATGCTGGATGGAGTGACCCTCCTCACTCCCCTCTGTCTTCTGCACAGAGAAGGCACACTCAGTGGGACCCAATCAACCGGTGCCCACTTGACGATTATGTATCCAAGGCCCACTGTGCTCAACGGAACAATTCTGAGGTGCTGTGCATGAGGGAAATCAGGGCATGAAATTAATGATTCTTGCCCTCACAGGGTAATTGTACTTTCCCACGTAACTCATGGAGAAGACCCACAGAAGATGAATAGTAGAACAAAAAATAAACACTTCTTCAACCACCTCTTTTAGATCTCTGAGGAGACTAAAGTATTCAGTATTTATATGTCAGGTGGAAAGTAGCCCGGAGAAAATTATGTCTAATACTGCTTATATCCCAGGCAGGAAGACTTCCAAAGAATTTTGAAATATGGCCTATTACGAATGCTTGAGAGAGTCACATAAACAGGCCAGGGTTATCCGCACCTCCATCCTCATTGTGTACTTACTGCACTCTTTCCTCTGAGTGGTAGAGCCCAGACAAACATATAATTTCTGCTGTGCCATGGGGCTTCAAAAGGGTTTTGAGGAACAAAAAAAGCCTCGGCTTTCTCACCAGCAAATGTAAATAGTGACCAAAATAGTACTAGAAAGTAAGCAGGGTCAGAGCTGTCTGGGCCTGCTCTAATTTTCACTTTTGACGAGAGCATGTGACCAAGTCTCCCCTCTGTGTAGGTGGGTGCTGTGGGTGACATTCGAAAGTAAGGGCTGGACAGGGCTCACAGCTGCACCACCCCCAACACAGAGCTACAACCAGCCCTGGGTCCGTGCCAAAAATCACCAGTGCTCAGCTGAGCTAGCTAATGCTGGGCCAGGAAGGAAGGAAAAAGTGGGCATAAAACCCAGGGAAGGTAGGCTCGAGGCACAAAAGAAATGGGAAAACACATTCAAGGTCTTCAAAGGAGAGCACATGGACAACCCAGACCACACTATAATCTCCACACGGCAGTCATGCTCACTTTTCCTGTGTGCTTTTCTGGGTTCCTGCATTTTAGGGGAAGGTAGGTAGATATATGGCAAGTGACGGAAATGTGTAATATAAGATGTGAGGAGAGTATGGCTTTCTAGCAGATAGTAGTGGTCTAGGGTGTGACCAGGTATGCAAGACAATTAGAACCTGCTGATATAATTAAAATTATTACACAGCCTTCTGAAATTGCTGTTTTTATTTTGGGGAACTACAAGCCCAACTCTGCAAAGGATACAAATTATATTAACTTTAGAAACAAAAACATAAGGAAATCTAAATGTAGCCATTTAAGGAAAACCTATATTATCTAAAGAACAATTTTGAAGTTATTTTAAGAGCTATACCAAATTATCGTGCTACCCACTGGTTCCTATAAAACACACTCAGGTGATGTAAAATTCAAATATTTCATGACTATAGCTTATTCCCAACTCTCAAATTCTTTAATAGCTATTATTTCCTTCCATGTCAGGTCAGTTTACCTCCCCTCTTCCCTTAGTTCCTCCCCAAGGAGCTGATGAGTGCTTGATCTGCCTCTTCTCTCCCACTTTTGGCACTCTCCATTTGTGGGTTCCAGCTTCTCAGCCACCCTTCTAAAGAAGTCTTTGAATGCCAGCTCTTTAAATCTGGAATATGCTCCTCATTATGCAAGCATCTTCTACCTTCTCTTCTTCCGAAAGAATTTGATGTTTCCCAAGAGAATATGTCCCTTTGAGCTCCAAACACAACGCTTCTCTCCCTCTCTCCCTCCATCTCTCCCTGCTCTCTCCCTCCCTCCCTCCTTCTCTCTCTCTCTCTCTGCCCACAATGTAAATGTGTAACATCTTTAAGGTAATTCTGTTTGTGACATTTAATTTACTTTGAGTTGCAATAACTCAACTGATCAAAATGTATAAAAGTCAACAAACCAGATATTTTATAGGATCCCTATTTTTTCCTCCTCTATATGTTACCAAAAATTTTTACCACTGATTTGGTAATTATTGGCCATTTACACAAAGATGAACACCACCAAACAGTACATGCATCCGTCAGTTCACTCTTGTCCCGTTATCTGTGGATTCAGAATGTGACCCGGTCCTGGTCTTTCTCTTTCTCAGCTACAATCATAGGACCTCAGGGTCCTCATTAATCAGCCATCGGTCTCCCTAGTCATCTTCCTAGTTCCTTCTTTTCTTCGCCTTTGAAAACCTTAACTTCACCTCCATTTTGGCGATCCATTCTACAGCTATATCATACATATCTCCTCTTATTATTTAGAATTGGTGCATCTCAAACATCTTTAATTAAGCAATCCCATATGCTGATCTAGTAAAAGGAACATCATCATCCAAGATGCATATACCAGGAAACAGTGGGTGTGGTTAGGCAATAAGAAGTCTACTCTGGTTGATGATGCTTTGGGTGCATGTGGAAACAGAAGACGAGGGGTAGATGGGCTAGTTGAGTTGTTTATGTCTCACTGGACGGTGAGGAACAATTCAAAGGTCTTGAGTAGGGGAGTGATATGATTAGGTCTGTTTAGATCTACAGCTAATTTCTCTGCTCTGGCGATACACAAAGGCGTTGGATGGGAGGAGCGAGAAGACTCAGGAAGAGTCCAGGAGAGAAGTCACAAGCATAAATCGGACTGAGGGAATGCCAATAGAGAGGAAAGGGTGAATTTAAGGCACAGAAACAACTGGTTCTGTGTAGGAAGCAAGGAAGGGAAGAGCCAGCTGAGGATCTCGGTATAATTTAAGTCATGAGCAGTAAGAGTGAGGAGGAAGTATGCTGAGTTCTAGATGCCAAGATCATCCATAAAGACGTGTCTATTCAGTCTGGAACTTGAGGGAAAACCAGGGTCATGAGTTCAAAGTTGTGATTCTTCTGCAGAGTAGTCAGGGTTGGAATTGGATTGCATTTGCTGAGGGAAATAAAATAAAGGAAAAAAATCATAAAGCGGTGGTGCAGAATTTCTTTTGAGGGCTTCCAAAGAGAAAAAGAAAAGCCAATGAATATAACCAAAGAAGACACTGTAAGTATAGTGTGGAATCCAGGGAGCCGAGGAAGGAGAGGATTTCAAGGAGGTGGTTATCAGAACTGAATGCTGTTCAGAGCAGTCGGGGGAGATTCACGACTGATATCACCCTCACCATCATCATCAGTATGATCACCTTACAACAACCACCATTGCTGATAGTTGGGTGGGGAAGTGGGAGGAAGTTCATCATTTCTAAGAATGTGGTTTTACTAGTTGGTAGATGTAAATCCCAAATTCATTTCTTATATTCAACAAAAATTTACTGGGTCTTACTACTCTGCCAGATACTGAGCTGGAAACTAGGGTATAAAGCAAAGAACAAGAAAGAATGCCTGGTGAGACAGCAGAGGATGAGTGAAGTCCTACTCTTGTAAGAATCTGGGGCTGTAACAGGTTGAGAGGGGAAAGTTGTCTAGGTGGGGGAGTGAGTCAGAGTCAAGTCAAAGTTTAGTTCTTTGGGGGAAGAACTGAATCTGAACAAGATTATCTGACCTTTACTTGTCTGAAATATTATATTGTACTAAGTGTACTGTGGGACCCTTTCACTATTTATAACAATGTTTCCCTTGTAAAATGTGCTCAGAGTTTCCATCTGGGATGCAAGGAACACATCTTTGCCTACAACAGTCTTGGTAATGTAATCAATTCAAACGCGGAGGGTAATGGTGGAAATGAGAGACAGGATTATAAGACCAGGAGGAGAGAAACAGAGAACGTGATGCCATAAAGGGGCACTGCAAGGGACGATGTGATGCTGAGGGCCTTGCTGGCAACAATATGGGACAGGAAGGCACAGGAACTGGGAGACTACGAATCATGCTATGATCACAGGTCTGGACTCTAGGAATTATTGCTGTCATAACCTTTAGGTAAAAAA
>NW_027397112.1:5798111-5809540 GCF_003265705.2 Callorhinus ursinus
TGTGTGTGTGTGTGTGTGTGTGTGTGTGTGTGTGTGTGTATCCATGCTTCTTTTAACTGCAAGGTTGATGATATGCTTCAAGCTGCCTTAAAAAAATACAATAGTCCTAAGATTTAGCATTTAATAATGAGAGATTATATTCTTTAAATCAACTAAGTCTGTATTCTTGGGTGCCCAGTGATGTGGGTGCTATGCAGAAACCAGAAACAATCAAAGAATCACTAAGCCTCAAGGGGAACTTCATGAAAGTGAAAGGTCCCCAGGGAAGGGACAGTTGGGTAGGACCTTGAGATGGCCTTGGTGATACATGACAAGTCTGAGGGGGTGGAGAAGAGGCTGCAGTGAGGAGGAAGGCACAGCATGAATCCATGAATGGTGGATGTAGGCAGTGTCTCATACTTTCAGGCGGGGAGACCAGTTGGCTAGGACAGAATGCGCATGTTGGGGAATCCTGAGAAATCTGGATAGGCTATGAAAGCCAGGCAGAAGAGCTGTGCCTTGAGGTTATAAGCAACCCTCGACATTCAATCTAGTAATGTGACCTTGTAAGAAATTAAAACACCATCAAAATATAGACAAGGAAAAATGAAATGTCCTATCCCCCAAAATGGCCAGTTGCCCCATTTTGCGACCCATTCGGGCAAATTTAAATGTGTGTGCCATTCTGCCTTGTTTGCACTTACAACATGTTGGCGATCTTGTCTCCTTTCCCATAGAGATCTACTTCAGTCTTTTAAAATGGCCTCATGGTATTCCGTTGTATGGATGTGTGTACCGTAATTCATCATTTTCCCTAGCTTTTTGCTCAAATAATATTGCATATCCCTATAAGTACGTCCGTGGGATAAATTCCTACCTATGGAACTGCTGACCCAAAGGCTCTGTGCATTTCATGTGGTTGTACTTGCTGCCCTCCAAAGAGGCTGCACCCACCTATGTTCCCAACAACTGCACATTATCAGCTATTTTTTTCAAATTCAAAATTTATGCCTATCAAATGGCAGCCAGGCCCTTCACAACTTTGTAGTGTTGATTTACATTTCCTTAATTATGAATGAGAATTAGCATATTTTTCACAGGTTTGCTGGATGTTGCTTTTTGTCTGTGAATTCTGTGTTCACGTCCTTTCCTTTTTTCATCCACTGGCTTTTTAGTCTTCCTATTGATTTTCAAGCACCCTTTGTAAGGCAGGGAAGTCAGTGATTTAAGATTTCTCTGGCAGAGTTCTTCATCCTGGACTGAGCTGAGAGACTTTTGGCAGGGACACCAGCTGAGAGGAGGCTGTTTTAAATCAACTGCAAGTTGAGAAGGGCTCTGAATAGGGTCATAGCAGAGGAATAAGATATATATTCTCGGATTCTGGTGATAGGCTTGAGGTAAATTGGGATGAAGGAAAGAAAGGACAAAGATGAACCCAAAGTTTCTAACAGGAAACAGAAAGCCTGGGGGTAACCCTGATAGATTAAAGAAGAGCCAATTTGGAAGGGAGGATGATAATTCAATGTTGTAGTTAGTGAGTTTGAAATAGTAGAGCATTCTCCAGATGAAGATGATTTACAGCCAGTATGAGATACAGGACCCAACAGGGAATCAGGCTGAGGCTTCTGGGAAGCATCCCTATAGAAGTAACAGCTTAAGTCATGCAGGAGATGAGCTCACAGTGGAAGGGAAAAGGGGAAGTGAAGCCCAGGACACAGACTTGAGGAACACCCACAGGGAGGAAGAGAGATCAATAGAGGAAACAAGTAAAAGAAGTATCGTATAAACCAAGAAAAGAGTTTCTATTATTTATTTTTTTAAAAGATTTTATTTCTTTGCGAGAGAAAGAATGAGAGACAGAGAGCATGAGAGGGAGGAGGGTCAGAGGGAGAAGCAGACTCCCCGCAGAGCAGGGAGCCCGATGTGGGACTCGATCCCGGGACTCCAGGATCATGACCTGAGCCAAAGGCAGTTGCTTAACCAACTGAGCCACCCAGGCGCCCAAGAAAAGAGTTTCTAGAGCAGAGGTTCGCAACTATGGCCAACAGACCAAATCTGGCACCCATCCAGTTTTTGTAAATAAAGTTTTATTAGAACACAGCCATGCCCACTTGCTGACATATTGTCTAAGGCTACTTTCACACCACAGAAGCAGGAGCTGAGTAGCTGCCACAGAGATTGTATGGCCCACAAAGCCTAAAATATTCACTATCTGGCCTTTACAGAAGAAGTTTGCCAACCTCTGTTGTAGAAGGAAAATTGTTGGTCAATATAGTTAAAGGCTGCATGAAGTTAGAGGATGATTAGATGTGGGGGAAACACCACTGAATTTAGAGAAGAGGTAATAGGTTACTTTGTAAACTTCCCATATGATATCGGGCTTAGAAAACAGACTTTAAGGGAACACCTGGAAGAGCTGAATCATATAGTACATATCCAAAAAAACAGAGCAAGTGGTTGGTCGGTAGCTAGAAAGAATAGCAAGAGCGATAACAGAATGCTGTTTATCCACCTGTCCATCCAAACACCCCTTGTTCTGAGAAGGCTGAGCAGGACCATGAGCATGGTGACTACAGCTGGAAGCTGACTGCATCAAGAAAGTAGGAGAAAAGGAACTCTTGTAGCTGCAGTATCCTAGTAAATGTTTAATAACTGGCTCTCGGAAAAAAAAAATCTTTGTAGCAGTGTGCACCGATTTCCATGGTGCACACATTCCAGCTGGCAGAATTCCTGACAATGTAACAATCAGCTCACTCAAGCTAGCACCAGCCTGGGCCAGCACCCCAACTGGGTGTTGCTGTCACCCATGCCCAAGGTGGGGGACAGAGTACAGGAAGACAACAGCAACCTGCTGAATTCTTTGGGAATAAGACCTGGGGAAGCAAGAGATAGTATTATGTTCCCTAAAAGGAGGAGGCATAAATTTCATTGCTGGTAAACAGTAAAAGAGAGGTTTATCAAGAGTCACCTGAGACTGACCAGAAACCCAGCTTCTGCTAGAGAGAATGGGCCAACAGCTAATTAAATCAAGACATAACGAAACTATTTAATATAATGAATGTATTAAATCATTATCAAGTCTTCTAATAATTAAAATTCTTTATAACCCATTGCTTCTGAATATACACATGGATGTGAATATATATATAATTATGTGTATATACACATATGTATATGCATAGTAATCATTCAGTAATTTTGGTTATGGAGGCTTACAATTATGTATTTCAGTGCTCATTATGTTCATCATACTGGCTTTGAAATAGTTTCTGAGATAGTTCAGAATCATTAAAGATTAAAATATTTCCAAATAGTTATTTTTTAATTTTTTTCAAATATTAAAGAAACTGATGCTTATATATCCCAAAATTTGATTCACCAAAGCCATTCATATTTTGGACCATGCAGTAAAAAAATTCACACAGTGGCTTCCAAAGAGTAGAGTTTACACAGCTACTAGTGAAGGAGAATCTGTTTTCACCTGTATTCTTTGAATCATTCTCGGTCATTCCCACATTCACTCATCAAACACTAATTGGTCTCTTAGTATATTAAGGCAGTGTCCCAGAGGCTGAAAATACTTTTCATAATGCCTGAAGGATTTTGCCACTGAACAAATGATCTTCAACTAGTCTTTAAATAAAATAAAATTTTGCCAGGGAACAGAACTGAAGGAAAGATATGGCGGTAAAACGCTTTGGGGGGAGAACTGTTCATTTCTTCTCTGCTCATTTACTGTTATTGCTTCTCCTTGCTCCAGGAAGCGAAGTCATAATTCACTACCACGCTGTACCCAACCTTATCTTCCAGAGTATTCTTCCTGGAAAATGGCACTTAGGGTTTTTGCTAGTATGAATGAATGGCTCTGTCTTCCTTTCTGAGTACGCAGGCAAGCCTTCTTGGGTGGGATGGAAAATACAGTTCTATTCTTAGCATTATTAATTCTAATTCAAGAGAGCACAAAGAAAATGCCACTTCGCCCCCGCACCCTTAGGACGTGCATACAGGGGAGATAGGAATTAAATAATGAACAGGTCCCAAACAAAGCCATCCAATGCTAGGCACTGAGATTTCTTTCTGTTTCTCAATGCTACTAAAACCCCACAATGAGGTTTGTAATTTTATTCTTTGGGAAATGGATTCCTGTAAGCTTTTAGCACAGTGAGAATTGCCCAATCTTATGAAATATTCTCTTTCCCCCCTCAAGCCCTTCTGGTAATACAGACCAGATTTCTAGATGTCCTACTGGCAGCCGACCTTTTCTCGTGAACTCCAGTCAGTGGCCAAGGGAGAGAAGGATCAATGCTTTAAAATCTCTTTTCTATGCCTGCAAGCAAAAATTTTACAACATTTCTCCTTGATATGAAATCTCTGCTTGGACATCTGGCTTCACAGTGAGGAACTTTCAATACACTAGCTTCAAAGAAAGGGCTTAGCCCTGATGGGGCAGTGATGCCAGAAGAATGTTCCACAGTCTTTCTATAGAACTATTTCTAACAATTTCCCCCAGTGAACTTCTATGAGTGCAGTGGATAGTGCTAACTAACATGTAGATAACTTTGCTTCGGTGGACAGCCTTTTGGGAGCCTTCCCCTGGAGGAGACAAATTATACTCTCAGATAATATATGCAAGTTATAGGGTATTTTATTTGAATCTGCCTAATCAGGCAAAACATGTCACTGTTTATCACAAGATCAAAATTGTTTACACCTATCTGCTATACCATCCCAAAATATTTACAAGCTTGCTGCCATCCATAAGATAACATGAGAATAAATGGACACTATTAGTGCTCAGAGCCTGGAATTATGAGGTAGTATCATTCATTCACTCAGCATATTTCTGGCACCTTCCACTGGACCAAATGTTGTGGCAAGAGCCTGTTCCCAAGAAGCTCAGAGTCTAGTCGGCGAGAAAGACAATCAATCAAAAGACAGATTTGCAATCTCCTATCTGCAATCCTGAAATTCAAAAATCCTCCGAAAACCAAAAATTATTTTTGAAAGGTTGCGGTTCACTTGCGAGGCAACAAAACCGGACTGATGTCTGCCAGGGTTCCTAGTTTTTCTTTGTCCCATTTGTGATACTGGCACGTTTCACTGTGCATTTATGTGTCTGGGCGCAGTGTGCCGACCCAACCCCACCCCGGATAAAGGACAAGCACCGCACCACCTTCCCAGAATCTGCAGATCCTGATTTGTGGAACATAGCCAATCCACGGTTTGGATCAGGGGTTGCAGACCAGTGTTACAGAGCAGTGAAAGCTTCACCAGAGGAAGGCCAAAGCTGGCATGAGCTTCCCACTCCGACACGTCACAGAAAAGATGACATTTAAATCTTAAAAGGGAAGGACCTCACACACAGTTATGGGATCACGGGGAGCATGGCATGAATGCTGAGGACTGGCCGTTTGATGAGGCGGACAAAAGGGCAGCAGTTCTCAAAGTTTTTGGTCTCTGGATCCCTTTACACTCTTAAAAGAATCCCAGAGGTTTTGTTTATGCATGTTCTATTTATTGATATTTACTGTATTAGAAATTAAAATTAAGAAATATTAAAATATTTATTAATTTTAAAATAAGCCATAAATCCATTGTGTGTGAACATAAATATCATATTTTTAATAAAAATAACTTTTCTAAAGCAAAAAAAAATCAGTGAGAAGAGTGGCTATGCTTTATATTTTTCTGAGTCTTTTTAATGTCTGGCTTAATAGAAGGGAGCTGGATTCTCCTACCTGCTTCTGTGCTCCATCTCTTGCAATGTGTTGCTCTGCATGAGGTATAGGAAAACAATCTAGTCTCCCACAAATAAGTAATTAGGAAAGGAAGAATTATTTTAGTAGCCTTTTCAGATGATTGTGGATACTCATTAGGACAAATCAAAACTTGACAAGCAGTAGGGGTGCCCAGGTGGTTCACTTGATTGAGCGTCTGCCTTTGGCTCAGGTCATGATCCCAGGGTCCTGGGACTGAGTCCCTCCCTTATCAGGCTCCCTGCTCAGTGAGGAGTCCGCTTCTCCCTCTCTCTCTGCCCCTTTCCCTGCTCATGTGTGCATGTACTCTCTCAAATAAATAAATAAATAATAAATAAATAAACAAACAAACAAATAAATAAATAAAATCTTTTAAAAAACCCCAAGCTTGACATGTGGTAGTTTCTTAAAGGTTAGCTGCAATACCCAATTTGAAACTCTTAGCTGTGAACTTTGCCTACTACTGCATTAAAATCCATTGTTCTCAGGTGCCTGGGTGGTTCAGTCCATTGAGCGTCTGCCTTTAGCTCGGTCATGGTCCCAGGGTCCTGGGATGGAGTCCCGCATCAGGCTCCCTGCCCAGTTGGGAGTCTGCTTCTCCCTCTGCCCTTTCCCCACCTCTCATGCTCACCATCTTTCTCTCTCTCGTGTGCACACACAAAAATAAATAAAGTCTTAAAAAAAATCCATTGTTCTCTTTTATACGTTGTAAGGATCTTTTACCCACACATGATTTTGTAACACCAGGTATCGGTCATTTAGAAAACACTGGTACAGTGAGTTATATAAATCTTCCAAATGTTGATACACTTCATTATATTCCTCCCCCTTGCTTCCCATTCACATCATTAGTAATACCACTGATCTCATCAGAAAAGTCTTTAAGTACTGGGGAGCTGTCAAGCTTACCGTGATGGTACAAGGTTTTCCAAATTTCTGATTTTTGCTTAAAGGCTCAGATTTTATCATTAGCAACAGTATAACCAGTTGTTGGCCTTGAAGTGTCAGGTTCACTTCCTTCTCAAGAACACCTCTGCCAGAGAGTCAAATCTGAATAAGCCTACTTTGCCAGTCCTTGTTCCTTCCAGGTGCCTAGAGTTCAGCTCACACTCAAACAAATGCAGAGCTGCTTTTCCTAGAGACAACACCACACTTCAGTCTGCAGAAGTGCTTTGTGTGTACTTCCTATTAATATTAAAAAGATGTGTTCTCAAGGGTTGAGATTTAATAGAATACTTTATTGCTTCAGTTTTTTTTAAAGCACAAGTAGATGGTGGTGAAGGAAATAATCACTACTCAGTTTAGTGATAACGTTGTGTTTTGTGCTAAGACACCAGCAGTTTTATCCACCGTGGCTTTTATATCATCAGTGCAAATGTGAACACAGTGAAAAAGGCAAATGATGTCTTAGAAAACAGCTGTGATCTTGTGGAGCTCCTGAAAAGGTATCAGGGACACACACAGGTCTGAGGACACCTTGAGAACTGCGGGTTTGAATCATCAAGTGTTTTGTATGCCATGCTGGCAAGTATAGGCTTTTAGGCAATGGAAAGCCACTGATGGATTTTAAGTAGCAAACCACCTGCTCATATTTGTGTTTTAGAAAGGTCACCTTATCAACTTGGGGAGGAATAGACTTGGGACAGTTGAGTTGTTGGCAGTGATTCTATATAGGAGGGATTGTAATAGGCAAGGACAAAGATGATAAAGGGCTGACTAAGAAGGTAGGAACTAGTGATTGCAGAATGGAGTATGTGTTGGCAGATATTTAGGCATTATTTCTAGGAACTGACCTCAGAGAGGTGAGGGAGGAGAAGGATTCATTCAAGGGGACTTCCAGAATCTGACTTGAGGGACCAGTCAATTCAGATCATCAATACAAGAAGAACAGGTTGGGGGCAAGGCAAGAGTGAGAGGAAGATGTGTTCAGTTTATAGGATGTCTAGTTTGAGCAGCCTAATGGGTCATCAAGTGAAAATGTGTGATGGTAGTTAGAAATCTGGATTGAGAGCCCAGAAAAAAGTCTAGGTGGAGATGAAGATTCAAAATTCATTTGCACAGAAGCTACATAATGAAGAGGTGAGACTGTCCAGGATGCATACAAAGAAAGTAGAAGTGGTCTTACCTAAGACCACTATTTTTGAGTGTAAAAAGAGGAGGAAGAAACAGGGAATGGAGGTGGGAGAGAGGGTTTCAGAATGGTGGATGAACTGGGAATGTGTTGTCATGGAGCTAAGGGAGATTTTAGAGACTGTTATGTGGCCGATTAAATCCTTGTTCATAGATGTTCATGGACTCTTACTTGAGTGGTTCTATAATTTCCCTGCCCCACTGATGTGGATGGAAATGAGGCTGAGGCTGCAGGAATGTTTTTTCCTGTTCATCATTTTGTACTCATCATAATCCACCATGAGGAGGATACCCCAGGCAGCTACTAGTCTGGGGAGATTGTGCAGACAGATAGAGTAGGCCTGAACTCATTCTAAAGCCTGGAGTCAAATGCAGCCAATCAACAGCCTGAATCTAAGCCATAGCAATAATCCATAGATATTCTGCAAAAAATTAAATAAATAAATGCTTGTTATTATAAGTCATTAAATTTGGGGGCTTGTTTGTTATGCAGCATTATTGTGGCAATAGCAGATGAACACAGGTTCCTTGTTAAATGTTGTAAAGGAGTCAAATGGGCTTCTAAGATCAAATAGAAGGTTTTACAACACCAAATGAAGTGACTAACAAGTAAAAACTAGCAAAAATGCACTGAAGCACTGAAATAGGGTAGTAAGGTAAATAATACAAAAAAAAAAAAAAAAAAAAAAAGAACCAAAAAAAGGGTAAAAAAAAAAAAAAAAAAAAAAAAAAAAAAAAAAAAACACCCTCTCAAAAGCCTATAGTCAAGGAAAGAAACATGATTCTGGAGCACACCAGAGTATTACATCAGGATACAACCTCCATATATGCCAATGTCCCCCAATTCATTATTTTGTCAGAAGTCAACAAAATCCTGAGAAATCTCATTAATATCACCAAATGTGGAGAGAAACAAGCTGTATGAGTGACCACCTCATCTTTTTCCTCTTCCGGCCGTGAGAAGTGGAAAAGGATATGGTGGAAAAACAGGGCTTTCTATTTCTGAGAAAAGTGAAGGTGTCAGGACTTCAGGGATACATGCCAAATTGGGATAATTCAAACCCCAAAGGGGTATCAGATGCCCTCTCCCATTTAGGTAGCATGAACACGGAAACACAGAACAGTCACCCCAACCAGACTACACACACACCTCTACCCCAGATCTTCCCCCCTCCCCTTGGGTTAGAGAAAATGCACAGACTCCACAAATCAGTTTTACTTATAGAGAGGGGAGAATCACGATGCTTCAGAAACATATATTGAATGTTTAACATGTAGAGGTATTCTGGTTAATTACGGAATTTATCCTGGTTAATCTACTAACCTTAATACAATAAAGAAAGACTTCTTTAGGAATCCCTCAAAAAAAAAGCAAATCATTTCCATGGAGGAAAACCTAATCTTGCCCAGCCTCTCCCACAGCAATATTAAATGTTAGGTGGGCAATGTTTACAGTTCTCATGGGAAAACACATGCCCAAATGGTGCCCATCTAACATGGCATTCAAACATAAAGGTAAATAGGCAGACATTCTTAAACATGAACAATTCAGGGAAGACAGTACCATGAGTCTTCAAAAATGACTTGACCATGAAATCCAGCCAATCAAGAACCAAATCGAAGTAAAAACTTCAGAAACAGAGTCGCTGTGGTAAAAGGTCCAGTGGTAAGCACCAAATTCACTAAGGACAGCATGAGTATTAAACTGAAGAATAGGGTTATGGACAAATTGTGACTATCACAAATCTGGACAGTGTAAAAATAATACCACTGTCCCAGGCTAGAGGCGGAAAGCAGGGGTTATGGGAGGAAGTATGAATGTCTTAATGTACTCATTTTCAACCCCAAATCAAATTCTGTCCAAAAGTCTAATAATTCCTTCTTTAGACACTAGTTTCTTTCATCTGTTGAATTGAAGTAAAATTAACTCCAGAGATCTTTCTAAAACAAGCAGAAATACAGGATCTGGAGGATTACCTCATTTTATGAGTCTTTCTAGCTTTCCTTCTCTTTTCTCCTTATATGTAGTAGGATTATCTGAAATGATGTTCACCTTAATGTGATGATGGTTATTTCTGAGTGATGGGATTTGGGGTTACTTTAAATATTACCTTTCCCCCTACATTTTGAATCATTTGTGAGCATATGTGATTATCCATTTTTTACAAAAACAACAGAGATTTTCTTTAAAACTATGCATGCAGCTAGGCTATGATGTTAAATAACAATGTTGATTCTGGGTGGTAGGAATATAAATATAGTTATTTTTCTACTTGGTACTATTTCATACAGGTTAGGAATCAATGGGAGATGAAAACCGGACATTTAGCATAGATTATTGTATGGGTTCAAGATGGCTTCACCATCTCTGCCACTCCTCCCTTCCAGAGATAGAGGCTAATTCCACTCCCTCCTTGGTTCAGGCTGACCCTGGGACCTATCTCAACCAATAGAATGTGATGGAAGTTCCACTGTGAATCTTCCTACAGTAGCCTTAAAGGAAGTGCAGATCTGCCTTCACCTATTGGAATACTCCTCTTGGATGCCAGCTTCCATATGAAAGGTCTGACCACCCAGAGAGTGAGGCCATATGGAGAGCACCTGGAGCCATGTTGGATGTTGCAGCCCAGCCAAGCTTCCTGCTGAACATAACTCCACAATGCTACACATGGAGCAGAAGAACCACCCAGCCTATCCCTGCTTGAATTTCTGGTCCAAAGAATTCTAGGCATATAGAATTTGCTTTACGACGTGGATGGAACTGGAGGGTGTTATGCTGAGTGAAATAAGTCAATCAGAGAAAGACAGGTATCATATGACCTCACTGATATGAGGAATTCTTAATCTCAGGAAACAAACTGAGGGTTGCTGAAGTGGTGGGGGGGGGGAGGGATGGGGTGGCTGGGTGATAGACATTGGGGAGGGTATGTGCTATGATGAGCACTGTGAACTGTGCAAGACTGTTGAATCACAGATCTGTACCTCTGAAACAAATAATGCAATATATATTAAGAAAAAAAAAAGAAGAAGAAGATAGCAGGAGGGGAAGAATGAAGGGGAGTAAGTCGGAGGGGGTGACGAACCATGAGAGACGATGGACTCTGAAAAACAAACTGAGGGTTCTAGAGGGGAGGAGGGTGGGGGGATGGGTTAGCTTGGTGATGGGTATTAAAGAGGGCACATTCTGCGTTGAGCACTGGGTGTTATGCACAATGAATCATGGAACACTACATCAAAAACTAATGATGTAGTGTATGGTGATTAACATAACAATAAAAAATAAAAAATAAATTGTATTTCTGTAAGTATTAGCAACAATCAGAAATTGAGAATTTTTAAAATAATGCCATTTACAATGGCATCAAAATATATTGAATACAGATAGAACTGATAAAAGATGCGAAAGACATAGAATGGAAATGACAAAACATAGTTGAGAGAAATTAAAGATGTAAATACCTGTAAAGATATAACTTGTTTATGGGTTGGAAAATTCAGTAGTGTTAAGACATCAATTCTTCCCAAAATGATCTATGAATTAAAGCAATCTCAATCAAAATCCCA
>NW_027397112.1:5809940-5946667 GCF_003265705.2 Callorhinus ursinus
AGAGGGGAGGGGGTGGGGGGATGGGTTAGCCTGGGGATGGGTATTAAAGAGGGCACGTTCTGCGTGGAGCACTGGGTGTTAGGCACAAACAATGAATCATGGAACACTACATCAAAAACTAATGATGTAATGTATGGTGATTAACATAACAATAAAAAATTAATAAAACGGTTGTTGCTTTAAAACATCAAGTTTTGGGGTGGTGTGTTATATGCAGGAGAGCCGGCTCTTTTTAAGAAGCTTGACTTTGAAGGTAAGGAGTGAGCTAAAGCAGTAGGTAAGTGATAAAGATCTTTTTGCTCTCAAGATAGGGCATACTACGGTATAAAAGATTTACCTGAATGAATGCATTTGTTTCTGTAACTCCTTTTACACTCCAGGAATTCTGTTCTGTGAATGACCTCGCTTGGTCTGTTGTCTCTTAGACAGCCAGGATCATGCCTGCTCTTGGGTCTCTGCTACCATGATTAATATCCACTGGACTCCTTTAGGCTGCTGGCTCTTCCTCTTTCACCAAATAGTTTTAGTTGTTTCTTATTGCAAAAGTGATGTTATAATTAAAAATATGGAACTAAGATAAAAGAAAATTACCACGAATTCCACCCTGCAGAGATGTCCTCCAGTAAAATTTTGATATATAATACCTTCTTTTTTCTCTTTATATGCACTTTTATTTGCAAACATGACCTCATATACAATTTCTGTAAACTGTATTTTCATTGCAAACTCTCTTGTGAACATTTTCACTATCCTTAAATATCCTTCTCCAATACCATTTTCAATAGCGCATCATTTTTAGTTTATGTACTATGGCAAAAAAATATAGAAAGGAAATAGAAAATGTGAGTATGGTGGGTGCCTTGCATGCAGCAGGACCTTGATAAATAGTTATTTGATTGATGAATGAATGTTAGAATGAATATTTTTTTGGCTAGCTGAAGCTCTGTGTGAACTTTTAACTGCCACCTTTGGGCACATTCTGGAAATGGGTCAATGGGCATGTCTCTCAGGCCATGTAATATAGGTACTGCCAAATTATTCTCCAGAAATGTTTTAGCAGGTTACACTATACCACACTAGTGGCCCTTAAAAGGGGATTGTGGTACAAAGATACAAATGTAGGGATCTGAAGGGGTATGTGCACCCCGATGTTTATAGCAGCAATGTCCACAATAGCCAAACTGTGGAAAGAGCCAAGATGTCCATCGACAGATGAATGGATAAAGAAGATGTGGTATATACACACAATGGAATATTATGCAGCCATCAAAAGGAATGAGAGCTTGCCATTTGCAACGACGTGGATGGAACTGGAGGGTGTTATGCTGAGTGAAATAAGTCAATCAGAGAAAGACAGGTATCATATGACCTCACTGATATGAGGAATTCTTAATCTCAGGAAACAAACTGAGGGTTGCTGGAGTGGTGGGGGTGGGAGGGATGGGGCGGCTGGGTGATAGACATTGGGGAGGGTATGTGCTATGGCGAGCGCTGTGAATTGTGCAAGACTGTTGAATCACAGATCTGTACCTCTGAAACAAATAATGCAATATATGTTAAGAAAAAAAAAAGAAGAAGATAGCAGGAGGGGAAGAATGAAGGGGGGGGAAATCAGAGGGGAAGACCAACCATGAGAGACGATGGACTCTGAAAAACAAACTGAGGGTTCTAGAGGGGAGGGGGTGGGGGGATGGGTTAGCCTGGTGATGGGTATTAAGGAGGGCACATTCTGCGTGGAGCACTGGGTGTTATGCACAAACAATGAATCATGGAACACTACAACCAAAACTAATGATGTAATGTATGGTGATTAACATAACAATAAAAATTTTTTTTAAAAAAGTGGATTGTGGTAGACTACTTTATACCCAAACTTTTCTCTCAAGAATTACTTTAATAAAAGGTCTGCTGATCCACGGAGACATTATTGTAAGCTCTGGAAGGGTGAGTACGAGATTTACTCTCCACCCTCATCCTTGATCACCAGCTTGAGAGCTCAGCTCATCCCTAACCCAGAAAGTGGGGCCAAGTGCATTTCACAATTAGCATGCACACTCTTTATACAGCACTCTTTGATTCTAATATTTCAATATAGTAATATTTAATATCACAAAATCTTTGGTACATATTAGCTTGTTTTGATATAGATGCAGACAAATGCATTTGGTTTCAGAAAACCAAATACAAGCCTCATGTGCCTCTCTCTCTATGCCTCTCTCCGAGTATCTGGATCTATCTATGTATCTATATGTACAAAACACTCCAACACAATTAGAGTGTCCAAATCAAACAGCTGTTGCAGACGTGCTATTATCACTCAGGCAGACAGAAAATGAGAGTGAGGCTATCTGGGTTCATTTGTGCACTTGGCCAACGACTGGCTTTCAGGGACAGAATGTAGAGACTGGTGTGTGTCCAATAGTTCATGGCTGAGCCGCTCCTGTCAGGAAGACCATGACTTGAACCTGGCTGTGACAGTTGTTGAGCAGTATGACCTTGGACTGGTTATTGAACCTGAGCCTCAGTTCTCCCACCTGTAAGATGGGGATGATAGAAATACCCTCCTTATAAAGATTACTATAAGGCCTAAATGACATAACGGGACTGGTGATGAATAAAAATGTCTGGCAGAGAGTGTGGGACATAGGACATGTTAAATAAGAATAAGCTATTATTCCTTTCATTTTTGTTGACATAGTCTGGAAAAGAAAAGCAAGGCGAGGAGTGCTAATGAATTACCTATCTTATGTAGGTTAGTAAAGAAACCCCACAACGGTCATTTACTTTACACATAATCTAATTGAGTCAATCAAAACTGTACTGTGTCTGCAGCGCCTGGGTGGCTCAGTCGGTTACACGGCTGACTCCTGATTTGGGCTCAGGTTGAGATCTCAGGGTCCTAAGCTCAGCAAGGAGTCTGTTTAGGACTCTCTCTCCTCTCCTTCTGCCCCTCCTCCCTACTCTCTCTCTCTCTCCCCCCTCGTAAAAAACAAAACAAAACAAAAAACTGAACTATATCGTACCTACATTCTAATTTTAGTTATTTTCAAGTACCTATGTTCTGGAGGTCATAAGTACCATATAATATATATTTTAATATAATCTTAAGTATGTACATCTTTTAAATTCAGTCTTTAAGATCTGACACTTCTCTGGAAATTAGGATCACAATGGTTTTCTGTTTTAACAGGTAAGTGGATTAAAACTGCAAAAACAGTTAAAATAGGTAGCTGTACTAATTATATTTCTTTCAAGATTTTTTTCTTAGGGGCGCCTGGGTGGCTCAGTCGTTAAGCGTCTGCCTTCGGCTCGGGTCATGATCCCAGGGTCCTGGGATCGAGCCCCGCATCGGGCTCCCTGCTCAGCCAGGAGCCTGCTTCTCCCTTTCCCACTCCTCCGCTTGTGTTCCCTCTCTAGCTGTCTCTCTCTCTCTCTGTCAAATGAATAAATAAAATCTTTAAAAAATAAAAGATTTTTTTCTTAGTCTTAAGAAACAATACTAGAAACTATGCCATTATGGAGTAAATTTATGTTTTCCCTTTTTGCGTATATTGGGATTCAATTATTTATTTAAAATTTGGAAATTGCCTAGTGCATGGTATTTGGACATCAAATGGAAAAAAATTCACTTAAAATGAAATTTTTATATAACTAAAGGAATTTAAACAAAGTATTCAGCTCAGTTCATGCCAAGCAAAACAGTTATACAGATCAACGAGTACCTCCTGAGCATTTATAAATGAGAAGAGCTTCGAAGATTTTTTTTCAATTACCAGAATATAAAAAAGAAACCTCTTTTTTGTCTCACATCCCACATAGGGGGAAAAGCAGCTGGCTGATGGCAATATATAAGGAAAATCTCATCAAGAACAAAGTAAAGTCAGTCCTCACCACTAACGTGAGGAGGCTGGATGAAATGGCTTCCAAGATTTTGTCCTTATCTGAAGGGTTTTTTTTTTTATTCCATTCAGTCTTGTCCAGGCTTAAAGAGTATATTTTAAAAAGCAACGTACATTAACACTAGCTTCTCCGTAAATGACTCAGATTGCCTACGAGAGGCTACAGAAAAGAAAGACGGAGGGGTTAGGCAGGAAAGGGCAGCGATAAAACCCAAATGTTTCTTTTACTTGTCCTTGCTTTGTATGATTACTCAACATGCTTTAAGCATTGTTATAACAAAGTAAAATCACTGAAAAATAATCTTTTGCTGGAAATTCTTAAAAAAATTTTTGTTCTCTTTTAAATCTTATTTATAAAGGTTTCCAGATGCTTATCCTCACAGATTAAACACAGCGTGATGTAGCACTTACAATAATATTCGCTGCTATGAAGCCAAGAAAAAAACTACTCTGAGATCTAACTGCCTATCACCTAAAGAATCAGGGTCCAGGGAACTTTCTGTTGCTGTTAAAGGCATGATTCTCTGAAGCCATTTGGAAACAGCCTAGGTTCTCAGCAGCAACACATCTACCCTGTACTATGTCAAAGCACATCAAATGGTTGCCATCCCAAACCTCAAACAGGTTATTTCTCATTATGTGAATACATAATGAAAGGATGTGGGCAAAGAATAGAATGTAAATTGGAAGCTGACTTCTGAATTTATTAGCCAGCAGTACTTGACTAAAACAGTCATCCTAATTTCAAGAGACAGTTCCAAAGTGGTTGTCAAGAGAAAGGACAGGGTATTTTTCAAATATTTGTTCAGTGTGAATGGACTGGGCTTGCCAAAAATGACTTTTTATGCTGGCATGTGATCTCTTCGAGGGAAGTCAGCCTGAGTCACTGGATACATCAAAGGTAGAGTCCAGTGAATGGAATTCCAGCAGGCTGTGTGAGCAAGCCAGATACCTGCACTCATCTGCCCACTGCTGTGATTTCAGCCCTCCTTTTAATTACATTAAAGCAGCTGGTACCACTGGTTACTGAAGTCTTCAGATTACCTTGATTGCTCGGTCATTATCTCTAATCAGCTGCTGCTTCTCATCTTCAAACTTCTGTATAACATCCTGGAGCCGCCTTTCTGCAGCAAGCTGCTGCCGGCTCTTCTCCTCTTTCAGAGAGGAAATGGTTGTCTGAAGTTCTGCTATGATCTAAAATGAAAACAGCATGCTATAACTTCCAATTCTTCAGTGAGAGGCATCTATTTTATATGTATTTATGCTTAACAAAAGAGTGGATTTGGCAAAACTCTAATCCACAAACTAAATATTTTCAATTAACGTATCGCACACTATAACACATGAAATTCCACACAACAAAAGACTAATAAAACTGAATGGTGAACAACTGGTGAACCAAATATATTTGGAAGACATTTCCACTATAACATTCCACAACATTTACTCATCACAAGAAAAGAACATCTGTGATCTCAAAAATATGAAAAGCGTCACATTTTATTTCACTGAGAAATAGACTTATTAGAATGAAGAAAGCGCTTTGCCTTTTCTAATACTTGGAACTGTAATGACCAAATAAAATAATGAACAGGGCTCCTTCTTTATCCTTACCTAACTCTGCACAATTTTTGAGTCCTCACTAAGGTCTGGGCACTGTGTTAAATACCTTAAGTTCCTACGTCATTTACAAATGTGATTATCACCCATCTTTTACAAATGGAGAGAGAGAGGCATAGAAAGAGGCATATTTCCCACTGTCGGAGATGACATCGAACCAAAAGACAGGCAGGACTTGAACCACACAGTCAGATCAATTGCCGTACGAATTGGTTCCTCTCACTAGCCTTTTTCTTTTAGACAAGGTTTTGGTGTGGAAGAGCAGCTTATCATGACACAGTTCCCCAACTGATAGATATCCATGAAAGTTTATTCAGAGACCTCTGTAGTATTCTCCACATTGGAGAACTAGTTCTCTCCACGAATGGGTCCCCTCTAAGTTCTCCTAAGTAATCATCCAATGAAGGACCTTTTTTAATGAGCTGAGAACATGGTTCTTCCTTGGGTTTGGATGTATCCATTTCCTTTCAAATTCAATAGTGATAACTTTTTAAAAGCAGGAAATAGTTGTTTCTTCTTCTAATTAAAAAAAAAAAACAACTTAGTCCTGGTTAGAATAGAATTCCGTTGGTTCTATGGGAACAGGGCTGGTTGGTGAGATACATTGGACAAGTCAGTTATCTTCCTTGAAGTTTAGTTTTTCCAGCTAGTATTCGGTGGCAAAACTAGAGTACGATATTGTAAGACAATAAATAGAGACCGCCTGGAGTCTGCCAGAAGCCAAGTCCTGTAGAAATATTCATTGTTACTATGGACATAAATGATAGCATACTTACAATAAAATATGGAATATCTATGCTTTTAGAAGTGAGCAAACTCACTAACAAAGTTTAACATTCAGGATTTGTAAATCATCCTATGTTAAGACCATTGTGAAATAAATGGCAAAATATATAATAGCAGTACGTTACTATTTCTAAATACAAACTTGAACCTTTTGCTATGAGTGGAGGAATCCATTTACTGAGAATAAAGATGTTTTTCATCTGTTTTCTGAATTTTGATTAAATGTTCCCATTCTGGCATCAATTCAATTAATTCTCACAGCACTTCTACAAAGCAGGGAAGGTTACATTCTTATAGTGAATGTCAAAAAATGAGGCACAGAATAATCAGCTCACTCATAGTCACAGAGCAAGAGGGGCCAGAGATAAGAAAGAGCCAAATTTCCTTGGCCCAACATGAAACTTTAAGATTGATATTTTGTAAGAGCATGGAGCCAAATAGTAAAAATAACTTACTATTTCAATGACTACTGGAGCGTTTCAAGTCAAGTAAACTACAACTTTGTAGAAGTGGTAAGCTTAAGTCTGTCATGTGTTCATTGTGTGTGTTCAGTGCATGTGTGTGTGTATGCGTGTGTGAGCATATGTACACATGCGTGCGTGTATGTTTAGTGCTATGCAGTTTTAGCACGTGTCCGGATTTATATATCCACTACCACAATCATGTAATATGTTTTTAAAGTACAAAGTAATTTTGTTTCTTTAGATTAGATTAGCTTTTAATTGACCAAGACTGAAGATAAAAATATTTGCGGGTTCTTCAAGTGACCACAAGGGCATGAAACAGGGATCTCTCGTTTTCAGAAGCTTAATGACAAGAGTACATCAAAAAGAAATGAATGCAGGTTTTGGAAGGATCTATGAGCAAAGTCCAGGATGTTCTGAAGAGAGCATGCTTGTTTTTGTGTGGAAAATGAAACCTTACATTCCTGGGGGGAATAATGAGATTCTTTGGGGGAAGTAATGAGATTATCTTTGGAAAGTTATTTTAAAAACTTATGACGATGATCTAGGGAGAGTGTCAAAACATTTCAGGTGAAACACGGTAGGTAGATGAGTAGATAAAGAGGTTGACAAACTGACAGACGAGATGGATACAGAGAGGTGGCTAAAGTGTGGACAATTTTTAAAACCAGAATTGAGATTTAAGATTGAGAAATAATACACCTGATTAATATGCTTTAGGTAAAGAACAAAACTCACTTGATTTTAGACATAGAGTAAAAGACTATAGATTATATTCACCTTAGCTCAGTGCACGTAACTGGCACTTAATATTTAAGTAGTGGAACTATAATCATACTAAATAAAAATAATTATTATCCGACAAATTACACTGAGATAATCTAGCCTTTCATAGAATAATGATATAAAAAGTTTCTGAGAAAAATCATAACTAATCTGTGCAATCATAAACCCCACCAGTTTTGACTGAATCATAATTAAAAATCATAAAACAAAATGTCACCACTCAACTGAATGTTTACCCTGCATTCAGCTTCAGAGAAAGAAGTGGATTCGAACATTTCCATATGATATTAAAAATTAACATTTTGGGAAGCAAAAGGAGAGCTATTTCAGGCTGATGCTGTAAGCAACCTAACTGGTGAAAGCTCTAATAGTTAATTATTGTTAAGCAGTTAACACTTTGCCAAAAATGTTCATGGGTCTTATTAAGTCTTAAAAATAGGATTCTGAATAGAGGTTAAAATTTCATCTTTAACTCACTTTGATGTTTTTCAGATTGTACTACAGCTTGAGATCTTTACAAAACTCTTCTTTAAAATACAACAGGGCATACGTGGGAAGATTTGGCGGACACTGAGGATCCTCATCAAATAAGTGGGAGAGTGATTCCTCAGCACGTTTTGCCTTCTGGGTTGTCACCCTGGAGAATGACATGAAGGTTGGGGGCATGTGGGACGTGTGGAATACACTCAGGCATAATCTGCATCAGCTATGTGGGAGCAAGTGAGGGCCCTGGGGGGAGCCAGGCTCTTGGCAGTGGGCAAGCTCTACTGGTACTCCAGCTCTAGTCTTGTCCACAACTACCTGTATTCTTGCAACATGGCAATATCTTTCTCTGAAAAATGGCGATGGGGTGAGTCAGTTGAGTGGGGACAACTGTGCTAACATTGAAAAGGCAAGGTGAGTATGTAATATTAAGACAAAACGAACAATATGTGATTCTGATGGAAATTATATTCGGGAGTGTGCCCAGAGATGACACAATCATTGCCATCAAGATGAATGTGGAGAATCCCAGAAGGGGCACAGTCCTGGGTATGCCACGGGCTTGGTGTTCATGGTCCATTAGATCTTAAAAGCTTGATAAAATCTTAAAGATTAAGTAACTTCCTTTAAGGGAGGAAAATATTTAAAATATTTTCCAAATTTAACCTGATGATCTCCTGGATACCAATGCATTCATTATGAATGCATTCATCATATTACTTGAAAAAAAATTTTGTCAGAGAGGGTTGTTTTTTCGTTTTTTTTTTTTAAGACTGATAAAGAGTTAAGCAACTTTGCTTCTGGGACAATGCCAGAAGTTAGATATGAGTTAGAGATTCCATCAAACTATCACTGGAACACAGAAAAAGTCAGTCCATGGTTCTGTTTGTAATGTTCATTTTCAAATAATCTGTCTCTTCAGCTTGATTGGACTGTAGACCAATGTTTCCCAAATACCAGTACACAGATACAAATATATGTATATATTTAGATACATATAAGTATTTATATGTATTTAGAGGTGGGCAAACAAAATATTATCAATGTAAGTTTGTCATCCTTATGAGGAGGATGGACTGTCTTTTATTATATTATACTCTTCCAAAGATTTTTTTTCCTTTTTGGTGTTGTGCTATCCTTTGATGTATGAAATCATGGCTATAGGACATGATTGCTGTCCCTAGTTGGGTTTTCCTCCTCCACCTCTTCCTCCTGCTTCTTCGTGTCTTTACTTGGGAAAATATTTAGCAACCACCCCCTTACCCCCGCCTCTCCAAATTGTAGAGAGAGATTTTATCAATTCTTGAACAACCAAAAATAAATTAAAAATAACTTCTTACTCCTTCCATATCTTTTTTATTCTTTGCTTCCTCCTTCTTGTCTCTGTTCCCATTTTAATCCTGCTGCTATACGAGCTAACAGTCATTAAATGCTTTACTGGGTACTAAGCACTCTCTACTAAGCACTTTTTTGGCCTTACGTTACTTAATACTTAAAACTAACCTATGAGGTAAGTACTACTCCCTCATTTTACAAATGAGGAAACTGAATTCCAGAGAGTCCAGGTAACTCGCTCAAGGTCATATAGGTAGTAGGGCTGGTATTCAAATTCAGGTCTGTTGGACTCCAAAGCTTAGGCTTTCTTCCACATAACTTCCATTTAATTTGCTTTAATATGAACTAATCAGGCTTCTTCACACATTCCTTTAGATAAACTTAAATACTCCTGTTTACACTCTCATTATTTAAGCATTTTTATTAGCTATCTTATATCTCACTTTCGGTCTGCCTCCCCCATTTAACATAATGCAAAATAAGCAGGACGTAAGGGTATGCCAGTTGGGGATTTTTCAAGTCTTAGTTTAAACTGTAACTTCGGGAGTCATAATATTTCTTCTGATTATAAGAATCTTCTTCGGTGACTGTAAAAGAATATTTCCCCATGTTCCTTCTTCAAAGAAGGTCTGAGATAATGGCAATCAAGAAATATCACTATCTTTTAGGTAAATACATATAAGTCTTCACTGAGACAGAGACAGTTTGCTTTCCAAGTGGGATGTAAATTATATGGCATATGCACATTTTAGAAATAATTGTATAATCAAAGAAATTTTATGAGAGCTATCCCCAGAGTTCTGCCATATGAAAAACGGGAGGGACTGAGCCAGGCCAGTGGCATCAGGTTGTGAGCTTCTGCTCCCCAGTCTGACCCAGGTGGGGTCCTGGCTTAGTCACTTGCTAACCCGTGTGTCCTCAGCCCTCTGAGTCTCATGTGTGAGCTCAGCTCTCTGAGCCTCAGTTTCCTTAAATGGGGCCAATAATAGTTCCTAACCCCAGAGTTATCATGAATGAACACTGAGTCAACATGGTTAGTGCCCCATAAAATTCTTGATTTTATTACTATTTTGTTGTTGTGTTCCTATTATGACCACTGTGTGGTAACTTATAAAATGGCACATAAATTTCAGTTCATGGCCACACATCACTGTGTATATGCAAACATACTAGAAAGAGCTGATTTTAAAATCATTACATATGATGCCCCCCAAAGTGAAGTGTTTAACCTATCCATCTATACAATGAAAATGAATATTTTTTATTCTAGAATTACTCATAAAACTAAGGAATGCTTGAGATTCCCTAGATGACACTATAGGATATTATTACAACAACTTATACAGAAAAAGTATTTTAAGCATCATATGTCGAGTTGAGACAGGCATTCAATTATTGGCCTTCTACTAAAACTACTAGAACACCACCAAGAAGCAAGATATGAATGTAGGGATTTATAATTCTTCTTTTCCCCAAAAGGAGTCAACAGTTGAGCAGCTAACTTAACCCAGAACATTTATCATTTTGAACTTTATTGCTAAGCAGTCTTTAGGTACAACTAAATGGAATATTGCAAAAAAGCACAGATGGTATCAAACTGCTTACATCACAATGTAGGTGTGTATTTCCCGCCCTTGTGAAATATGTTGCAGCCTGGGCTTGTTCAAGTGCACTGGCTGGTTTTACAACATCTGAGAGTGTGTGTGTGTGTGTGTGTGTGTGTGTGTGTGTGTGTGTGTGTCTTAGTCCAAATGGTTCAATATGCCTAATTAAAAAAATCTTTTAAGAAGGCCAAAATATTAAAAGCATATATTATTTATCCATGTACCCATCAAAAATAGGATACTGACCCATAAAAACAATGAAGAGAATTAAGTTTAACTCTAAAGTACAAATGGTTTTATGTGGAGGTTTCTTTTTTGTTTGTTTTGATTTTGCTTTTTTTTTTCTTTCAACATTCTTACCTGTGAAGATTTGGCAAGCTTCTGAGTGTATTCCTTCTCAATCTGCTTCAGCCTGCTGTTGGCCTGAAAAACACACGTACATGAACACACACACACACACACACACAGTGACCTGTGAGCTTGGTATCTCTTCCACATGCCTATCACCAGGCAGCTGGGATGACTGCCAGCCGCACCGCCCTGCTGGGGCAGCCAGAAAACCACAGGGCTTGTCTTTGATCTCACGCCAACTATTCATCACTTAAAAAGCAAAAAGCAAAAGCAAAAAAAACCTCTCCTGCCAATTATGAGACAAACACAGACTTCTGTGGAGAGAAAGAGAAAGCGAGAAGAGACAGAAATAGACCTAGCAAGAGTGTGAGCGCTCGGAAGGTAAAGTAGGGAGCAGCAGAAGAAGCGAAGGAGACCAGAAGGCAAACGGGGGGAGGGGAAGGGAGGGAGAGAAACAGGAAAAGGTAAATTTCATCCTCTTTCCCACCGTTGAAAGATGAAAGAACTAGGTACTCCTGGACAGAGGCAGATAGAGACTCACCTAGCAAAGACATGCGCCCCCCCCCTCTGCCGAACACACAAGAGCTACTTTTTTAAAGCGACAAATATATCTACATCAAACAATTTTCATGTCCTGGATGGAGGGTGGCCTTCCCAGAATAAGTCCGCGTTACTTAGAACCCGACTATCTCTTCTGCCACTCAAGTTCCCGTCCTCCGCATGTGACCCGCTGTCCTGCTCTCCGGAAGCCTCTGGGAGCGTCACCGCATCCTGAGTGCTCGGAAACGGCTCTGTGACATGCCTGGACTGGGCCTTTCTTCTCATTCATTGTGCAAAAGCACCAAGGAGGCCCTTCCGACCTGAATGTGTCTTCTACCTCTAGAAGAGCTTTGGTCATTACTCTCGAAGTTTCCTTTCTCTGTTCCCAGGTACCACCCCCCCCAGCCACACACACACCTGAACCCTGTCTTGTCTGTCTGTCTCCGCAGCTCTGGCTGTTGGGCTGCTCAGGCGTATTATCTTTTTTTTTTTTGTCATTTCTATTTTCCATTTCTTTGTCTTTTTGATCTTTCACAAGGAGTTCTCAACTTTTTTTTTTTTTTAAGATTTTATTTATTTATTTGACAGGGAGAGACACAGTGAGAGAGGGAACACAAGCAGGGGGAGTGGGAGAGGGAGAAGCAGGCTTCCCGCCGAACAGGGAGCCCGATGCGGGACTCGATCCCAGGACCCTGGGATGACCTGAGCCGAAGGCAGACGCCTAACAACTGAGCCACCCAGGCGCCCCGAGTTCTCAACTTCTAATTTTAAACTTTCTACTGGATTTAAAAAAAAAAATACAGCCATACTATTCGTAATTTCCAAGAGGTTTTTGTTGTTGTTGCTGTTCTCTGAGTAGCATCGTTGATCCCCTTTTTAAGTTGAGGAAATGGAGACACAGAAAGCTTAAGTAACTTGCCCAGCATCACACAGCTAGGAAGTGATGAAGCCGCTTTAACCCCCCTCAGCGGAGCATGGGGGCTCCACCAGGCAGAGCACATTGCTTACCTCTGCTGAGGTTATTAGATCCATATACACTTAATACGTATCTGAATGTCCATATACACATACAAACACTTTTCTGCTCTCTAGAGCGTCTGTTTTTTTCTGAGTTCCTTTTATGTATTTGCTTTGCCAACCAGTTTTGTCTCTGTTTTTCCCTTTAGAAACTCTCCTCACTTGTCTGGTGACCTTTCGTATTTAAAGTGAGGCCTCTACAACAGGCAGGCTTGGGATGCATGGACATCCCATCACAGGGTGTCTTAGAAGGGCCTGGACTCTCCCATGCCCGTCTCTGACTGGACGTTCCTCTTGGGCCATTTTGCCCCAAGCTGCATCCTCCAGCCTACTTCCTGGTGGCAGAGATCTGGCTATCAGTGTTTGCCGAAGGGTATCTACGCGTTCAGGATATCGACTCTTGCACAATCCCAGTTTCATTTTGCCCCCAGCCACGCCTGCGTCCCCGCTCTCACTCCATCTCCCCAGAGAGCAAACCAGGGGTGGAGTGGGGGGAGGCAGACACGGAAACCCTAATCCCAATGTGATGGGATTTGGTGGTGAGGCCTTTGGGGGGTAATTAGGTAATGGGGTGGAATCCCCTCATGGATGGGGTTAGGGCCCTTATAAGAAGGCACAGAGCTCGCTTTCTCCTGCCCTGTGAGGATATAACAAGAAGATGGAGTCTACCACCCAGAAGAAGGCTCTCACCAGAACTTGATACGCTGGCAGCCTGAGCTCAGACTTCCAGCCTCCAGAACTATCAGGGATAAATTTCTGTTCTTGATAAGCTTCCCAGTTTATGGTGTTTTGTTATAGAACTCGAGCTGACTAAGACAATAGCCATGTGTTTTATAGACTTGAGTTCAAAAGCAATTCTTTAGAGTTTATTGCATAAATCTCTCTGCATCTATAGTCCCGCTGAATACACTGGGTAGTTTTGTTTTTTCTGACTAGAGAGGGCATGTGACTATTACTATTTTTTCTCTTAAGCCATCAGACTCTATTCTACCTCGATAATGAATAAAGCCACTCTCCATTATAGAACGAAGGCCACTCTGAACCTCTTGAGGTTTGTCTCGGTTCACATTCCACCAATATTTTTTAAATCACAAAATGCACGATAAGGTATTTTTTGCTTATTTAGTAAACACCGACAGAGCTCACACCGTGTGCTAGGCACTGCTGTAAGTGCTTTAAAAATATTTACTCACTAGAAAATATAAAAATTACAGTGCCATCAAAATTATGTTATTTTCCCTAAAAGAGCTGCTGGTCAGAGATGCTGGTTCCTACAGGACCGCCTGTGTCAGAATCCCACAAACTCACCTAAGTGCCTTTGCAACCATCTAATTCATTCATCCATTCCAGGCAACTGGGACTAGAGCAGTGTATAAAACAGACAAACACTCCTCCCGACCTTCACGGAAATTCTATACTAGCGAGTAAATGAATTAACTGACACAAGTGACGATATTTTAGATGGCGCAAGGGTTATGGGAAGGCTGGAGCAGGAAAGGGATGAGAAGTGATGGAAGGTGGGGGTAGTGTGCCGTGCTACAAATGTGGGAGTTAGGGAAAGCCTCGCTGAACAGATACGATGTAGGACCACAGACCTGTAGGAGATGAAAGGGCCACGGAGACCTCTAGGGAAAAGAGCACTTGAGGCAGAGGAAGGGCCGGTTGGTTACAAAAGCCCAGAGGCTTGTTCAAGGCACAGTGAGGTGGCCAGTGTGGCTGGGTCGCTGAGCGACATCTCCCTTGGATAAGGTCGGAGAGAGAACAAGGCTCCAGATCCTTCCTGGTGTTGTAGGCAATTGTATGGAATGTGGCTGTTAATACAAGTGAAACCGAGAGTCACTGAAGAGGTTTCAGCACAGGAGTGACATGATTTAAGTCGTCACAGGATTACTCTAGCTCCTGTCTGGGGCAAGAACTCAGCAGGGCAGCCAGTTGGGAGGCTGTCACAAATAATTTGCGATATATATATATATATAACAGAGGATGTGGTGAGAAGTGGTTGGGTTCTTTGAAAGATTTGAAAGTAGAGCCACCTGGATATGCTGTATGATAAAAAGAGATAAACCAAAGATGACTTCAAGATTTTTCTCCCATGCAACCGGAAGAGCGGGGTTGTCATTACCTTACATCAGGAAAATTATGGGTGGAACAGGTTTTGGGGGGAAGATGAAGAGATCGGTTTCAGACACATTAAGCATGGAGATGTCTCTCAGACATCTGTGTTGAGGTGACTATTTGGATATTCAAGTCTGGAGCTTGGGGGAGAGGTCTAGGTTGGAAGTAAAAATTCAGACATCTGCAGTATATAAATGGCAGATGGAATGATGTTCCTGGATGAGACTTCAAGGCATTGAGTGTACAAAAAACAGAGAAGTCTAGGTATACTGAGACCCGAGCCTGCAAATGTCAGGAGGCTGGAGAGGAGGAGGAAAGCAAACCAAAGGAAAGGCCAGAGAGAGAAGAAATCAGGATAATATGCAATCCTGAAGCCAAGTGAAGAAAGTGTTTCAAGGACTATTCACCTGCGTCAGCTGCTGCAGGGACACAGAGGTCATCATGTGCAACAAGGACTGAGAAATAAGCACATGGCTTAAGCCTGTGGAGGATGTTGGTGATGTGAACACAGGCAGCTGTGGTATAGTGTAGAAGTTCCAGAAAAGGAGAGGAAGTGGGGCACACACAGACAATTTGTCCAGAGTTCTGTCAGAAGGGGAAGGGAGGAATGGGCTGGAAGCTGCAGGGGAAGTGGATAAAGAAAGGGCTGACTTGTTTTGTTGGGTTTGTCCGCACAATGAGAGAACTAACAGCATGCGTGCCGGCTGATGGGAAAGATCTGGCAGGAGAGAGGGAAAACTTGGTGCTGCCAGAGATTCAGAGGAGACATGTTCTTGAGTAAAGGGGAGGGGACAGGATCTAGAGCACAAGGGAGGAGAGGGCCTTGGCTAGGAGTCCACATAAATCATGCCCAGCCCCAGTGGGGCAAGTTCTGCTTGCTTCCACCTTCCCCAGGAAGTAGAGGGAAAGATTCACAGCAAAGCATGAGGATGGCAGAAGAGAGGGGTGGAAGATTCGAGGTGGGAGGGAAGGGCACGGATGGTCATCTAGGAAAGTGGGAAAGGGAAAGGACCGAGGAATGCAGTATGAGTCTCAGGCCTCCAGGAAGCATTAGGGCCCACTGAATATCACTAATGTTGATTTAAAGTGAGGTCAGCCAGGGGCACATAGGTGGCTAGGTTGGTGGAGGGGCCAACGCTTGATTTTGGCTCAGGTCATGATCATGGGTCATGAGATTGAGCCCCATGTAGGGCTCCATGCTCAGCGGGGAATCTGCCTGAGATTCTCTCCCTGTCCCTCTCCCTCTGCCTACCCCCATGCTTGCTCTCTAAAATAAATAAATAAATCTTTTATAAACAAACAAACAAATAAAGTGAGGCAAGCTGGTAATATATGAATACCTTCAGAACTTGCCAGTAGCTAAATAGAACAGAATCACTACTTTGGAGAATAATAAGAGTGACTAAAGAAATAAAATTAATTTATCACCCTTCAAGGTTTCTACTATGTATTTGAAACTAAGTCACAATTGCCTGAATTTCTGGACTTCTCAAATAAATCTAAAAAGCTCTGGTTTAGGGGCACCTGGCTCAGTTGGTTAAGTGTCCGACTCTTCATTTTGGCTCAGGTCATGATCTCAGGCTCATGAGATTGAGCCCCAAGTTGGGCTCCACGCTGGGCGTGGAGCCTGCTTAAGATTCTCTCTCTCTCTCTCTCTCTCTCTGTCCCTCTCTACCCTTCCCCCTCCCCAAGTGCTCTCTCCCTCTCTCTCAAAAGAAAAAAAAAAAAAAAACAACAGCTCTGGTTTAGCATGGTTGAAAATTTACAGCTAATTTATCATGCAAACTATCCCTAAAACATGTTCTGAATGATTTTATTCTCAGGATGGTACTGACTGTACATTTCCATACCTAAAGTTAAGTTATGGTTATTTTAATCCAAGTCTTATTTTTATAGCTACGATTAGTATACAGAAGGACAATTTTCAAACATCTGCCGCATAGCCTGAACAGATGTGGAATAACAGATGAGAGGAACATCATAATTTTGAAGTGAGCAAAGTTATTTTGTTTTGTCATTGCTGTTGTTTTCATCTCTGGCTCCTCCTAACTGTTTCCATTATGGCTGGTCATGCCCTCCACCCACCAACAAGCACTTTGTTCCCCTCCGCTTTTCTAGGGCCTCTTTCTCAGGTCACTCTTCCTTGTTAAAAAGCCACAAATGTATTGGTCCACTTTCTCTATGCAGTTCCTATCAAAATCTTGAGTTAAAACTTTAGTGGAGAGAAATAAACCAATTTTTAGAAAGGTGTTGACGGTTAGTCATCTTAATAGGCTACTCTTTTCTTGCAGGGTGCTTTGCATTATATCTTCATTCAAAACAGTCTTTCATTCCTTTATTTTCCATTTCTTATTATTGGTGAAAGTTCAGGCATTCATATTTCCAGGAAGATAATTTAGAGGAGAATTAGGAGACTCCTCTAAAATACTTATATCTGAGGCAAGCCCAGATCTTATAAAGATAAATTTCCTTAAAATATAACAGCATTAGTTTCTAAATTAAATATTTGCCTTTAGGATTTAAAAAAAAAAGGATGCCTCCCAGAATCTTGAAACATAACATAAAGCTCAGATTATTACGCGGTATTTTCTACTCAAAAGCTTTGTAGGCATTCATTTGAAGCTTCTCCAAACACTGTGAATACAGTTATGGCCAGTTGGTGCCAGATGTTAGTGTATAACTGTGCACTCCCCTAAAAACAAAAAATATTCAGAGAATTCATAGAACATATTTATATTTAATTTAAAATATTTACAGAACTTTCAAACTTGAAGTTGCTTATATTTTACCTCAAGATAAAGGTATAAATTTGTGAAGCATAAGTAAAATTAATGATTTCTGCCTGGGCTATGATGGAGTAACTGGGACCATACTTAATCTGCTAGAGCCAACAGCTAGAAAACTGGACAAAATATAGGGGAAAAAAACTGTTTTAGGATGTTGAGAAACAAGAGGCACAGGACTGTGACCCTGTGAAGAAAGGGGAAACAAGTGAGGTAAACCCTCCAATCACCCTTTCTTCCTGGAGGCACATCCAGACCTGAACATAAGCAAGGGAATCAAAGTACAGTATAGCAGCATTGTGAACTGAGGAGAAAAAGATTGGAGTGTGGATAGGCTGAGGCAGTTGGAGTTTGTGGGGACAGAGCACTAGACAGGAGGGGGCTATGCACAGAAAGAGCTCCAGACACCTACATGGATTCCCTTTGAGTCTGTTGCTGATACTGAGTTGTGCATGTATAGGGTAAGGTTCTACAGGGTCAAGTAAAAAGTGGCTGATGAGATTTAAGATAAACAATTTCCCAAGCTTACGCAAAGCTGAGGGATATTTGACTTCTGACCAGGCAGAATGAATGGTTCTCATAGAACATCCAGGAAGATCACACTTAGTCACGGGGTTAAACTAGCCTTAGAATAAAGTCAACTTTAAATCTGCTCTAACAAAGTCTAAAAATAAGCCTCAAATGGATCAAACTGGTCATTGACAAGTAACTGCTTCCTAAACAAAGCTCAATATTTTTTAAAAGAAGTCAAGAAAATCCAGTATTCAAGAACATAAATTTTATAATGTCCAGCATTCAATAAAAGATGGCATAAGAAGAAGCAGGAATATGTGAGCCATAGCAGAAGAAAAATTAGTCAATAGAGTTAGACTAAGAAATGACAGAGATGGTGAAACCGGTAGACAAAGACTACCATTATGTTTTTAAAATACCTATTAAAACCACACCTAAATATTTAAACAAAAACATGAATATAATGAGGAGAGAAATGGAAGATATGCAAAAAAACTTAAATAGCCCAGGGCATAGCAATATATTATCTGAAAGGAAAATTTCACTGGATGGGATTACAACAGATTTGGCACAAGAGAGGAAAAGATCAGTGAATATGAAGAAAAAGCATTTTAAGTATCCAAATGACTGCCAGAAAGACAAAAGACTGAATTTAATGAATAACCTCAATAATATATGAGACTATATCATGTCATCTAACATATGTATAATTGTGTATAGAAGGAGAAAGGTTTGGGAAAATATTTGAAGACATAGGTACAAATTTTGCAATATGAAAAAATTGTAAATGTACCAGTGGAAAAAAACCAATGAACAGAAAAGATAAACACAAAGAAAACCACATCAAGATACATCATAATCTAATTGCAAGAACAGAACTGAAGATAACATCTTAAAAGCAGCCAGAGAAGACAGATGCATTTAAAAGATAAGAATGACTGAGGATTTCTCATCTGAAACTATGCTAGTCAGAAGATAACATAATGAATCTTTAAAGTGCTGAAAGAAAAAAAAATCTGTCAATCTAGAATTGTGTACTTAGTAAAAATATCCTTTAAAACTGAAGACGAACTACAGACATCTTCAAACAAAAATCTGTCACCAGCAGACATGAACAATAGGCAAGGTTAAAGGAAGTTGTTACGGCAGATGGAAAATGATACTAAAAGCAAACCTGGATCAACTTGAAGAATAAAGAACACTGGTGATAGAAAATAAGTATGTAAATATAAATGATCTTTTTTCCCCTTTTAAAATTTCTTTGAAAGAAAATGTACTTTTAAAAGCAGAAATAATAGGGGCATCTGGGTGGGTCAGTTGGTTAAGCGGCTGACTCTTGATTTTGGCTCAGGTCATGATCTCAGGGTCCTGGGATGGAGCCCTGTGTGGGGCTCCAAGCTGGGTGTGGAGTCTGCTTGACATTCTCTCTCCCTCTCCCTATGCTCCTCCCCCCCACTCATGAGCTCTCTCTCTAAAATAAATAACTAAAATCTTTTTTTAAAAAAGCAGAAATAATAAAAGTATATTTTGAGGTTTATAATATATGTAGAAACAGGTTAGGAATAGGAAAATGGAGCTACACTGTTATGAAGGCACTTACATTTTATGGTAAACTGGCATAAGAGTACATGAAGGCAGACTGTAATAAAGCTCTATATCACAAAAAAAAGGAAGAAAGAAAAAGGTATATCTACTAAGACAATAGTAGAAATAAGATGGAATATTAATAAGTACTCAGTGAATTCAATAAAAGGTATGAATCGAGGAAAAAAGAAAAAAAAGATGAGACAAATAGAAAACAAATAGCAAGATAGAATAAAACCCAACAATATCAAAAATTACACTAAATATAAATAGTTTAAAAATTTATCTAAATGACAAAGATTGTCAGACTGGATCTAAAAGAAGGTGTTACTACATGATATTTTCAAAATAAACACTATATATTTAAACATGTTAAAAGTAAAAGGATGAAGAAAGACGAACCATGAAAAAGGTAATCATAAGTGAGGTAGCTACGCTCATATCAAAGTAGATTTGAGAACAAAGAAACTGAGCAAAAAAAAGGGGGAATATTTCAATAATCATAAAAATTTAATTCATAAAAATGATAGAACAATCCTAATGTGTAGTACCTAATTTCAAGAGCTTCAAAATACATGAGGCAAAGACTGACAGCACGGAAAGGAGAAATAGGCAAATCCAAAAATTAATGAAATTTCAACTCTACTCTCTCAGGAATCAATAAAAAAAGGAGATAGAAAATTAGTGAGGATGTAGATGATCTGAAAAATGCTGTCAACCAACTTGACCATTAATCAGACACCATACTCTGGGTCATACAACAACTTTCAATAAATTTTTAAAGGATTAAAATTACACACAGTATATTCTCAGACCACAGTGAAATTAAATTAGAAATGATAATAGATACGTATCTGCTATTCTCAAAATATTTAGAAAATTAAAAATACACCTAATTTCTATGGGTCAAAAAGAATTTACAAGGGCTAAAAAAATTAATGAAAATGGAAGCATAGTGTTTATAGAATGCAGCTAAATCAGTGCTTAGGGGAAATTTTTAGCTTTGAATTATTTTTTAAAAAGATTTTATTTATTTATTTGTCAGAGAGAATGAGAGAGTGAGAGAGGCAGGCAGAGGGAGAAGCAGGCTCCCCGCTGAGCAAGAAGCCCGATTTGGACCTCGATCCCAGGACCCTGGGATCATGACCTGAATCGAAGGCAGATGCTTAACCAACTGAGTCACCCAGGCATCCCTAGCTTTGAATTACTTTACTAGCACAAGAGGAAAATTTAAAATAAGTGGTACTGATATAAGCTTCCCCTAAAGAAACTTGAAAAAGAAGAGCAAATTAAAGACAAAATAAGCAAAATAAAGAAAATAATAAATGCCAGAATAGAAATCAATGAAATAGAAAACAAAAACAGTAAGAAAATCAGTGAAACCAAAAGCTGGTTCCCTGAGATAAAAAAAAAAAAAATCAATAAATCTCTAGGTAGACCAACCAGAAACAACTGAGAGAAGATACGAATTAACCAATATCAGGAATGAGAAAAGGGATATGACTATCAGAACCCAAGAGATTAATAGGGCAATAAGGAAATATTATGAATAACATATTGCCAAAATTTTCTGAAAAATTAGGCAAAACACAAAAGTCTCTTAAATGATACAAATTACCAAAAGTAAGGCAAGAATAAGAACTCAAACAGTCATACATCCCTATAAGTATTAAACATGTACATGCACGCACGCGCGCGCACACACACACACACACACATACACTATACTGAAGCCCAAGCAGCTTCACTAGTGAATTCTATCAAACATCTATGGAAGAAATAATATCAACTCCACATAAACTCTTTCAGAAAATAGAATATGCAGAAATTATGTCACGATAACTTAAGGGAGCATTGTTTCTCCACCAAAATGAGGATTCCACCTCTTACCACCATCAGGAGTCTGATACCCCAGTCTCCTTTCCTTTCACATTACCAATGTTTTCTTCTACATTGACTCATTTCCAGGTGACTGTTAACAGGCTAATTTCACACACACACACACACACACACACACACACACACATACACACACAGCCTGCCCTGAAACCCTGCTATATCCCTGCGATGGTGTTACGAACATTTACTTTGAGTACCTCCTCGGTGTCAGACAGTCTACGTTTACAGAGGTAAACTATCTCCTGCAGTTGGGGAGGACACAAATAAGTGAGTCAATAAAATACAGCACAAATGTCATGGGAGAGCTATGCACAGGGTGTTATTAGGGAAAAACTATGAGACACCTCACACCAGGGAAGGCTTTTGGAGGAGGTAAATATTAAAGGCTAATGATGATGGATATAATGATGATGATGATAGCAACAACAAAACAATGACCAGTATTTATTTTGCTCTTACTCTACTGACACATATGGTTGAAATGCTTTACATATATTAACAGATCTAACCCTCCCCAAAACTTTGTGAGGTAGCCACGATTATTATCCTCATTTATAGGCTGCGAAACTGAGAGAGAGAAAGATGAAAACCTTGCGTGAGGTTATCAGCTCAGAATGAACAGGAATCAACTGACTGAAGAAAGAAGAAAATTCCAAATGGAAGGAGTGACAGGTGCAAAACTATGAATGTATAAAAATTACATATAAAATATATAAATATATTTTATATAATATATGTTAATAGTTTAGTATATTTTAAAATACATATATTAATACATGACAGTTTACATTTAATAATCTATTTTAATAATGCACATATTAATATTTTAATATTTAGTAATATATTTTAAGTAATAGTTATAATGTATAAAATTTATATAATACACATATAAAATTCATTTTGTTTTGTTAAATAATACACATATAAAATTTCTTGTAATCTATCATCCAGAGTAACAGTGTTCACATCTTCGTGATTTTTATGTATAACATACTTGCATGTACCAGGCTATTTCTGAAGTCCTAAAGCTGGTGTTCTCTTCCATTCTCCAACCCATCCCAGCTTGGGAGGCCACCCTTACTACTTCACCAACGGGATGACACAGCAGAAGTACAGAGGAAACAAAGGAGGTAGTGTTTGGCTTTTGACTCTATAACCTGCTCCAGTGGGACTCAACTAAGGGCATAAAAGTGTATCAGTCACAGTGGGTCTTACTCTGTCTGCTTGCCCTACTGCTTCCCCCATCCAGACTAAAGATGATTCTCTAGTGGGGGAAATGAGACATCGTCTGAAGTGAAGGGGAAAATGTTTATCCGTGAGTCTGTTCTTGAGAAAAGGCCTTGTTTCTTGTCATATTCTCTGGGCCAAGCCTGAAGGATGGGGAACACACGGACCCCTCCCCCCCACTCTAATTGCAGAGGGGGCTGCGCTCACATGCCAGACAGAGGCAAGGGGCCATGTGACCTTGAGTTCTTAGCCACACCGGCACGTACACTAGAGCCATAGCAGAAATGAGCTGTGTGGCGTGTGTGTCTAAGCAGGCTGGCAAGACTGCTGTACCCAGTTTCCTGTGCATTCACACCTCTCCCTGACAAAAGGCAAGATTATAAAACCTCCTGGGTGTCTAAGAGCAGCATGGATATAGCACTGAGAATGCAAGGCCCGAGGGGCTTTCAAAGAGAAAGGAGGGGTTACAGAGAAGTGACCCAGATCAACTGACTACTGAAGATTCATGAGGGCCACAGATGTCTCAGTGGATGCCTTCATGGATGGGTCATACCCAGGATCAGAGGGCTCCATGTCTCATCCACGACACCATGGCATGATAGAGCCCTTGCGCTCACATGCTATCCTGGGGAAGGGGGAGACTGATGGAGGTCTCAGGTGACTGAGGACACATATCAAGTTTTTGCCATGCAGCCAAGTGGTGACTCAAAACAGAAACTGGGATTATAGCAAAATAAGCACATCTGAGTTTAGGACCTGGGATTTGTACCATTTCATGTCTATCACTATTAAGGGCTGGGGTGAGACTTTGGTGGCATTTGGCTCAGATCCCTCTTGCCATCATGCTTCCCCTCCAGGAAGGAGAGGTCCACGAGAGGAATGGCAGCAATCGGAAGACAGACGACAGACCCGATACCGTGGATGTGGGGCGTGGGCTGGAGCATGAGGCCTAGATCCCCTCCTTCCAAGCCTGAATTAACATTTGACCTGCAGATGTCAGTGCTCCACACTGAGTGACTCTTCGGGTATAATTCATTTCTAAAAAAATGGTTAAGTCATTTTATACAGTTGCTTTACCCAGAACCAGAATCGATAATTAGGAACTCCAAGTGCTTTGCTTTGCTTTTGTCACTGCCTAACTATTTTGTAAGAATTCCAGGGAGAAGCCACATCCTCCATAAAGGAAGAAAGAAACCGGACAGTTTGGAAAAGGGCTGTGGTATCATTATCAATATCACTATTTCTTGAGTTCTCAGTAAATATCAGTGGATCCATTCTCAGAAAAAGTGCCCATATTCCTGCATTTGGCCCTATATCTGACTATGCCCAATTAGTATTGAATACATTCTCTGTCTACATTAAATAATGTGCATTTAATGACAGATAACCTATAGAATAACATGGGACAGTGATTTTCTGCCGTCACTGTAATTCAGAAGTACTAATTTTCTTGCCATTGCAACACAGGTATTTATGTGGCTAACACCCATAAATGATCACATAAGATTTACATGAATTTCCACCCCACTCACTGAATAAGCAAGCAAACTGTGAAACAAGCTTATGGAAATAGTTAAAGAATTAAGATCTAATCATATTTCAAAAGCTCGCCCTCCGAGGAATGCTCTGAAGCAGAAACTGAAACTCATTTATTACTTGGGCAGAAATACAAACTTTAAGAGAATGAAGTAGAAAAAAAAACTTTACTTTGCTCTAGGGAAGAAGCAACTATTCTCTGATGTGCAAAAAAGAATTTATCATCAAAGACCAAATGTAAATGGGGCCAATTAATTTTTTTAAGAATCTCTACCTTCTAAAATATTTTTATGCCTTTGTTACTGTTATGCTTTACACCAAAATCTAAGGTTGCATGATTTGACAAAAGTTAAAGAAAAATGACTACTGTATTTAACAAATTTTAACATACTTAATATACATTTTAAATTTACTTAATATACTTACATAGGAGTGGCACATTTGTTGGTATAATACTTTTAGGAAGCAGATAGAAGATCTATCTCAAATATATGACTTTAGATATCAAAACATGATGATATTGTCCAATGACCAAATGATGTTAATTGAATTGTTGGTCAAGTAATAAATTACTTCAAATAAGCTTTGAATCTGGGAGCTAGAGAAGTCCTGATTTATCATACTCATAAATCCCATTATTATTTTGCTTATTGTTTTGGAAATTTTTCTACTTTTTGGCTCATTTGTATAAGAAAAAAGAATGTAATGAATATTAATTGGAAAGTTTATGAAATAATGCATTTACAGGAAGTTGCTATGTTAGATTTGTAGGCAGTTCAATATAAATCTCAATACTTAACAAAATCTCTATTTTCTCTACTGGATAATTTGGAAATTTGGAATAGGTACTGGGAGGACATTCTTGAGATTTAGTCATCAGATCTTCCTAATTAAAGACGACTTAGAGCTTATCCAGCTTCCCAGGGTCATCTATACTGAGACAGAAAAACCATACCAATTTATTTTTATTTTTAGCTTACTTTTTTACCATACCGATTTATTTAAAAATAATATTCAAAATGTTTGACAACAATGAGTATGATGCCTATATAAAACATGTCCTGGGGTGCCTGGGTGGCTCAGTTGGTTAAGAGCCCCGCATTGGACTCCTTGCTCAGCAGGGAGCCTGCTTCTCCCTCTTTCTGCCCCTCCCCCTGTGCTCGTGCTCTCTCTCAAGCAAATAAAATCTTTAAACCCCCCCCAAAACCATGTCTTATCCCCCACTTTGTCTGCACACATGATGTCTTCAGTTGGTTTTGTTGCTGTGTAGGTGAACTTCCCATCACCCAGACCCTCAAAGCTACTTCAACCGTCTTTTCACCAACTCAGGTTACTTTGACTATCCCAACAACTGTTGCCAAATGGTAAGCAGTAGAGCACGGTGGTTAAGAGCACAAGCTTTGAAATTAAACCAACCTGGGTGGTGTGACCATGGGCAAATTATTGAACTTTCCCTGGCATTATTTTATAATGTGCAGATAAAGTGGACAATAAAGATTAAGTAGGACTGAGGTTTAGCAACACAGGAATGGTGGAAGTTCAAGATGGCAAGGGATCAGAGAGTGGTGAGTAAGCACTGGAATGAGGATAAAGACCAGGTCTTTATGCGTGAGGGGATGGGAAAAATAAAAGGTAAGGCGCCAGCGATCAAAAGGATAGCCTGATGGGCTGAGATCTTGGAGGGGATCGAGCTGAGTAATGTTGAGGTCGAAGGCATGTCTGAATTTTTTGATGGATAAAGTGGAAACGAGACAGAAGTTACTTTACTAGAGAGCCGAGCTTACAAAACTGTGGGATCAGGCTATTAGAAAAGTCAGCTGTCAAAATTGGTCTTTTGCAGTCAATTCTTGTTACTCTTTCTTGTTCCTCCTTTCTCTTTGGGTCCTTGAAAATAACTGCTGTCTCAGATTCTTTACTGGGGAAGCAATTTTTTTCCCTGACATGTCCCCCAAAATGGGGTGCTCTGCTGCTTTTGACATTACTAATAATTTTTATTTGTAACTGCTTAAATTATATAATTGACACATGCAAAAGAATATTCTGCACGTTTATGAAAGATGATAAAGAACCCTCCTACAACAGCCATACCACTTAACATCTAGCTTTGCTAGTGCCAGAGATTCTTTCCATCCCTGCATCCTCTAACTCCTCCCAAGAATTAACCACCATCTTAAATTTTATTTATTGCCTTGCTTTAAAATACTACCTATGGAAGTATCTCTGACAACTGGTCTTAGCTTTATATAAACATAATCATGCTCTGTATAATTTCCTGAAACTTGCTGTTTCTCACACGTTTTTTAAGAAATGCATTCATGATGTTTCATTTGAAGCTATAGTTCCTTCACAGTCACTGCTTGAGAATATTCAATTGTGTGAACAGATCAAAATCATTCATTGTCATTAAAAGGCATTTTTGTACTTTTCGTTTTTTCTTCCACGAACCATGCCGCTATGAGCATTCCTAAACATGCCTTCTGGTGCATATTTGTGAGTTCCTAGGGCAGATGCTAAAGAGCTCAACTGATGGTTCATAAATCAAATGTTCAACTCTAAAGGATAATGCCACCAACATTTTAGAGTCTCACCAGTGTCTAAGAGTTCTTTTTGTTCCACACTTTCAACCCTACTTAGCATTGTCAGACTTCCTATGTTTAATAACAGATTTAGTAAGACATAATTCACATAGCATGAAGTTCACACTTTTAATCTGTACAGTTCTGTGGTTTTTATTATATTCAGAGAGCTGTATATCTATCACCATTATCAACTTCCAGAACATTTTCATCACCTCAAAAAGAAACCCCGCACGAGGGGCGCCTGGGTGGCTCAGTTGGTTGAGCGTCCAACTCTTGATTTTGGCTCAGGTCAGGATCGTGGGGTCCTGGAATAGAGCCCCGTGTCAGGAATCTCTACTTAGCATGGAGTCCTGCTCATCTCCTTCTCCCTCTGCTCCTTCCCCAGCTTGTGCTCTTTTTTTCTTTAAAATAAATAAATGTTAAAAAAAAAAAAAAAAGAAACCCCACACCCTTTGGGAGGGAAGCAGTTACTTCCCATTTTCCCCTCCCCCAATCTCATTTGTGTCTCTCTATAGATTTTCCTATTCTTGGACATTTCATATAAATGGAGTCATACAGCATGCAGCCCTTCGTGACTGGCTTCTTTCAAGTAGCACGTCTTCAAGGTTCATCTATGTTTGCAGCATAGATTAGCACTTCATTCCTTTTCACTGTCAAATAATATATTCCATTGTATGGATACACCACATTCTGTTTATCCATCCATCAGTTGATAAACATTTGAGTTGTTTCTACTTCTTGGCTATTACAAATAATGTTGCTGTAAACATTCTTATACATGTTTTTTGGAGGGGAAATATATTTTCAATGATGTTCATCCTTCAACAGAAGATCATGGAGCTTCTATTTGCAGGTCTCAAGCTCCTCTGTAGGAGAAGAATTGCTAGGTCATATGGTAACTCTATGTTAAACTTTTTAAGGAACTGCCTATTTTCCTAAGTGGCTGCACCAATTTTTATCCCCACCAGCAAAGTATGAGGGTTCTAATTTTTCTGCATCCTTGCTAAAATTTGCTATTTTCTCTCTTTTTGATTGTAGCCATCCTAGTGGATATGAAGTAGTATGGCTGGCTCCTTTGATCCCTTGCACAGAAGCAGTAGCAAACATATGGGCTCAGGTCATTCTCTGAAAGCTCTACTTGCCTTTGGTTTTTCGTGGAGATGCTCCAAAATAGTGGCTCCAATCTGGGAGCATTAGATTTATGGGGCATCACAGCATCATCAGAAGACATGAGAAGAAGTGTGTTAGAAGAGCCTGAGGCCTATAAGTCAAATCTCTATGATCTACTGTTGAAGGGTGCCCCCTACCCCCTTACAGATGCTGAGTTCTTCAAACTGTTCAATTTCTTCCAAGTAGGCCTTTGCAGCATCACTGCTAAACCTTCCATCTTGGTTGAAGGCTCTCTTGGGGAGATACCTGATGCACGCACTCACCAACTGGCTTTTTATTTCCCTTTGGACCAAAATCAGCACCACAAGCCATCCTTTCTATATCCCAATTACACTTTATTCTGATGCCTTCTGGAATGGAGAGGTCGTAATCCACATATTACCTTTTGGGGATGATTTGTTTATGTCAGACATCAGACTGATTTACTATAGCATTAGTGTAAACCTCCTAGATTTCGTGAAAGGAAAATTAAATTTAACTAATGAAATCAATTAAAATTAATAAAAGGATGATGATAGACTAATAAAAATAAAGCAAGGAACCAAAATCTTAAGAAACAATTTTGCATAGCTTAAATATCTGTGAATAGGCTACAGCACTGAGAAATATTTCCCCAGACAGGATTACAACAAAGGAGAAAGTAGGAGAAATGACACCAGAGTAAGAGGAGAAAAATATTGAGATTCTAAACCTATTGAATCAGAATCTCCAAGATCCTGGGGAGCAGGAATCTATATTAAAAACTCTCCCATTGCTTCTAATAATCAGCCAAGTTTGGGAACCACTGCTCCAGCTAATTGAGGATATGACTGAGAGCACTTTCCTAAATAAAAAACAATAATTTATAAAGCACATAATTTCTGCTTACACTACTGCTATATTATCTCATTTCTATTGTGACTTTTCTTTGAAAAGAACCCAACAAGTTGAGGCTGGTTGTTTTAAATAAATGAGTATCATCAACTTTGATAACCCCCAAAGAGTTGCTGTGGTAACACAGAACAAAGATAATCACCATCAAGATCTAAATAATCAACGTTGCTCAGTGATCTTAAGCTGGCTTACTTTTAATGGCTTTAAAAACCCGAAAAGCAAACAGTCAGCTCCAAGGAGTCAGACAGTATTACTACCAGAGCATTTAACTAATTGCGTTGTCCCCCAACACCCCAAATAAAGACAGAGAGGAATACACTGTTTGGTCATGAAAGCAATTAAAATACATAAATAGAGTTTTCACAGAGCTTTCCACTCTCAGCTCGTATTTGTCTAATTCAAGCCATGCAGCTAGGTGTTAGCATTAACCTCTCTGAACTAAATACAAAAACTCAAAGTCATTTTGGGATTTGATCCTCACTCATTTTCAACCAAATATCCAAATTCATTTCGAATTCACACAAGGACCGCAACAGCTTCACCTAAATCAGTTTCCTACAAGTTAAACATCCCTCCTACACTCAGATGTGATTGTGGAACTACTTTGATCTTTATTCCCAAATTTATTGCTCTGTGTAATCCATGACAAAATATAATGTGATTTACTATATCTCTATATGACAGCCCAGCAGCTGACAGACCTTAATAATTCAGCATAAGAAAAAAAACCTCTGGCACCAAAATATACAGATCATAATGGGGACTCTTTAGTATCAGTTTACAATGAAGCCGATACAAGCTGATCATAAGAACTTCAAACAATTCTTTTTTCTTCCTCACGTATTTAATGAAGGAAATTTTTATTCCCTCAATGTGCTTTGTAGCTGCAAGCAAGTAATTTTGGAACATTTTGCCTTTGTTCTCATTAACACAATGCAGGACTAGTCACTACTGATGTTCCTTCCTCAAAGAAAAGGACTACATTTCTCCATTGAATCTGAAGTAAGTGAAGAGACACAAACGTGGGAAAGTAGGAGACTCTAAAAAAAGTAAATCTGTAGTTGGTTATGATATAGAAAAAGCATAGATTAGCTAATTAGGCACCATATATATAATTATTGAAATGAAGACTTGTCTTTGAAATCGCTAGGGCAGAAGTTTCTCTAAAATTCCCTCTCCCTGAACATCAGTCTGCATCCAGGGATGGAAATGTCAGACCAGACAGCCCTTAGGTCTCTTTCAACTCAAAATTTCCAGGACTCTTGAGCCTGCTTTGTAGAGGGTCATGGTGGTTCTTGCTGTGGGATGGTGATGGGTCTGAGGGTCTCTCATACTCCTGGCCAAAGTGGGAAAAGAGGGAGATGTTAACAGCTCACTTGTCTAGCTCCTTGGAGACAACTGGGTGGTGTGTGAATATGGAGCCTCAGCACTGGGGTCTGGCAGGGTTGGCAGAGCTCCAAGTTTCTTCTGGAATCTCACTGGTTTTCCGGGACTGTGCTTCTCAATAAAATGCCCCCAGACTCCTACCTCTTGGATCTTTAGGTATTTGTCAGCCTGTGACACAATCCATGGGGATTCACCTCCTTATCACCTCTCCAGGACATTTGGTTATACAAGGTAAATTATATATTATATATTCAAATTTGAAACTTAATGTCTTCTCATAGACATTTGAATGAAACATTCTTATCTAGATTAGGGTATTGCTTGGAAAGGCTGGCTAGTCAGCTAACTTCCAAGAGTATTCAAGCACTTCTTGTGAAACCATCCACAAGGTGCATCTAACTTGTTGAAATCCACTGTGGATCACAATCTGATTCCCCACTTTGCATGTCCAAAAACTCAATGTTGCTCCAGTGTAGATTACTGGACTCACACAGACTAAATCCATAGCAGACCCAGGTTCTGAAGGGCATTTAATATTATCCTATGTTCTATCCATTATTAAATTTCATTTAGATTTGCACATAACTTTGCTCACACTCTAAACCAGCTTCTTAACATGCTTAATACTGGTCAGTTGTCATGAACATGAATCTCCAGTACCATAATCTCACAACAGAACTTGGAAAACTTCCAGGAATTTTTACTGTCTCTTGTTTGGAAAGGTTATAGTTAATTGATTCAAAATCTAAAGGTACTAAAACCCTTGAAGTGCTTTTTCTAATGAACTACATGACTATGGTTTTCAATTCACCCCAAAATATAGAACAAATAAAACTCTATGTACAAATGTATCATGAACCAGACTTTGTTCTGGAGTGCTTTAGTGGGCTCTTAATTTTTTAAAATGGCCACACACCTTCAGAGAATTTTTAAAACAAAACAAAACAAAAACAGAAGATGTGAACTCAATAATTTACTAGCCGAACAGGTAGAAACTAAATTTTTAAATCTCCTTGAAGATCAAAGGTATAATAGAAATGTTTTCACTCAAGATAGGCTCAAAAGTTGTGCCCTTCCTCTTGTTTTTCAGTTTAAATTTGAGTGTAGTATTTAATTCTCCAGTGTTACTCCCTTTTGTTTTGAGGTGAAATAAAGAGGAAATGTTTTCTATGCACAATTTCCTTAAAAAAGGTTTGTTTTCTTTCATTCCTTACATTTGAAATAAAACTTGTGGCTGCCAACAGATCTTTAGAAATTTCTACCAATGAGAAATGCCATGTCCTTGACAGCTTAGACAAAAAGTTGCTACTACCCCTGATATAATTTCCCAATATGCTAACCCCTCCACTTCACCCAGACATACTCGTTATTCTCCTGTTTGTCTCCCACTCAATTCTGACTTCAGAGCCAAAAATTCAGGGTTTTGGCCAAATCAAGGAATCTGAGGCCAAAGAATTTGGATTTTATTCTGGAGGCAGTGGGATGCAGTCAAGGTTTGTGAGCAGCAAGTGAAATTAGTAAAACTATTGTTGAGAAGATGGCTCGCCTGGGACCGTGTAGAATGAACCAGAAAAGCAGAGCAGATAACTGTGGCCATAGTCAAAGAGAACTGCTGCCAATGGGTGAGGGCTTCTGTTCAAAGTCCGAATGAGATGACAGTAACTGGAGAGACAAAGGAAATGAACCATGGCTCTCTTAGCCTCGTGCCTCTTTCTGAAGGAGAAAGCTGCATTAGGGAAAATCACAAAATGAAACAAAAGGAAATAATAGCATTTTCAACTCTATGCACTTTTCTACCATCTATCTTTCACCCAAGTACTAACACATTCACAAATGGGTTTCCCTATAGTAATTCCTTGTTTAAAGATGTTTAATTTGGCACATTTTTCAGAGTGCAACTGGAACAAATGAAAGATGTATTGAGTGATCTAACTACGGGTGAATCATAAATAATTCCTCAGAAGCCGGGGATGAGAAACTTATCCTTGGGTGGGTGTGAAATCAATCTCTCATGAGTTCTCCCACCTCTTGACACTTTCCTTTCTATTATTGTTTTTTTCATAATCCATGCTCTTTTTAAAATTGATATATAATTCATTTACTATCTTACTCATCCTTCTAAAGTACACAGTTCAGCAGTTTTTAGGATATTCACAAAGTTGTGCAATCACCTAATTCCAGAATATTTTATCAGCCAAAAGGAAACCTTGTATCATTAGCTGTCATTCTCCATTTCCCCCTCCCCTCAGCCCCTGGAAACTTCCAGTCTACTTTCTGTCCTTAGGGATTTGTCTATGAACATTTCATATAAATGGAATCATACAATGTGTAGCCTTTTGTGTTTGGCTTCTTTCACTTGCATAATATTTTCAAGGTTTATCCATGTTATAGCATGAATCGGTACTTCATTCTTTTTTACCGCCAAATAATATTCCATTGTATGAATATACCACATTTTGTTTATTTATCATTAGTGGGCATTTGGGTTGTTTTCACTTTTTGACAATTGTGAATAATGCTGCTATGAACACTTATGTACACATTTTTGCATGGACATATGTTTTCAATTCTTTTGGGAGATACCTAAAAGTGGAATTGCTGGATCTTATGGTAATGTTATGTTTAACTTTTTGAGGAACTGCCAAATGGTTCTCTAAAGTGGCTGTAATTTCACATTCCCACCAGCAAATATGAGGGTTTTGATTGGTCCACATTTTTGACACCTCTTATCATCTGTCTTTTTTATTTCAGCCATCATAGTGGATATGAAGTAGTATCTCATTGTGGGTTTGATTTGCATTTCTGAAATGACAAATAATGTTGAGCATCTTTTCAATCTGTTTATTGGTCATTTATATACCTTCTTTGGAGAAATATCTAGTCAAACCCACTGCTCATTTCAAAATTGGATTATCTGTCTTTTCATTATTGGGTTATAAAAGTTCTTTATATGGGCTTCTAAATCCTTATCAGAGAGATGATTTGCAAATATTTTACCCCATTCTGTGGATTGTCTTTTTGATCTTTGGTGGTTATGTTCCTGGAAGTACAAAAGTTTTTACTTTTGATGAAGTACAATTCATTTTCTCTTTTGTTGCTTCTGTATTTGTTGTCATAGCTATGAAACCACTGCCTAACCCAAGGTCACGAAGATGGATGGTATATTTTTTCTTAGGAGTTTCATAACTTCAGCTCCTACATTTGGTCTAGCAGGATTGTTATCAACAAATTCTCTGAGTTTTTGTTTACCTGTGACTCTTTTTATTTATCCTTTCTTTCTGAAAAAGTGATCTTACCTGATGTAGAATTCTGGTTAAAGTCGGCTTCTGTCAGGGCTTTGAATATTTCATTCCACTGCCTTCTGACCTTCATGGTTTCGGATGAGAAATCAGCTGTTAATCTTTCCACTTAGTTTTTTATACGTAGTTTCCTTATTTCTTTGAACATATCTCAAATAGCTGATTTAAAGTCTTTATCTACTAAGTCCAACATTTAGGGTTCCTCAGGGACAGTCTCTATTGATTTCGTTTTTCCCTCCACATAGGCCATACTTTGTTTCTTTGCATGTCTCAGAATTCTTTTGCTGAAAACTGTACATTTTGGATATTATAATGTGGCAATTATGGAAATCAGATTCTCTCCCTTCCCCAGAGTTTTTTGTTGTTGCTGGAGTTTATCATTGTTGCTATTTTTAGTGACTTTTCTGAACTAATGCTGAAAGGTAAGTATTCTGTCATAAATGGTCACTAAAGTCTCTGCTTGATTAGTGGTGCACTAATGATTGGACAGAAGTTTCTTTAAATGTCTTCTGGTTTTTGCCAAGGGCCTCTATGTACATGTTGGTGAGCACCTTTAGCACTAAGATGGCAGACTGCAACTCTGCCTTAGCCTTCTCTTCCTATTTGTTCAGAGCCTCAAGAGGCTTCTCTTCCTATTTGTGCAGGGCAAAGGTGAGAGTTTAGAATCTTCTCAGATCTTTCCTGGGCATACACATGGCCCTGGGTGTGCACGTGGCCATACAACTATACATGGCATTCTAGATTCCAAGTAATATATCGGAGATTACCAAAGCCCCTTTGGACAGCTCGTTTCCCAGTTTTACATTTTAAGCCTTTGGGTTAGCCTATTGTTTGCCCCAGCTGTTATATACCACACCTCAGGCATCCATGATCTTAAACAATTATCTCTAATTGTTTTTGAAAACTATTCCTAGAGAAAAAGGTTTTCATACTGGGTGAGCTCCAAGTCAGTACACATAAAGACAGCCTTCTGAGTGGGGTCTCCCTGGGATCGATTAGACAGGTCACATAACAATAGTTCTCAGGATATAGCTTTGAAGGAGCTACCTGTTTTGCCCTCCTTGGTGGTTTCCAGGCTACTAATTTTCTCCATGATTGCTGGCTGTTTGTTTTCAATGCTACTGCAGAGCTGGGAAGAAAGGTAGGGTAGGAACAGCATAAGTTTAAAAATCACAAAGCCTGCTCTTATTACTGGGTTCAGCTGGGTTTTGTTTTTGTTTTTAATTAATATTCCCTAGATTTCTGTAAGCCTCTGGTTAATTTCCACAGTTCTGAAAAGGTTGATTATGGTCATTTTTGCCTGTTTTCTCAATGCTTTCATGGAGGAAAGAATTTTTGGAGGTCCTTAATGTGACATTATCCTGACAACCTCCCCAGCACATTTATTGAGTGTTGTTTTCCACAGGGATACATCACTTCCTGTATTCTCTTCTTCCACAAAATTTCCTTGGGAAATATCATCCATGTGTAAGTCTTCAGATTCTACTCAAAAGTCAGTATCTCTCAAATCTTCATCTTCCAAACATTTTCTCTGAAAGCCTTATTGATGACCAATGGCCATTTCTATGTGGATATTTCATAGGTGTCTCCAGCCCAACATGTCTTAAAACCTTCATCCACTTGATTACCCAAACCAGGAAACTGGGAGACATTCTAGATTACTTTCTTTTATCTTCAAGTCTTCATTAACCACCTCCTCCATCACATCTGCCAACATCCTACCTTCCACAAAGCTAGTCATTCTCTTATCTTATTAAACCTATGCCCCTGTATAAAATTTATTTACATGGATGTTCCCCTTACTAGACTACAGCATCACGCAAGCAGGAATTGTATACTATTCATCTTCTTATTCCCAGAACTCATCATATTGCCTAGCACATTATAATTAGTCATACATTTTCTCAGTGCAGCAGACTATATTTTCCAAAGATGCCCATACCAATATACCCTTTCCCACATGTTATGCTCACAGTATAGTATTCATATTCCTGCATTAAGAGGTGGGGTCAAAGATCTCTCTTCTTGGAATTGGGCAAACTTTGTAGCTGCCTTGCCATAAGAATGTGGTAGAAATGACACAACTTGATTTCTGAGAGAAGGTCAAAAGGGTGATATAGATTTCACCTGGTTCTCTGTCTCAGGACATGAGCCTCAGGAGTCCTAAGTCAACAGGTGAGAGGTCTAGCTACCCTGAAACTGCCATGTTGAGAAACCACATACAAATACAGAGATGTCAGAGGAGCCCCAGCTGTTTGAATCTTTCTTGTACAAAAACCAGAAATATGAGTGAAGAAGCCTTCAAATGGCCTCAGCCAGTTACTGTCTGACTGCAACAATATGAGAAATCCCAAGCCAGAAGCACTCAGTTTTACAGCTCCCAAATTCCTGACTCACAGAAAGTTAAGCAATAATAAATGTTGTAGTTTGATGCCACTGCATTTTGTTGTGATTTGTTTACAACATTAGACAACTGATAAAAGTAATAAATGAAGGAATGAAGATGATAGAGGTATCTTGGTGTATTGCATGATATCCGTGTTTTCTTTCTCTACCATGAATCATTTTTAAATGGAAAAGAGTGGTGAATATGTGATTAAAAGAAAAGTATTTCATACTTGTGTCAAAAGTTTTCAAAATGTAATTTATGTAGATGCAAAATTAACTTGCATCTAGCAAGGAAGACTTTTCCCCAAATACCTAGGGGTTGCATTATTTTCTCAAAATTTGATTGCATAATTTAACCCAGCCCCATATGGTACCCTGAAAACTCTATTCTCCACTCCCTCCAAATAAATAATTTCATAGAGATAATCTCTAGATCATAAAGATAACTTCTGGATCATTCATATTACAAGTTGATAGCATTATAATATCTAAATGTATCATGTTTCATGCATTGACTTTTCTTAGGCAAATTTTTGCTAAATTAAATGTCTTATATGTCTTAATGTGTTTTAGTAGTTTTCTAATCAAAAGAGGGCTTTTATGAATCATTGAACACTTCTGTTAATTCTGAATGTTCACACATTTAGTGATAATAAATTTAAAAGTAGTTTATATTCATCAATTATTTAATATATCCTAGATGTAGACAAATCCACAATGACAGAAATGATTTTGTTTTTAACACATGTTTAACCTGAAGCTAATAGATGTTAATATCTTGAGATTATATTTCTTTAGAACAGATGCTTTCCTAACAGATAAAAACGTTAACCAATAAACAAGTTCTCATCCAAAAGAATTTGCCACCTTTCAGTAACCTCTCAGGATGTCTTGAAAGAGTTGTGATTAATTACCTATAGTTTTTTTTAAATGTGTTTTGCCTAGTTTACATAAGCAAACTCAGTGTTAATTGAAGTAAACATAAGAAAAGCCTTGTATTTTGATTCACAAATATAAAATATATTTTCTCTATATTATTAAAATTATATGTGCAATCTGCTCATGACATTGTTTTGTATTCTAAGTCTACAAAGCTTTTTTTAGAAAACAAATTTTAGATAATTTTACTCTTAAAATGTAGAAAAGTAAATCTAATTATTCACTCAACAGATATGTATAAACTGTCAAAATTTCCCCTACAAGAGATCTATATTTTACCGTCACCAGGAAAAATTTCCTCAAGTCACATTTCTTTTTGCCTAGTACATTAAGCATACTTTTCCACTAAGTATATTTTCTCTTTTTAAGATTTATTTATTTGAGAGAGAGAGCATGCGCAAGCATGGGGGGGTAGAAGGAGGGAGAGAGAGAAACTCAAGAAGGTTCCGCCCTGAGCATGGAGCCCAACACGGGGCTCGATCTCAAGACTCTGAGCAGAAACCAAGAGTTGGACACTTAACCGATTGTGCCACCCAGGCGCACTTCACTAAGTATATTTCTGATGCCATTACTTAAGAAATCCCATATCTGAGTTTTATTTCCCAATTTCAGGCAACTACATTCTGGGCTGAACGAAAAAAGTTAATAGTACTTTGTGAATTATTTAAAATGCCTTATGTAAAAGGATGAATATAATTTATTGTCAAAATTGGATGACTTTTGAGAGTGAATGGAGTGTTAAGAATTACACTGAGAAAACAGGCATTGAAACTAGAACATATGGTCATCCTAAATATGAATTATATCTTCAATATGCTATTAATGGGATAACATTAAATACCACTATGCTAGGTCAAGTTCATAGTCCATTCAGCCATAAGAGACTCTGTATAAGTAATCTTCATAGAAGCAGGAAGAGTCATAAAGGTCCTCCTCAACACCATCATTTTAATGTATTTTAAGTCATTTTGCCATTTCTACTACCACCATAATACCTCACTTGCCCAGAGATCAGAATTCCAGCATCAATTGTGTATGTTATTTAGGAACTGCCCTGAGGCCCTCACCCATGCCATTGGGCGTAGAAAATCAGCCAACAGATTGAAAGCGGCTGCCATCAGAATAAAGTGACATCTGGGGAAGCAGACTTAGAACCATAAAACGAGACAGCCAGAATGACGATGGGGCTTGCTGGTTATAAACCATTTTCTGTGTGGCACCACAATGTCCCCAGGGACAATGGAGTTGTCAGGAGGGCTGCTGATGTCCAATGTCATCAGGATTTTTGCTTTAAAGAGTCAGGGGGTATGTTAGAGAAATGGTCTTTAAAATGTCAGTTTTGGCACATTTGTAGGGATTATATTTTAGTTATTTGGAAACTGACACCTGGAATGTTTTATTCCTGGACAGTATCTGATGAATGAGACATTACTATACTTCCTTTTATTTGTCTTGAAACTACTCTTTCCAATTTTTCTAAACAGTGCGTTGTTGAAAAAATAATCTGAATTAACCTAATCATGGTACAAGAAGATCAGAGAATCTGATAAAATAAAAACAAAACAACACCTCTCAATCTTCTGCCTAAAATGAAAATTTAAAAAAATCTTCATATGGAAGCTGCTTCATTCCCTTTATCACTTAGTTATCTTCTTTCAAATGTTTACCAGTTCTGTATTATTTTCATAAGTTTAGCTTTATTATGGATACATTCAAATCATATTTGATACAATAGCAGTAAAAAATGTTTTGATCTGTTTCTAGAGAGCTAGAGTGTCTGTGTCAGTTTTACTGGTTGGTGAAATCAAGGCCCAAGAATTATTCTTTATGAAATCTTTTCAGTCTAACTGGGATGCCATAATTGAAAAAATAATAATTATCCATCCATCCATCTATTCAATAAATTTTTATTGGATGTCTACTAGGTGCCAAGCATTGTTCTAGGCCCAGGAGAAACACTGAATAATAAGTAAACAAACAATAATAAATCATAAGAAGTGAGTAGTGTGGGTACAATAATGGAAATTGGTAGGGGAATTTAACACTTAGGCAGGGACAAGTTCGTTATTAGGAGATATGAGATCTGAAGGAGAAATGGAAAAAGCAAGTGAAAGGCCTTATATAGGAGCAAGTCTGGCTTGTTTATAAAACAAAAGCTGCATGCTGGATCTGCCAAATTGCTGGGGAGAGGAGCAGGAGGTAAGGGGAAAAGGCAGGCAGGGACCAGATCACATAGCACCTTGAGGCAAAGCTAAGGAGTTTCCATTTTGCTCTAATAGTGATGAGAAGCCCCTGGAGGCTTCTGAGCAGGGGAATACACTCTCTGATTTATTTCTAGAAAGATCTGATGGTTGTGTGGAGAACAGACTATTAGAGAGAGCAAGCGTGAAAACAAGGAAACCAGGTGGTTGTGGACCAGGGGGGTAGTGGCAGAAGTGTGAGAAGTGATCTGATGTGGGATACATTTTGAAGATAAAATCAGCAGGACTTTCTATTAGGAAGAATGTGGGTGTGGAAGGGTGAAATGAGTCAAGAGTAACTCTGAGTCCTAGTTGCTGGTTTGGAGAAGACTGGGGGAGAATCAAGAGTTCTGTTTCACAGTCAACAAAACCAAAAGACAACCGACAGAATGGGAGAAGATATTTAAAAATGACATATCAGATAAAAGGCTAGTATCCAAAATCTATAAAAAACTTATCAAACTCAACACCCAAAGAACAAATAATCCAATCAAGAAATGGGCAGAAGACGTGAACAGATATTTTTCCAAAGAAGACATCCAAACGGCCAACAGACACATGAAAAAGTGTTCAACATCGCTCGGCATCAGGGAAATCCTAATCAAAACCTCAATGAGATACCACCTCACACCAGTCAGAATGGCTAAAATTAACAAGTCAGGGAACGACAGATGTTGGTGGGGATGCGGAGAAAGGGGAACCCTCCTACACTGTTGGTGGGAATGCAAGCTGGTGCAACCACTCTGGAAAACAGTATGGAGGTTCTTCAAAAAGTTGAAAATAGAGCTACCATATGATCCAGCAATTGCACTACTGGGTATTTACCCCAAAGATACAAATGTAGGGATCCGAAAGGGTATGTGCACCCCGATGTTTATAGCAGCAATGTCCATAATAGCCAAACTGTGGAAAGATGCCCATCGACAGATGAATGGATAAAGAAGATGTGGTATATATATATACAATGGAATATTATGCAGCCATCAAAAGGAATGAGATCTTGCCATTTGCAATGACGTGGATGGAACTGGAGGGTATTATGCTGAGTGAAATAAGTCAATCAGAGAAAGACATGTATCATATGACCTCACTGATATGAGGAATTCTTAATCTCAGGAAACAAACCGAGGGTTGCTGGAGTGGTGGGGGGTGGGGGGGATGGGGTGGCTGGGTGATAGACATTGGGGAGGGTATGTCCTATGGCGAGTGCTGTGAATTGTGCAAGACTGTTGAATCACAGATCTGTACCTCTGAAACAAATAATGCAATATATGTTAAGAAAAAGAAAAGAAGAAGAAGATAGCAGGAGGGGAAGAATGAAGGGGGGAATCAGAGGGGGAGACGAACCATGAGAGACGAGGGACTCTGAAAAACAAACTGAGGGTTCTAGAGGAGAGGGGGTGGGAGGATGGGTTAGCCAGGTGATGGGTATTAAAGAGGGCACGTTCTGCGTGGAGCACTGGGTGTTATGCACAAACAATGAATCATGGAACACTACATCAAAAACTAATGATGTAATGTATGGTGATTAACATAACAATAAAAAATTTTTTAAAAAAGAGTTCTGTTTCAGAAATTGTTAAGTGTGGGATTCCTATTAGAATATCAAGGCAGATGTCTAGAAAGAGGTTGGATATCCAAGTTTGGAGCTCAGGGGAGAGGCCTAGGATAAGAGATACCAAGCAGAAGTCTTCAGCATGTCGATGGCACAGGAAGCTGTGGGACTCTACAAGACCAGTCAGGGACTGGGCAGAGAAACATTAAGAGGTCCGAGATGAGGCAGAGCCAGTTAGGAGCAGCTAGCCAGTCAGGAGAGATCCCCAGCAAGAGCGATGTTCCTCCTAACTGATCATGTGATGAAAGTCTACCGAAGAGGGAGTGATGGGTGATGTCAGAACTGCTGAGACATCACTGGGGATGAAGACTGAGTAATGAATTTAGTGCAGAGGTCATTTGTTGACTGGACAAAGTTTATAATGTACTAAAGTCGCTGAGAGCCCCATGGACATGGGCACCGGAAGAGAATATGAGAAATGCAGCAAGTAAGCAGACAACTCTTTTTGGAGAGTTTGGTTATAAAGAAAGGTAGAGAAAACGCAGAGTGGTTGAAGGGGGATTTGGTTTTCAGCAGAGCCTTTACTGCTTGTTGAATATCCCATTCTCCTTCCCAGTATGCGCCACCTCCATTTCCCAGCCGCCTGCAGGTGGTGCTCTGTCTAGTTCTGGCTGAAGGGCTGGGAGTAGACTAAGTGTCACTTGTGGGCCAAAGCACAAAGAATCACATAGGAGTTCTTCATGCCCCCCCCCTTTTCTCTGACCACAGGTGACTGGTGATATTCAAGATAGTGGAGTCTCCCTGTCGAACAATATTGGACTCATAGTCTGGGAAAGTATTACTTAATCACGTGAGATTATCGATAATGAACCAGTTTCAACCCACAAAAGCAGCACTTTCTTATGGTTTAACTTTAACAATATACCTTTGTTAAACCACTGAGATTTGGGGATCAGTTTGTTAACACAATGTATATATAATTTGGCATAGGTGATCAAAGAATTCTTTAAAATATTACAGCATGGGTGCATGGGTGTCACAGTCGGTTAAACGCTGACTTGGTTTTGGCTCAGGTCATGATCTCAGGGTCATGGGATGGACCCCACATCAGGCTCTGCAATCAGGACAGAGACTGCTTTGGATTCTTTCTCCCTCTCCCTCCCACTCACTCACTCTCTCTCTCTCAAATAAATAAATAAAATCTTAAAAAAATAAAAGAAAATATTACAGCATTTTTTTGATTTTGGAATACAGTAGAAAGTTGCTATAAGAAAATTAATGGATGATTAAAGGAAGAAGTCCTTCAGCAGAGATACAGAGTACAGGGCCCTAGCAAAGGCCTTTGAAAGAGGCACACATCCTTAAGTAAGGTACCATGCACTCTAAAGGAGAGAAGGTGAAACACATGGAATGGATGTGGCTGGAAGATGGACATGGAGAACCACTGATGAGGTGGTTCTCTTCTGTTGCTGCCACTTTTCTCATGAAATAAAGGTCTCGTCAAATAAAGTGAGACAGTGAGGTTTGAGAGGAAGAGAGAGGTAGGAAAATTTCTTAGATAGTGGGAAAGGAATTAACCATTGCCGTGCAGAGAGCCCACTGAAGCTTTCTGGCCTTGAGTTGAAGTGAGATCAGTCAGCCTAAGTGTCTCTGCTCTTGAACATGATTAGATACAAGAGTAGGGTACATAAGTATTTTGGTTCAACCAGGATTGAGGATTTGCCAGTGAGGAAAGTAGAGGACAAGAGAGACAAGGCAGTTGAGGGTAGTTCAAGGGAGGGATTACATTGATAGACTCTGAAACCAGCTGGGAAATGAAGACATAAGGAAACTTATGGAAAGTGGAAAATGGTGGAGTAATGACTTGGAAGTCCCCACTGGACAATGATTTGGTAGGACATGCTTTGCTCTGTCTATACCAGTTTAATTACATACAAGTTACAACTGTGAATGTTAAGCTCTATGAGATAATGTTACCTAATTAAATAAAAGTTTAAAAAATTTTGCTCTCCTTCCCTTTACCAATCTATTTAGAACTGAAAAGTAAATGAAGAGCCATGCATCTCTGCAACAACAGAAGGCCTCATTTTTGGTCTACCACTCTAAATCAAAGTGGCACTTTACTATTACAATATATGTAAAACCATTCTTGGGTTTTTTTCCCCATTAATACAAAATTTTTTCCATTGTTGTTTTCCAATTATCATCATATGTATTGAAAATACATTTTTCTTATTGAAAAATATCCTACTCTCCCTTGATTTTATTTTCTTGTTTTCCAGGATATTTACATGAAGAATGGCTTTCCCCCCTTGCAGATGATTCATAGTTAAGAAAAGAGTATAATTGTTTTATACTCTCACAGACCCTAAGTGCCCAAAGAAAATTCTTCCACATCTATCTAAAGCAGAAGTCTCAATGCTGACAAGGACACCGAAAGCCATCCAACAAAGCCAGTCTATTTATAATTGAAGGTTTTTTATTGAAGTATTTTGAGTTCCTGTTATATATTATCTCCACAAGAAACCAATCTGATTAAAATGAAATATTACAATGGAACAACAAAACTTGTTTTATTTAGAAAAAAAAGACAACCTTCCAAACAAACATCCTAATCTCTCAAAGACAACGATAAGGGAATCTGGCAGCTTTCAAAAGTCAAAGTGACTTTTAAGCACTATTATTTACATGAACAGAATTTTCTACAGATGTTAATGCAAAATTTAAAAAAAAGACTAACTTGAAAAATAAATGTGTAAAACTAGAGTTTATACAGGATAAAAGCTTGTTTTTAACATTTTTAAGATTGAAAGCAAAAGTAGGCACTGCTTTTTGAAAGTATTTTTGAACAAAAAAAAATCTTATAAAAGTAAAAATCTAATAAAGTGCAAATTAAAGCACAAAGCAAAAATCAGAAGATGAATTTGGAAGCACATCAGATACAGCATGGGTCAACATTTCCTCTGATTCTGAAGCACCCAGAGGACTAGCTGGATGTTATGGGAGGATTACACTTCTGGTCCTTCTACACAGAAGCACTAGGGAAAGGTCTGATGTTTGTCTAGGGAAATGGACCAATCATTCTTAGAGAAGGTACATTAAGAGAATTCCATTAAGTCAAATGGATCTGAGGTCCAGGCCAAAGTGATCAAGTAAGAGCTGAAAGATGAGTCAGCTACCAAATATTCAAGGAGACCAATCAAGGCAGAAATCAGAAATACAGGGAAGGAGGCTTGTGAAGCAAAGTTGTGGGTAATGAAGAGCTGGGAATCCAAATCAGAGTCTAGTTGGGAATGAGGAAGGTGGCAACAGGCATGAATTGGCTCATAAAGCCAATTATCTTGTGAAGGGGAGCTGCTTCTATCTTTTGCTCATGGTGACCCATCTGAACCAGCACATGGCTGGATTAGCTGGGTCATGACATAGAAAGCAAACAATTCCTTACATGGGTCTAGAGAAAGACACTGGAATTAGAATCTTGGTTCTGCAACTTGTGGCCCTATAATGCTGAGCAAGCTACTTAACTCCTCTGAGCCTCAGTATCTCCAACTATACTAAGGGAATCTGACTTCAAAGGAATTAAAGCAGATTAATGTGGGAATTAAGGTAGATAACATATGTCCAAGTGCCTGATACGTGGTAGGCATACAATAAATATCTTCTTCCATTAGGTCAATACGTACTGAACACGCTTCTCAATTGTTTTAACTTACATCAGTTATTTTCAAGAACTTATCTGAGCACAAAGAAGTGCAAAGCAGAGGACCCATGTTTTCTAGCCTGACAAAAATAGAGAAGATCGTTAATTTGTTTTATGATATTGAAAATGTCAAAAATTTTTAAAGATTTTATTTATTCATTTGACAGAGAGAGAGAGAGAGAGAGAGAGAGAGAGTGAGAGAGGGAACACAGCATGGGGAGTGGGAAAGGGAGAAGCAGTCTTCCTGCTGAGCAGGGAGCCCGACGTGGAGCTCCATCTCAGGACCCTGGGATCATGACCTGAGCCGAAGGCAGACGCTTAACGACTGAGTCACCCAGGTGCCCCGAAAATGTCAACTTTTAACAAGAACAATTCTATAAAAAAATCTTGTATTGCCTGATCAAATTGTTGTGGTGGAAATGAGACAGGACAGAGGGTAGTAAACAAAGTAATTATTTGTAAACATAGTTAACATCACATAATCTTTGTCCGTCAAAGGTGTTTATTTCTCCTAATAGAAAAAATAAAGCATTAAGAATTGAAGTTTATTATATTGTACACTTGAAACTAATTTAAGATGTATGTTAATTATACTTAAATAAAAGATAAAAATAATAAAAAATCAAATTAAAAAAACTAAAAGTAAAAATTTTTTTAGTTGAAGCTTGAAAAGACAACCTTGTGAGTGAAGGATAGACTCATGTTCAGAGAGGTCATTGGTCTAAGGTCTGCTCAGATAGTCACTGACAGGGGCCTGGCTAGAACCCACATCTCTCCCTGCATGTGTATCTAGCATTTGCTTTTATCAAAGGAGCAGCATCAGCATTATTTCTTCAGGCAAGTCTTTCTGAGACCAATGAGCAAGTTGTCGGCTCTGGTATATTCTCATATCTCCCTATGTTTCCCTCTCAGCACAGTCATCAGACATACTATTACTACATGTACAATAAGAGAATTCAGGGCACGGGCTCTGGAGTCAATCTGAGCTTGAATCTCATCTCTCCAAATTACTGAACCTATCTAAGCTTCCGCAAAGGGAATGGCAGCCCTTACTTCAATAAGACGGGACAGTGAGATAAGCCTATACAACAATGCTTGACACTTGGTGCAAGAAACATGGGCCATTTTTATTACCAGTCAGTAAGAGTAACTAATTAGGGCAAGGAGTGTTTAATACCAGATGTTTGGCACACACACATGGCGCTCCCCAAAACAACACAGGGTGTCTGCCCTTATTGGACACTTAGTGGAATTGAAAACCCAGAAGATTCATATACTTTGAAGGTAATTGTGATTCTGTTTCTTAAACATATGCAGTCGCTACTGTGCACAATTGCCACTTGCATAGATTTTCATGGTTTAGTTAGATAAGCCCAGTGCCCCAACAACACAGTTAAAATTTTAGTTAGTACAGTACATCTTCTGTGGTGAAGAATGTTAAATGATTTTTCTGATTTTTAAAAAGTATATTGTCTTATTAAGTTATAAGAATTTTTATATGTGTTTGATAAAAATCTTTTATTAAAAAATACATATTTTGCAGATATTTTCTCCCAGTTTGTGGTCTTTTTATTTTCTTAAGAGTATCCCTCAGGGTGCCTGGCTGGCTCAGTCGGTGGAGCATGTGACTCTTGATCTCGGGGTTGTGAGTTCAAGCCCCCCACTGGGTATAGAGATTATTTAAAAATAAAATCTTAAAAAAAAGTATCTCTTGAAGAGCAAGAATTTTAAGTCCAACTTATCAATTTTTTTCTTCCATAGTTTATACTTTTGGAGTCCAAAGAGAATTTTGCCTAAATCAACATCACTAAGATTTTCTCTTAGGGTTTTATACCTTCATCATTTATATGTAGGTCGCCGATCCACTTCACACTACTCTTGTGTAAGTGTGAGGAAAAAGTCAAGGCTCTTTTTCTCCCCCCACGTAGATATCCAATTGTTCCAGAACTCTTTGTAGGAAGACTATCCTTTCCCCAATCATTATCTTAGCACACTTTTATCAAAAATCAATTGGTTATAAATGTGTAGGTCTATTTCAGGATTCTTTATATTGATCCATTGACTGATAGATTTATCCTTACACCAATACCACCTTCTCTTGATTGGTGTAGGTTTATAGTTAGTCATGAAATCAGGCAGTGTGCATCCTCCAAATTTACTCTTTTTCAAAACTGATTTGGCAGTGCTTTGCATTGGCCAACTGAATTCAGAATTAGCCTGTCAATTTCAACACAAAAACCACTGAGATTTCTTTTATTTGGACTGTACTTAACCTAAAGATCAATTTGGGAGAAATGACATTCTAACAATGTTGCATCTTCTCACCCATGAGTTTGATATTTATCTTCCCTTATTTAAGTCTTCTTCAATTTATATCACCAATGTTTTATAATTGTCAGTGTATAGATCTTGCACATGTTTTGTTAAAATTTGAAGTATTTCATGTTTGTGTTGTCACTTTAGATGGTATGGATTTTTGAAATTTCAAATCACTATTACATAATACATTACTAGTATACAGAAATACAACTGATTTTGCATATTGACCTGGTACCCTGTGACCTTGCTCAATTTACCTGTTAGTTCTAGTAGGGGTTTTTGTTTGTTTGCAGATTCCTTTTGATTACTTCAGGCAGATGACATGTTATCTGCAAAGAAAGACAGTTTTACTTCTTTCTTCTTGATTTATATGCTTTTTCTTTTCTTTCTTCTTTTTTCGCTGACTAGGACCTTCAGTATAAAGGAGAATTATAAGTGAAAATGGACATCCTTGTCTTTTTCCCAGTCTGTCACCATTAAGTATACTTTTAGCTGTAGATTTTCCTTTTTCTATTATTTGCTCTTTATCCTACTTTTCTGAATTATCATAGATGGGTGTTAAACTTTGTCAAATGCTTTTTCCACATCTAGTGAGATAACATCATGGTCTTCTTTTTCAGTCTTTTAATATGGTAAATTACATTGACTGATTTTTTTGAGAGAGAGAGCATGCAAAAGCAGGGGCAGAGGCAGAGGGAGAGGGAGAGGGAGAGAGAATCTTAAGCAGGCTCCACACTGAGCATGGACTCTAACATGAGGCTTGATCTCACGACCTGGAGATCATGACCTGAGCCAAAATCAAGAGTCAGATGCTTAACTGAGTGAACCACCTAGGCACCCCTACATTGATTGATTTTTGAATGTTGAACCAACTTTGCATTCCTGGGATAAGTCCCACTTGGCCAGGATGTGTTATCCTTTTTATATATTGCTAGGTTTGATTGGTTAATATTTTGATAAGGAACTTTTTGTGTCTGTAGTCTGTAATTTTCTTTCCATATGTTGTCCAGTTTGGGCATCAGGGTCATGCTAAGTTCATACATTGAGAAGTGATTCTCCTCTTCTATCTTCTGAAAGAGTTCATGTTGAATGGTATTATTTCTTCCTTAAATGTTTGAAAGAATTCACCAGTGTAGTCATCTGGTCTAAAACGTACTTGTTTATTCATTTGTTATTTCTGGCCTAATTTCATAAAAATAAAAAGACTGTACAAGCAGTTGTTTCTGTTTTTTTGTTCTTGTTTTTTTAAAAAATATTTTATTTATTTATTTGACAAAGAGAGAGAGCGCAAGCAGGGGGAGCAGTAGGCAGAGGGAGAAGCAGGCTCCAGGGAGCCCGACGCGGGGTTTGATCCTCAGACCCTGGGATCATGACCTGAGCTGAAGGCAGACACTTAGCCAACTGAGCCACCCAAGCACCCCAAGCAATTGTTTATGATTCTGTCTTCCAGGGAAACTGGCAAGAGACTGCCAAATGTATATTTATGAAAGCAAAAAATGAAATGTTACCTGGTTTATGTTTTTTTAACTCAAAAATATTTTGTGTGTGATCAGAAAATATAGGTGGTAACTTATATATGTTATATAATATATAATTAATTTGGATATAAGATAATATTAAAGGCTATTTTATGAACATGCACATTATAAAGGGGATTGGTACATATTAATTAACAGTTAAATATAAATATTCAGCACATTCACCAATGCTCTTCATTTAATTAGGTGATTAGTGAAACTATGTAAGTTAGGAGAACAAAACCAAAATATTATCTAATTAAAAATATTACAAAACAGTGGCTGAAATCCTTGATGTGAAGATGTGGAAAGCTGAAACAACCAATAGTTATTTAACTGAGAAAGATTAAAAATGTTTTCCTAAGTAACTTTCTCCTTTCCTTCTTGAAAGATCTGATCAAAGCCAACATCAGACTCCCTTCATGTTCATGTAAATCTCTGCTCATGTGATTTTTTAAAATCTAATATTTCCCCAAGAATTGTCTATCAAAAACTGTGCTATTTCTAACTTCTGAGTAGTAAAGATTGGGTCTCTAGCATTGCCAATTTTGACTTGGTTCTATTCCCAAGGTCTCAGAGAGTATTTTAAAAAAAAATCGATCTTCACATCTGGATTTTTGATTAAAATGCTGTCTTAATTCCTTGGCCATATAAGGCACATTTTAAAAAGATGGTACAGGGCAGTTAAAAGTCATGCCAAAACACTCTGAGTAGAAACTTTTATAGTATTTTATTTTCAGTTTATAACCTAATAAATGCAGATAACATGGAACTTCTACAGACCCTGCCAAATATAGTCCCCTGACCTGGGTGAGCTCTTTATCCAATGTGAGCTGATACTATGTTGGGGCTATTTTATTCTCAGTTATATTGTATAGGAAATAAACTAACATGTAATTTAAAAAATCTATGTTAAAATACATTATGACTCTTTAGGTCCTAATCAACAGTGTTATATTTTCTTTGTAGTCTCCATACTTAATCCATTCCCTAGCTCATATTAACTTGAATATGAAGTTCAACTAAATTAAACTGGTGATATGGCAATTTACAAAATAATCCAGAGATTCAGATGCTAATGTGATATACAATGAAAGAATTACCCATTTAGTTTTCCTTTGCTAAAAGTTGTTCTAAATGTACACATGCATTTACTTTGCTCACATCAGATAGGCAGTCATTCATTTAAATCCTGTGCAAAGGTCGTTTAAGCTTTTTGTTAAAAATAGCCAAGACTTTATTGCAGATCAAAAGTCCCATATTTGAAGATAATGTCAAAATCTTAAATAGTTTCAGCTCTTTAGAAATAGAAAATGAACAAGAGAAAAGCTATGCAGCATGTGCATATTCTTCCTCTTCCTTGCTACTTCTCCAACATCCTTTCTCAGTGTTCAGTTCCAGGGATAAAATTATCACCAGAAGCAAAACTTGAAACATCTTTCAAGAAGTACAACAAATAAGGCAAATCTCAGTTTTCTTAACTGTCTCCTAAAGGTCAATACTGTGGGACTACTTCATAACAAGGTTATTCTGAGACTTTCCTATTTAACTCCTTTACATGGTTTGGAAACCGAATGATTCCTACTCCAGAGAAAATACTATTACAATAAGGTTTTGGTTATTTAGCACAGGAGCATTCGACTAGCAGGGATTCAATTTTTCTTCATGTAAATACTATCTGGTCAGTAATTTGTTTGATCCCAAAATAACTTCATGAATCTTCTAAAGACTTCTGGAGCTCAGATTGACTTCTAATGCATTATATCTCACGGTAACAGTTCCTCTATTTTTAGAAAAGTTGAAGTCAAAATAATACCTACTACCCCACCATTTAAAGAAAATACCCAATAAAAATGTTATGTTCCATGAGATTGTTTTTGAGGATGTTAACCACATCATATACTGATTTCTTTGTGAAAACTTCTAGTAAATTTTTCTCTGAAGATTTCTATTCCAGGAATTTGAACTAATTCATTTTTAAAATCTGGTTGCACTGAATCTTGTTCTAATTATGATGCTCTCTTTCCATTTGGTTCCTGGAAAATGCAGAGTCAAATTGAGGTTGCTCTCTAGATATACAAACCCTTGTATCATGCATTGTTTTTTCACAAGCCTTACCTCTGCTTTCCTCTTATTTTTTTCTTTTATTTTCCTTTAGAGTTGATTCTTTACACTAAAAAAAAAAATGGCATTTAAAAAGTCACCTTAACTTCCAATATTTTCTCCTCAAGATATGAAAAACTAAAAATTAAAAAAAAAATCCTCAGCATATAAGTTAAAGCCAGAAAATGCCAAAACTTCAAAGGAACTGAGTAAAAAAAGTTAATAATAGTGTTGCAGGCAAAATTCACCAATGGATGACAAAATTAGTGGATGCAAGTCTGAGGAGAAACAGAGTATTTACATAGCCTCAAAGTACCTCAAGATATTTTTATATATTACAAAGGGAAAAAAATAACTTTACATCAGAGAAACCTGGCAGAAACCATCTGAACCAAGTGATTAGTGTCAATGTCACGAGTAATAAGTTATTTTGGTATTTTGCACCCCTTGATATAATGCACTTGAGAAAGGCACATCCTTTCTGTAGCATTCTTGCCAAAGAATAACCTCAGTGTAATCATGAGAAAACATTAGACAAACCCAAAGTGAGAAAAAACAGTCTACAAGATAACTAGTACTCTTCAAAAGTGTCAAGGTCAAGAAAGATAAGGGAAGACTGAGGAACTGTCACAGACTGGAGGAGACTAAAAATATATGGCAAGTAAATGTGGTGGGAGATCCTAGAACAACAAAAAAGGACGATTACTGGAAAAACGGGTGAAATTCAAATAAGGCCTACAGTAATTTACTGATGTAAATGCATTTTGCCAATGTTAAAAAAAGTATTAATGTGAATCTCGTTTTATTGATTGCATTATAGATAAACAAGATGTAGACATGGGGGAAGCTGGGTGAAGGGTGCATGGGAATTCTTTGTACTATTTTTGCAACTTTTCAGTAAGTGGAAATAAAAAGTTTTAAAATGGAAAAGTTTCAAAAGTCACCGTCCATCTTTTTTTTATAAGTAAGGTTTTCTTAATTACTGTTTGACATTCTCTCAATTCATCCTAAGCTCATGGCTTCCCATTTTATCCCCTTGGACTGCCTCAGAAAATTCTTCATATCTAGTGCCAATCCAAATATTGTACTTCAAGGACCACCTCCTCCATAAAACATCCTCTGAATACTACAGACCCTCTCAGATTTCCCAGCATTGTACCCTAATCTAGAATTTTATTATACAGAGTTATATAGTTTTAAAAGCTCTTTTGTGCTTGTATTTCTCATTATCACTACAACAATAAAAGCTTCCAGAAAGCAGGGACAAATTTACATTCCTTTTTGGGATCAGCACTGAGCTAAGTATATAGTAAATGCTTGTTAAATGTATGTTGACTCATTCACCCACAAGTTATTAAGGAAACTAGAGATTTGGAAGTTCACATCACCCACTTACTCCCTCTTTGTGCTATTTGACACCAAATATAGGACTAAATGGACCATTCGTTATGATCGAAGTATGGCAATCCTAATAATTTCTTGATGTCAGGAAATCTCTAAAATGGATAATACTTCCTTCAATCTAACAAAATAGTCTGGGTTGAATAAACACCATTATCCATGTTAGAATTGTAATAATTAATAGAATTATAGGCCTGAATTATAACTCTTTAAAAGCTCATTTAAAGATCTGTTAAAGTCCCTCATTCAATAATAACATAAAATGTATAGTAACATAAGCAACTGTCACAAATAAGATTCAAAGATATAGATGTTTTATGAGATACTTTCCATGACCCAGGGTTGCTTTCTTAGAGTATCCCTAGGATGTCTGTCTACTGATCTGTTAAGTTCATGCAGTGGGAACAAATGTCCGTTTTCTTTGCCAAGTAAATACCATAGATGAATATTAAAAATAGTTCTGTTAGCCAAAATTCACATCTGCACACACTTAAAAATGTAGCTTTTCTTTTTTCAGTAACAATTTGTAATAGATTCTGGAAAATACAAAAAATATTATATAATGCTCTGCACCTGGCTGGTTAACCAGCGTTTTTGTCATAAGTGCAATGATACAGTCTCTATTGTCATTGGAATTGATTAGTGCAGTCTAAATCATGGACACACGTATGCGTACGTACGTACACATTAGTAACTTTTGGACATATATCTCAGGTATATCTCTAGAGAGAAGGCTTTCTCACTCTTTCTCTCTCTTGATATCTATCTATCTGAGATACACCTATCTATACGTATATGAGATATATGCCCCCCAAAGTTACTGGAGAGTTGGTCGTGAATCAGAACATAAAGTTCAAAACACACTTTAATGATGTAATGAACCAGTTAAAAATATTCTTAAGGGAAAAAAAGAAAAAGAAAAAAATATTTTTAAGGGGAATGTAATTTCAAACATGGAAGTTAGAGATTTTCTACACAATTTGGTGATTCTAATACTTAAAAAAGACTTAACCTGTCAAAGTAACATTGTTTTTTAAAAAGGTCATTCATTCACTGAAAAGGACAATATATTACAAACAATGTTGTTGTTGCTGTTTTTACCAATTATTCAATGTTTGTAGAAGAAATATGTTCTGAGCCTGATTTCAATATTGTAATATTTGCAAAAATTTTATGATTTTAAATAGCAGAGGCTCTCAATCTAATGCAATATTTAGAATAAATTCATAAACTATATTATTTTAGAACATTTATAAAGCATTTTGATTTTTAAAAAGAATGATTAATATGGAAAGCCAAGACCAAGAATAATTTGTATCTTAAAAAGAGGTATTTAAAAATACCTATGACTTTGCTTATATGTTTGTGTGTATTATTGTTATTTTTAAAAATCATATATACATCACGGGACATAACAAAATAAACTGGGAAATTACAAATAAATGCTCCTGCTTCCACATCCTATATGCATTTTCTCTGATTGATGTGGTATCATTTGATTCTTCTTATGCTAGGTTTGTTTTGAGAAGTTGGTTTCCAAAATTCACCAGTCTAGTAAAATAATTGTGTTAGTCAGAGTACTGAGATATAAAATATCTTGATATATACAGGTTCATCAAAAAAATTCTCACAAGGAAAACTATTAAATAATAGGTACTTATCTGATTACGTAGAAATCCCAAAGAATCTATAAAAAGAGTGACTAGAACTAGTGAGTTTAGAAAGGTCACAAGGATACAAGACCAATTTAAAAAATCTATTGTATTTCTACATATTAGCAACAAATAATTGGGTTTTAAAGTTAAAAACATGAAATGATTAGGTATAAGTCTAACAAAATAAATGCCACATCTATATGCTGAGAACCATAAACACTGATGGAAAAAATTAAAGAAAACCTAAATAAACAGCAAGATTTTCTATGTTCATGGATTAGAAGACTCAGTATCAGTAAGATTTCATTTCTTTCCAAACTGAGAAATAGATTCACACAGTTTTTTAAAAAAATCCCAGCAGGATTTTGTGTGGACTTTACTATGCTGATTCTAAGAAAAGCAAAAGAACTACCATAGGTAAAACACTTCTGAAAAAGAACAAAGTCAGACAACTCCTAGACTGACTATAAAACCACAGTAATCAGGATACTGCGGGGGGCGCCTGGTGGCTCAGTCAGTTAAATGTCCGACTCTTGGTTTCAGCTCAGGTGGTGATCTCAGGGTCGTGAGATCCTGCCCCACACTGGGTTCTGTGCTCAGCACGGAGTCGCTGGAGATTCTCTCTCCCTCCTCTCCCTCCCCTTCTGCTTCTCCCCTACCCTGCTCATGCGCTCACTCTCTCTAAAATAAATAAATAAAATCTTTTTTTTAAAAAAGACACTGTGGCATTATTAGAAAAGAACAATCATGTATATCAATTGTACAAAATTAGAGAGCCCAGTAGCACACTACACATTTATGGTCAATTGATTTTCAACAAGCTGCAAAGGCAATTTAACAGAAAAAGGATAGTCTTTTCAACAAATAGTGCTAAAAGTAACTGAATCTTAATCTGTACCTTGTCCCATTCACAAAAACTGGCTCAAAATGGACCACAGATCTAAATATAAAACTAAAACTTCTAGAAGAAAACAGGAGGAAAATCTTTGCGGCTTTACGTTAGGCACAGATTTCTTAGATATGACACCAAAAGCATGATCTATAAAAAGAACAAACTGATAAACTGGACTTCATAAAAAATTAAGAATCCCTGCTCTCTGACAGACACTGATAAAAGATGAGAAGTTAAGCCCTTGACTGTGGAATGTGTTCGCAAATCAGGTATCTTATAAAGGACTTGTATCCAGAATATATAAAGAACTATCAAAATTCATTAAAAAGAAAATAAACTGAATATAAAATTGGAAAAACATTTAGACACTTTACTGAGAAAGATATTCAAATGACAAATACATACATGAGAAGATGTTCAACATCGTTATTAGGGAAATCCACATGCAATGAGATATACCTGTTAGGACTGTTAAAATGACATCGCAAACTCAACAGTATCAAGTGCTGGTGAGGATGCAGAGCAACTAGAACCCAGGTGTATTTCTGGTGGAAATGCAAAATGATAGAGCCAATCTGGAAAAGAGTCTGGCAGTTCCTAAAGTTTAAAGATATAGTTAACATACAACTCAGCCATCCCGCTCCTTGTTATATACCCAAGTGAAACGAAAAATTTATGTTCACGCAAAACCCTTATATGAATGTTTAATCACCCACACATTTCTCCCCTGGAGAATGGACAAACTTTGGTACATCCGTGCAAAGGGATATTATTGGTAGTAAAAAAGAACAGGACCATTGCTACACACAAGAATGTGAATCTCAAACGCATTATGCTAAAGGGAAAGAAACCAGACTCAAAAGGCTACACACCAAATGAGCCATTTCTACAACATTCCAGAAAAGGCAAATCTAAGAGTCAGAGAAAACAGATGAGTGGTTGCCAGGAGTCAGAGCAAGAGGAAGGAAGTGGGATTGACAACAAAGGCTCTGGACAAACATTTGGGGTGATGGAATAGTTGTTTATCTTGATTGTGGTGATGGCTTGTCAAAGTTGCAGAATTAAACATCATCTGTATGTAAATTATATCTTGATAAAAAAAAGTTTTAAAAAGAAGATGCCTGATACAAGAAAGAGCCTGATTTCTTCTGGAGTTGGTATAAGAAGGAGCAAGACAAGGACAGGTAATATCTTCGAAGGAGGATGTTAAGTTCACCAGGTCTTCCAGGCAGAGAGAGAAAAACCATGTCAAGCCATGAAGGAGAATGCTTATAGCCTATCTGTGGAAAAGGGAGTCTTCTGGGGTGGGCCTGGCACAGAGTGTATCTGTGGCTGGGGAGACAGTTAAGAAAGGCAGATGATGACATCACTTCATACTCAGTATGGTGGCAATTATAAAGACAAAACAAACAAACCAAAACCAAGTGCTGGCGATGATGTGGAGAAACTGGAAGCCTTGTGCACTGCTGGTGGGAACTGTAAATGGTGCACCAGCTGTGGAAAATAGTACGGAGAGTTCCTCAAAAAAGTAAAAATAGAATTACCATATGGTTCAGCAATTCCACACTGGGTATTATATCCAAAATAATTGAAAGTAGAAGCTCAGACTGATTATTGCACACCTATATTCATAATAGAATTAGTCACAATAGGCAACAAGTGGAAGCAATCCAAATGTCCGTTGGTGGGATGAATGGATAAACAAAGTGTGGTATATACAAACAATGGACCATTATTCAGGCTTTCTTAAAAAAAGGAAACTCTGACACAGGCTACCACATGGATAAACCTTGAAGACATTAAGCTCAGTGGAATATGCCAGTCACAAAAAGATAACTACTGTTTGATTCCACTCACACGAGGTACCTAGAGTCATCAAATACATAGAGACAGAAGGTAGAATTCTGGTTGCCAGGGGCTGGGGGGAGAGAGAAATAGGGAGTTAGTGTTTAATGGGGACAGTTCAGGTTTTGCAAGATGAAAGAAGTTCTGGAGACAGTGGTGATGGTTGCACAACAATTTAAATGTACTCAAAGCCACTGAACTGTACACTGAAAAATTAAATTAATTAAAATAAATGAGAAAAGAGGGAAGGTAGGAGAGGAGAAAATGGGATTATGTAAATCCTTGGCCAGAAAGCTAAGGAGCTGTGGCAACTTCACTTTGTTGTGGGCAATGGCGCTTTGTAAGTTTTTAAGCAAGAGAGGGACATGCCATTAGCTCATGGTTTACCTTGTCCAGAAGGTTCTGACTGATTCTACCCCTCCCCCACAGACTTCCTGGGAGTTTCTCAAGGCATGCTGGCCAACAGATCTAGACAATGGCTCTGATTTCAGTTGAATGTAATCACGGGGTTGTTTATTCCATTATTCCTGCCTCATTAAAGGATAGTTCTTTGAGGGGGAGAGGCTGTTTTTATGTTGCCAGTGCCTAATCCAGCCCAGCAGTGAGATTTGGGGTTTTCTTCCCCCTTTTTTAAAAGTAAGCTGTACTGCGCAAGGTGGGGCTTGAACTCACGACCCCGAGATCAAGAGTTGCATGCTCTACTGACTGAGCCAGCCAGGTGCCCCTGAGAATTGTTTTTCAGAAAGATCCCCGTCTCAGGCACAGAGACAGTCTTACCTTCTTCTCTTTGAGGCCAGATGGTCCCGTGTCCCTCAGGGGCTTCAGACTACCAGCCTGCTCTGTCTCAGGGCCATGACCACCTTCTCTTTTCCTCCCTATCAGACCCTCGGCTGGGCTTTCCTTGGGAGAGGAGTAGTCTGAGGTCAGAGAGGCCCACATTTCCTTCGGCATTCATTAATGTGGCAGAAGCAAAAATGAGAGCCCTGCGAGCAGGCCGAAGTCAGGCAGGCAGTATTTCTGCTTTTCTCTGAAGCTAATGAGGACACAGCCTCCCTGCCCTGATAGAAAGATGACCTGGGTCAGGGTAAGGGGCACTGGAGAACATCCCAACCTCACAGGCAGGGCTGAGGAGGGGCTGCTGACATCACAATCACGCTGCTCAGTTTCTAATGTCAGCTAACGTAACACCATGACTGAAGGGCCGGCACATCCTTGTCTCTGTGACTCTGGTGTCTCAGGGCAGAAAGGGGAAGCAGGTTGAAGATGTCCTAGGGCTTGGGGCAGGGCAACAGTATAACAAGGTGGTGACTTGTACATCATTGTTAGGACTACAATGTGATATAATGTAGAGAACGTTTAGAAAAACTGAATGATACAGTTTAAAAATCACTTCTAATCCTATCCCACAGAGAAATGAACTAGTTTATTTGCATTTTTCCCGTGTGTAAACTTACCTATGACTTCCTTTTTCTTGGTCTCACATCCCAAATCAAATCTGTCAAGAAGCCGTGTTGGCTCCACCTTTAAATCTATCCAGAATCTGACCACCTCCACTGGCGCCACTCTGGTCCAAGCCCCCATAGTCTCTCCCTTGGGAGTTCAGCAGTGCCCTTCTAATGGGTTTCCCACCTTCGTCCTCATACTGTCAGAATGATCTTTCCAAGTCTAAGCTGGATCATATCACTCCTTGGCACAATGCCCTAATGACTTTCCATTACTCAGAGTTAAAGTCCTTATAACAGCCTCAAAGTCCCTATGTGATCAGGACCCTTGGGATTCCTCAAAATTCATCTTACTCTCTCTCTCTCTCCCTGTTTCCTCTGCTCTCCCCACACTGGCTTCCCTGCTGGTCCTTACCCACACCAGCCATGTTCTTGCTTGGTCTTTGCACTGGTTATTTGCTCCATCAGAAATTTCTTCCTCCAGATACCCACACGGCTAGTTCAACTCCTTTGCTGAACTTCTCAATGAGGCCAACCCTGATCACACTATTTAAATAGGCCCCAACTCTGGTACTCCATGGTTTCCCTTAATCTTTCCTTTCATTTCTTACTCAGTAGCACTTAGACACTTTTTAAAAATTTTATGTAAGGTAATTATGTGGCATGTTCACTGCTTGTTTATTATCTGTCTCTCCAGCTAGGATGTGAGCTCTGAGGAGACAGGAGTACCTGCCTGTTTTGTTCATGACTGTATCAAGTGTCTAGGACTGCTATACACAAAATGGGCATCAAAGGCTGAAAGCGTCAAGAGTGTGCCACTGCCTGCTGACTATCCCGCAGCATCCATTCTTCTACTTTTCTTCAATTAATTTATCTGTAAATTTTATTTTAATGCCAGTGTAATGAACATACAGTGTTCTATTAGTTTTGGGTGTACAGCAGAGTGATTCAACATCTCCATACATCACTCAGCACTCATCATGACAAGCGACCTACTCAATCTCCATGTTTCCCCCTCTCCCCCATTCTCATCCCCTCTGGCAACCATCAGTTTGTTCTTTATAGTTAAGAGTCTGTTTCTTGGTTCCTCTCTCTCTTTTTAACTTTGTTTTGTTTTGTTTCTTAAAATCCACATATGAGTGAAATAATATGGTATTTGGTTCCTCTCACTGACTTATTTCACTTTGCATTATACTCTCTAGCTTCATCCATGTCGTTGCGAATGGCAAGATTTCCTTCTTTTTATGGCTGAATAATATTCCTTTGTATATATACCACATCTTCTTTCTCCATTCATCTATCGATGGGCACTTGGGCTGCTTCCATATCTTGGCTATTGTAAATAATGCTGCTAAAACATAGGGGTGCATGTATTCCTTTGAATTCATGTTTTTGTATTTTGAGGGGAAATACCCAGTAGTTTGATTACTGGATCATAGGGTAGTTCTATTTTTAACTTTTTGAGGAACCTCCATACGGTTTTCCACAGTGGCTGCACCAGTTTGTATTCCCACCAACAGTACACAAGGGTTTCCCTTTCTCCAACATCCTTGCCAACACCTGTTGTTTCTTGTGTTTTTGATTTTAGCCATTCTGACAGGTATGAGGTGATATCTTATTGTGGTTTTTTGATTTGCATTTTCCTGATGATGAGTGATATTGAGCATCTTCTCATGTGTCTGTTGGCCATCTGGATGTCTTTGGAGAAATGTCTGTTCATGTCTTCTGTCCATTTTTAAATTGGATTATTTGTTTTTCAGTGTTGATTTGTGTAAGTTCTTTATATATTTTGGACACTAACCCTTTACTGGATATATCATTTGCAAATATCTTCTCCCATTCAGTAGGTTGTCTTTTAGTTTTGTTGATTATTTCCTTTTCTGCGCAGAAGCTTTTTATTTTAATAATGTAGACCCAATAGTTTATGTTTGCTTTTATTTCCCTTGCCTCAGGAAACATATCTAGAAAAATACTGCTATGGCCAATGTCAGAGACATTACTGCCTCTGCTCTCTTCTAGGATTTTTATGCTTTCAGGTCAATCCATTTTTTTTTAAACATTTTATTTATTTTAGAGAGAGAGAGAGAGAGAGAGTGCTCATGTGTGAGTTGGGGGAGGGGCAGAGGGAATCTCAAGCAGAATCTCAAGTAGACGTGACACTGAGCAAGGAACCCAATGCAGGGCTCGATCTCACAACCCTGAGATCATGGCCTGAGCTGAAATCATGAATTGGATGCTTAACTGACTGAGCCACCCAGGCACCCCTCGGATCAATCCATCTTGAGCTTATTTATGTGTATGGTGTAAAAAATTGTCCAGTTTTCATTCTTTTGCCTATAGCTGACCAGTTTTCCCAACGCCATTTGTTGAAGAAACCTTTTCCGATTTGATATTATTCCCTGCTTTGTCGAAGATTAACTGACCATATGATTGTGAGTTTACTTCTGGGTTTTCTATTCTGTTCTTTTGATCGATGTGCCCATTTTTGTGCTGGTACCATACCCGTTTGATTAGTACAGCTTCGTAATATAACCTGAAGTCTAGAATTGAGATACCTCTGGGTTTGCATTTCTTTTTCAAAACTGCTTTGGTTATTCAGATCTTTTGTGGTTCCATATAAATTTTAGGGTTTTTTGTTCTAGTTCTGTGAAAAATGTTGTTATTTTGATAAGGATTGCATTAAATCTGTAGGTTGCTTTGGGTAGTATAGATATTTTAACAATATTTGTTCTTCCAATCCATGAGCATGGAATGTCTTTGTATTTCTTGTGTCAGCTCCAATTTCTTTCAGCAGTGTTTTATAGTTTTCTGAGTAGAGGTCTTTCACTTCTTTGGTTATGTTTATTCCTAGGTATCTTATTTTTGGTACAATCGTAAATGGGATTGTTTTCTTAATATCTCTTCCTGATGCTTCATTATTGGTGTATAGAAATGTAACAGATTTCTGAGATTAATCTGTTCTTAGAGGGATATCTTTTTGGGGTTTTGGTATTGATGTTATGCTAACCAAGAAATAAACTACTACATCAAAAGAGATGAATTTTTAAAAGTCCACAATATAGATAACTAAAGGCTTTTGGGAAAGTTGTACCAATTTACATTCCCACTAATAGCATTTTGGAGTATTTATTCATTGCACTTTTGGTATTTGGTATTATTAATTAAAAGTGACACTTGGTATCACTTAAAATAATTGGTTTATTCAATACATGAAAAATAGTATCTTGTTTTAATTAGTATTTCCTTAATTATTTGAGAGGACGAAGAGGTATATTTAAACCAATGCACTTTTTCTGGTCATATACTTTATTTTTACTGTGTCTCAGAAGGTATTCAATTTAGTTAAATTAATTGACCATTTTTTATTATTTATTAATTAATTAATTTTTTAAGATTTTACTTATTTATTTGAGAGAAAGAGTGCAGGGAGGGGAGGCAGAGACAGAGGGAGAAGCAGACTCCAGGCTGAGCAGGGAGCCCGACACAGGCCTTTCCTGGGATCATGACATGAGCGGAAGACAGACTCTTAACCAACTGAGCCACCCGGGCACCCCATTCAATTATTAATTTAATATTCACAATACTGAATTAGGAAACCCCATTCCACAGGGAATAACTGTCTCCCTTCCATTATGAACAATGATTAGAATGAGACTTGACTCCCAGCCTAGAGCTCTTCCAATGTGCCATGCCCTATGGCCCCTCTGTGATGTGTCAGATACTCGGTGCCTAACCCCTAATGCCCATCAGCTCATCCTCTGCCCTCCCCTTCTAGAAAGTTTCCAGACAAAGCAGGCAGGAGTATGGATAGGGAGGCTCTGCCTCTTCATTCCAATCTCCTTGAGCCTCCTAACAAATGGAAAATACTTTTGTTCTAAGTGCATCAAATGCTACTGAAATGTTGGTGTGATATAGAAAAAAACATCAGTCAGAAGGCTAGTCAGGATATTAAAATAATTAGAGTCTAGTTATCTGTAATCTAAGTTCAGTATTATTTTCAAAAAGGCACTCATTTAAAATATATGTAGTCAGCATTATAATGTTCAATAATTAAACCATAGGCTATATAAAGAGAAAAGGCGCCTCCTTTACATAAAAAGCACCCTCCTAGTTAGGGTAATCACAGAGCTTAACATGCGAGCTGGGACATGTTGAAGAGCAGAAAAGGTGGGGAAATGTTAAATCATTCAGGATCCTGGGCCGACAGGTGCAAACTGGGACCTTCCCAGGCAAGTTGGGATGTACAGGCCCCCCGTTTATGATAAACCATCATCAAGTTATTGAATAACATAAGTTATTCTTTCTGTTCTTATTTGTAATCACTTCATCATTGTTGAAGATACTAATGAAATACGTATTTTTTTCATTTTATTTTCTTCCATGTTATGAAAAAAAGATTCACTGCCAATAAGACTCCTACAGGTTTGGCCAAGAAGCCAAAAGGATTGAAAGGATTGTACAATTATCAATGCTAATCTCAACTCAAACACACACACAAAACACACACAAACACACACACACACACACACACACACACACACACAAAACACATACCAAAAAAAAACTCACAAAAACCAAAATGAACACACACATAAATGCCTTTGGGCACAAATACCTGCGTATTTTACTTCCAATTCTCTCAGTTGGGATATCAATCTCTGAAGATGCCAAATAAACTGTTCTATTTTCAACAACTTCTCAAGTCAAAATATTATCTTTTGCTACCCTGACCTAAGAGATTTTCCCTTTATTCTAGATAGAAATTTTCTTCCTTAAGAAAATCCCAAAGGATAAAACCAACAAGTTCTGGTGAACGGCAGAACTTCATTTACAACGGTGTGATTAGAATATTAGAAAGTTAGGCCAGAGAAAGACAAGGGAGGGTTAATCTTATAAATTGTAAATATTTACTTTAAAAATAAACAATAGTTCATTTATAATTCTAGATTTTATTTTGAAATAGCCTTAACATAGAATATACTGCCTTTTAATTTTCTCCAAGTAAAACATAGCTCTCCAGCCTACGAAAACTAGACTTTGAAGTTAAGCTATTGATTTGCTCTCTCAGATTGCCAGAAAATAGAAGTGCTCTTGAACATGCAGCAAAGAGGCAGAGGGAGAATTGGCAAAAGATTCCCTGGGAAACAGCAGGAGCCGCATTCAGTAAGGAGTAGCCCACTGCCATCTGTAACCGTGACTACACTGCATTGAGCCTGGCAGTCCTGCACTCAGGTTGGGATGGTAAAAGCTTGACAATGTAAATATCCAATATCGGTTCTTTTTGTTTAATAAACAGACACTCCAGACATTATTCCAGTATTTATTTTGTGGAATCACTGTGAAACAGGTGCCTCACATCAGAACCAGAAAAAATAGGAGCAAGCTGGGGATCGATGCAAAACCGTGTCTCTAAGGAACACACAATTCCTCTTGTTATATAGGAGATACATAAACTGATTTAACTAAAATATTTGGTTTGGACTGCTTTGTAGATATTGACAAAATGACAAAAAAGTCTTAGCTCTGGGATGAAACAAGACACAGCTCCTTTCACCACTCAAAGAAGGTTTACAATGCGGGTACTATGAAGACACTTTAAAATTCTAAACCTTAATATAAACAAACACCAATTCATCACATTCAAAGTATGTACACACTCATGGTTTTCTAAGTTGCATTTGTGCGTGTTTTTCTTTTGTAAATTAATTTACTGTTATGGTTAAAAGTATCATTATGGCCCACTATATCAAGCTGCAGCCAGAGGAAAATGCCAACTTGAAGTTCATCATCATTTGTGAAATACTGTAAAAATTAGACTGGATGTTGTTTGTCAATCAATTTCTAAAAGTCTGATCTGTTTGAGGATAATATTTAATTTAAAAATTTAAGGATATAAAACTTCATATTTTTAGCAAAGGAAGAAGTCAGGGAAAAGATCAAAGCAAAGGGAAGAGAATTGAGATTAGAAATCCATTTTAAGCCAAAATGACAATGTCTTCATAAGTTAATATTAATCCTTTAATTATAAATTTCAAAGGTTTAAGTAGTTTCTATGACCTTAGCTTTGAATAATTATGCCATATGGAGCTTTTCTTAAATTTGAAAAAGATGCTGAATTGTTGCTCAAAGCCTTTTAATGACTTCAGGCTGGCAGAATTCCAGTATAATCCTTCAGACACTATTAAAATTACAGACCAGGAACCCAAGCTGGTAAATGCTATGTCAATTTCATAAGCGCTTTTTACTTAGTAGGGTACGTTGTGGAAAATGTTTGATGTGTTCCTATATTTTTAAATATTTAATTTTTAATATATTTTCAAACCGCGAAGCTTAAAACAACTACTTATAATAGAGAATTCACAAAGGAAATGATGGACGGATTACATTTAATACAAATAAGATCTTTTGTGTATCATGAAGTTAAGTGATAAAATTAAAAGGCAAGCACCAAAAATATTTGCCACAAAGCTAAGAATTTTTTCATCTTGTAAGGTGATGAGAAAAACATTAACTAACAGAAGAAGACAAACTGTCAAAGGGCGTGAACAGGCAATTCTCAGAAAATGAAATATGCACAACAAATCTATTATAAATGTTCAAGCTCACTCTTTAAAATGCAAATTAAAAACAATAAAATTTTTTTTACCAAAAATTAAAGATAAGTATTAATGGTAAAGACTGGCTAGATAAAACAGATATTCTGTTGTGGAAAACATAAATTAGTACAACTTTTGGAAAAGCAATCTGACCCTGTAATTCTACTGGGATCTTAACCTGAGACAAAAACAATGGAAATGTTGACAAAAATTTACATATGAAGATGTTCATCTCTGCATCAATGTAGGCAATTTCTTTTAAAGCTAAATGTTTAAAAATGAGACAATACTACAATATACTATGCTGCATCCATAAAATGGAATATCATGAAATAATGAAAACTGTATTTTCAAATTTTCAAAGAATCTCCAATGACATTGGAATAATCTTTTAAACTTTTAAAAAAGCATGACTTTTAAAAAAGCAAAAGACTACACTGTATATTTAGTGTGATCTCAGTCCGCTAAACTCATATAATGTGCTATTTTACACGCACATTAAATTATCACTAGGTTATTGCTAGCTGGCGGTAGTAACAGGAAATTTTACATTTCTTTTTCCCATATTTTCTCAAATAGCTTCTTATTTCAAGAAGGGTTATTTTAAAAATAACCCAATAGATTTCTGAAACAATCATAAACTGTCAATACCAAAGTTCTAATCAAACTTCTGAAAATGATCCACTGCCATCACTTAATAATGGTCTGTAATTTTTCAACGGCTCATGTTTTTTGTAGACTTTGTTTCAATTTGGTTTGAAAAGATTTTAAAAAGTGGAAAAAAAGCTTTCACTTTGCAAATGTCAATCACGGACTCTTGGGTTCTCTAGCTCAAGCCTTTTGACCTGGTGGAGGATTTCACGTTTCCCTTAAAGCCACTGAGGATGTCAGCGAGGCCGGAGCTGCTGCTGACAGAGACACAGGTAGGGTCTGGACTCAGGGATTCCTCCACAACCTCAACGGTGGAAGTGCCACTGACACAAGCTAGACCCACAGGGAATGTTATGTTCAGGTTGTTTATTATTATTTTCCTCTTCCTTTGAACCTCGATTTTATACGTAACAAGAGAAAATTAATTTCTAAACCCCTCAATTCTGACAGGATTTTGAGCTGCTGCCAAATATTTCAGCTTTCTGATTTAAACATGATAAAACATTAAACCTTTTATAAAATACAGTAGAATTCAAGCAGCATACACAATGACACACCAGGCAGCAATGGGATAGCTACCAGTTTACTAGGGTTAAATCAGATTTTCATATTAAGAACTCTACTGATTTGTGTACAAAAATATAAAACTATGTCTGAAAAAACGTTTTATGCTATACATTTAACTTGTTAAGTAACATGGAGAAGATTACAACACTAAAAAAAAAATGAAGATGTGAATATAAAGATGTATCTTGCCCCATCTAAAGAATTTATAATGGGTTGAAGTCAAATGTGGATGAATCAAAACCAATGTCTTACATTCATGTTACCATGCACATGGATGGCTAGACTGAATTGCTCAGTTCATCATCATTCTTTCATTTTCTCAACATTTATGAATGTCTGCTTTGTCGGATGTGCCACGTGTGATACTAGGCTTTAGAAACCAGCATTTCACAAGGACTGCTTTCAGGGAACTCCTGGTCTCCCTGCACTTAGAAATGCTCAACTCCTTTTACTAATTAAGTAAAAACACGTATCCATGGGAAACATAAACTGCTCTTCATATCAAGAGCCCAACACTTGTATTTTATCATACAGACCTTGGGATTGGTTAATTCCACCAACTCAACAAAAACCAAACTCATGGCAGTAAACACTAGCCTAGTTAATGCTCTCGTCCCTTTCCCCAGACTCTCCTGCCAACAAGTCCCTACGTTCTGATGAACCCCGCCAGCACCGTGAACCATGGCAGCTAACGTTCTACCATGCTAAAACCCCATTTCTATCTTGTGTTACTCGTGTCCTCAGTTCAATTCAGGAGCATTCCATTCTTCCAGACTCATGCTGCCATCCTTCCTCCTTGACATGCAGAACTCCAACTCTACCTGGGCAAATGCCCTTACACCTGCTTCCTTCCAGCCACATTCCAGCCATCTGCCCAGCACGAAGCCTGGCTATGTCGCTGGTCCTGGAACTCCTCACTCAGAAGACTCCTGCTATTCTTTGCCAAAAACATAGATGATATCAGATAGAAGCTCTCTTTAAGTCTCATCACAGAACCCCCTTGTATCTTTACCAGTCCTCTCCTTCCTTCCTCCCTCCTTGGAAGTCATGGCTCCTGTCATTCACTCACTCAATATATATTAGGAGGGTACCTACCACGTGCTGAGTTTTCTCAACACTAGCAGTACGGAAGTGAACAAGGCAGGCAAGGTCCTGCTAATGGAGCTGATATTCTAATGGCGGGGGGGGGGATAAATAGAAAATAAACAATCAGAAAAATGAAAAGATGATTCCAGATGGTAAGATGAGCTATGAAGACAATGGGACCAGCGTAGGTGGGCATGACTTTACAGAGAGAGGTCAAGGAAGGACACTGAGCAGTGGGGAGTGATAAGGAGGAGGATGGCGACAGAAAATCTGGGGAAGAACGCCCCAGATAGAGAGGTGGTGGGTGTAAAGGCCTGGAGGAAGGAGAGCATAAGGCCTACTCCAGGAACAGACCAAGGTCTTCTGTGGCTGAAGCCTTGTGGCCAAGGGGCGAGGGTGGGCTTGTGCTGGTCTTTTCATCCACACCCTCCTGTCTCGGACAGCAAGCCCTCAGGTGTCTGTAGTTCTCTGCATCACTAAGCTCTTCCTCTCCATTGGTCCCTTCTTGTGTATTACAAGACATTTTCAGCCTAAAAGTATACTCCTTTGGAACGACACCCTCCTTTTAATATCAGATTTTCTGAAACAATAGAGTATTCACGAATCTCCACGGCCTCACTTATCCATTGCGACCATGTTTCTGTCCACACTCTCCCTTTCAAGGAGATTTGTCCAAGATCATCAGTGACTTCTTGCTTTCAAATCCCGGGAACTTTCTTCCTGATTTTCTGTCACATTCTTGAAAATCTGCCTTTCCAAATATTCTCTTCCTTTGTTTCCATGAAAATGCATTCTTCTCAGATCTCTCTTACCTTGATGACCCTTCTTTGACTGTTTCCTCCCTGAACTCTTCAGTGCAGTTCTTCCTTCCTGTTTTCTTCCTGCATTCCTCTCTTGAACAGGCCCTCTCTGTGGGTGACCCCCACAGCTGTTTGCTCCAGTCCTGCCTTCTCTTATGATTACCTACCAATGTTCCTTCCACAGCAAGTGAACAGCCCAGCTGGGTGGTGCAGAAGCACTTCAAAGTCAACAAGTTCATAATGGTACCTATCTTCTTCCTCCCCAAACCAGGCATCTCCTATCTTCCCGATTTATTAAGAGTTGGGGTATACTTCACAAGCCTAATCAATGCCATCTCTCAGATGATGCTCAAACATGTCCCCTCTAGCCCTTTGTCACTGCTCTGCTCTCACCTGTACTGCTCTTCCTGCACCTTGAACATGCCCTCAGGGACCTCTTGCCTGTGTTAATCTGGTCCCCACCAACTACTCCTACTTTGAGGGCATCGGAACACTGACAGAAAGATTTTCCTGAGAATCGCTTGAATCTTGACATTCAGTGCTTAAAAACTTTCAGCAGCTCCTCAATGTTTACCCAACGAAACTAAAATAATACGACAGCTTTGGAGACTCTCAGTGATCCCGAGCTACCTTTTAGCCTGATCATTAACCACTCCTCTTGATTAACCTCCATGCCATGCATGGAAATGGTTTTGTTTGCTCTTGCTGTTGTTATTCCTTTGGCTTAGAATGCCATCTTGCTTATCTACTAGTCAAAATGCTACAAATTACTTATATCTAGTAAAAGCAACATCTCATCCAATTAATTTTCCCTGATTGCCTTAACAGGAATAATTTCCCCCAATTCACACTCCACCTTGCATTACAGTTATTTTTGTATGTGTGTATGTCTTGATGTCATATTATTTTATGATCTCCTTGAGGACGGTGCCTTTTTTTTTTCTTTTTCCTGTGTATCCTCACAGTGTCTGGGATAATGCCTTTCAGGTTACAGAAGATCTTCCAGAGGGGCTCTTGGGTGGCTCAGTCAGTTAAGCGGCTGCCTTCGGCTCAGGTCATGATCCCGAGGTCCTGAGATCGAGCCCCATGTTGGGCTCCCTTCTCAGAAGAGAGCCTGCTTCTCCCCCTCCCTCTGCCTGCCGCTCTGCCTACTTGTGCTCTCTCTCCCTCTATCTCTCTGTCAAATAAATAAATAAAATCTTTAAAGAAAAAAAAGATCTTCCAGAAATGTTTGGAAAATGAATTACTAATGGTTTCTAATTTTTTTTATTATCTGTAAACTGCTAATTAGTTGTAACACATATAAACCTATATTTGAAAAGGTTCATCTTCTACTAAAAAGAAACATTTGCAATGTGAATATATAGCACAAGAAAATTACAGCCAAACTTATATGTTTTATAAGTCTGGTTTTGGTATGTCTAATTTTCTTAAATCAGTGTGCACTGGTATGTGTGCCATTTAAGTACATTTATTCAGAACTACCTTGAACTGTTGGCAGAGACAAATAGAGCCAAGGCAAGGTGTGTGTAAGAGTCGCCAGAGAGAGGGGTGCCTGGGTGGCTCAGTCGGTTAAGTGTCCAACACTTGATTTTGCCTCAGGTCATGATCTTGGGGTCATGGCATGGAGCCCCTGAATCAGGCTCCTCGTTCAGTGGGGAGTATGCCTGTCTCCCTCTCTCTCTGCCCCTCCCCTTCCTTGTGCTCTCTCTTTCTCCCTCAAATAAATAAATAAATCTTAAAAAAAAAAGAGAGAGAGAGAGTCTCCAGATAGGATACAATAACACCCCTTTCACTCTCCATCAGTCTCATTGATCTGCTATTGTCAGAGGGGTAAAACTGTCTGGATAAGGAACTTTTCTAATTCCTGAAATTTTGTATATTTTAGCATCAAAACATTCTTATTTTGTATTGCTTTAATGGAATTACCACCAACATCCTCACTTAGATGTATAAAAGACATCTCAACTGGGACACACCCCCACTGGCCCCGCCTACTGTTCTGGCAGTCTTCCTTAGGCTGCCAGAAGGCTGACTCCATTGGTCCACCAGCTCCAGCAAGTCACCTTGGAATCACCCTTGACTGCTAAACAGCATGCCCCTCTCTCTCTCTTCCACCCCACATCCAAATCAACAGTGGACGCTAACAGCTCCACCTTCCTAACCCGAATCTCATCAGTTTTTACCCTTTGCTGCTGCTGCCCAGACCCAAGCCTCAGTCATCTCATCCAAATTCCCACAATGGCCTTTTAACTAGTCTCCCTACTTTTGTCTTTCCCCTCAATTCAGTATGTTCTCAGCACTCACAGAGAGATCCTACTCAAGTGTGAATCAATACATTCCATTCCTCTGCTCAAAACCTGTGAAGCCTTACTCCCAGAGAGCCAGAGCAAAACCCTTTCAAGCACCCACACAGACCCACAGGACATAGGTCCATCCCCTGAGGTTTCTTCCCTAAACTCATCACCTCCTTCTCCTCTTCCTCCTTCTTGGTCACCATTTTTTGCCACATCAGCCTCCTTGCTGTTCCTCCAAGAAGCCAGGCTCACTTCTGCCTCTTTGGAGTCTTGTTCCTATTTATTTCTGGGTTCAGAACTATGCTGCCAAGGGCAAAGTCTGTTGAAATCTGAGTCTGAAATAAATTAGGATACTATAAAAGAAGCATCTTAGGATCACAATCCATGTAAAACCAATGGAGCAGTGCCTAGAATGGTGTTGTATTCTCTATGAAGGTGTAACATTTAAAGATGAAGAAGAAAAGGTAAAAAAAAAAGTAAGCAGAATTGGAAGACTCTTAGATTACCCTTTTCAAGTTTCTTGATCTCAAGATTAGACTGGTCATAAGGAACTCAAGAGGCAATTTATAGTTGCTATCATTAATAGCAATTCACATTTACTCCCAATTAAAATGTTTCCACCTTTCCAGAACATTGAAAGAACAAATATTTGAGATTATACTTGGAAAATCAGTCAACCCAAAATGTGTAAACATTATATTGACATATATTTCAAAAATATATAATTTTAAAGAAACTTTCCTTAATCTGAAATAGTAATCTGGGAAACTATGTCATCATTTACGTTACACAAGACTGTTACAAAAGACTTTGAAATCTAGAAATGACTATTAGAAAACCGAAGAAAGATCTGAAACCTAGTCTTAACTGAGGAAAACTTGGGGCTATAGCTCAAGTATCCCTACTCAGTACAATACTGGACAATATTCTACATTCTTTATCACAATGTGCATCTAATCACTATGGAATGGGATATTCCATACTATCCTTTCCATGGACGTCAAGGCAAAATAGGAAACCTAACTCCCTGGATTATTTTTGTGGTGCTTAAACATATAGCAAGACACTTAAATTGCTCATTTGAACAGTTGGTAAATTTTAGGAGTAGTTCTATGCTTGCCACCTTTTAGAGATTAAATGCAAGGGTGGCAGCAGTGGGGCCTAAACATGGGTTTCAGTGGTCTGAGCAAATCCAGCTGGATATCTCACCTTTTCCAATGTCACCTCTGTCTCAGCGGCGTGAGTCTTTTTCAGCTCCATCTTCATCTTTTCTGACTCAGCCTTCAGTTTGTAGACAGCGGTCTCGTGGTCCCTTGCAGCCCTTTGCTTCTCCTCTTCGCGAAGAAGACCAAGCTCTATCAGCTGCTGTTTCCGCTGCGAGTTCACGTGAATCAGCTCTTCTCTCAGCTTGTGAACTTGGGCCTCCATGTCAGCAATAACCTTGTTTTTAAAAATGGAAAAATGGGCAAAGGATATGAATAGGAATATCATAAAAGAAGAATTGCAAACGGTTAACAAACATGTAAGTTCACTCCTTCCTTTCTTCCTTCCTTCCTTCCTACCCACCCTCCCTTCCTTCCTTCCCCTCATCCACTTATTCTCCCATCCCATGCCATTCCCTCCTAGCTTAGATGTAAATTCTACCTATAACCTTTTTACCATATATAACATGTTTAGTTTTACTTGTTTCAAATATCTAGGTAAGTGGAATATTACATGTATTCTTCTGCGACTTGCTTTTTCAAATATTCAATGTTATGTTCCTAAGATTCATCTAGTACTTGCTATGGTATTTTTGCTTTTATTTCATTGATATCGGCTCTTATTTCATTATGTCTTGCATTCTACATTCTTGGGCTTATTTTATATTCCTCCTCCTGATTTCTTCTTTTCAGTATTTAGCTCACTTATACTTTCTTCTTTTCTGATATATAAACTTAAGACTACAAATACTCCTCCAACTCTTACATATGTTTAATCTCTCAAGTGTAGATATATGCTATTTTCATGATCATTTAGCTCAAAACATTTTTTTAACTTCCTTTATTATTTTCTGCTTTGACTTATAAACCATTTAGAAACAGGTTTCTTAATTCCCAAACATACGGGGCATATTAGTTTCCTGAGGCTGCCATAACAAGTACCATAAACTGGGTGGCTTAATGCAACAGACATCTACTCTCTCATGGTTCTAGAGATTAGTAGTCTGGGATCAAGGTGCTGGCAGGGTTGATTCCTTCTGGAGGCTCAGAGCGAAAATCTGGTCCATGCCTCCCTTCTAGCTTCTGATGTCTGCTGGCAATCCTTGGTGTTCCTTGATTTATAGACACATCACTCCAATCTCTGCTCCATCTTCAAATGGCTTCTTTGTGTGTCTGTGTCTCTGGGTCCAAATTTTCCTCTTCTTTTAAGGACACTGGTCATCTTGGGCCTTCAGGATATAATTAGTGCCTTTATAAAATGAAATTAGTGCCTTTTCAAAAGAAACTCAGAGATCCCTTGTCCCTTCCACTATGTGAGGACACAGTGAGAACGTGCTAGTTCTGAACCAGGAAGAGGGTCCTCACCAGAACACAACCGTGCTGATGCCTTGATCTTTGACTTCCCAGCCTCCAGAACTGTGACAAATGAATTTATAAGCCACCCAGCCTGTGGTATTTTGTTATAGAAGCCAGAACAGACTAGGACATGTAGTCCAAGAAAAAGAGACATGCAAAGATTTTATCCAAATTCAGTCTGATTTGAAAGCTTTATTTTTATCACATATTATACTGTATCAAAGAAGTAAGAATTTTTTTATAAAGAATGACATTTATTGTATTTTATTAATCTATTCTTATTGTGTACCTCTAACCTCTAATTTTCACTATGATTAGAACAAAGTTATATTCCAAAGTTGCAAGGTCATAATGTCTTTATAAAAAAATAAAAAATTAACAAAAAAAGTTAACTTTCCAAAACCACTGACACCACCCCAAATTGAATTTCAATCTTTGACAATGTACATACAAATATTTTTAATGGTATAATCACTGTTTAGATACTGTTCTACTTTTTCCTATACCTAATTTTACATCTTCATTCCCATTTGTTAGTGTATTTCTCACTTTTAGTCGTTCTCTGATACTTCATCATTGCAATATATTATAATTTACTTAATCATGTTATTCTTGGATATTTGTCTTATTTCCAATTAGTCATTATTACATACGAGACATCTATGAATAAATTACACTGATATTTTGCTTTTAGGTTATATTATCAAAATTATTTGGTTAAAAGATAAGAATAACTTTCTTTTTTTCTAAATTGCTCTACAGAATGAATCCGTTTCCAGTGTGAACAACAGTGGGTATGTGAACCCATTTCTCCACACCCTTGCCACTACCACACCATAATTTTGTATATTTTTATTAGTTGACTAGGAATGTGATGATAACTTAAGGAAGGCATTTTAAATTGCTGGCACATTGTTATACACTGGCTCTAGTCCAGTGATGGTTTTCAAATAGAAAAACTATACTGAAAAATGTATCAACTAATTATGGAAGAAACAAACATTAAATGAAAGAATGTAATGCCGAAGACTTCCCTGGGGTATTTAATATTTTAGTCCTTAGCATGTGCTGATAACTACAGTGATGGAACCGCCAAGATCAATCTGGAATAGATGTGTTCATTTTTCTTTACTATTATAAATAGTGACCTAGAAAGCTTCATCTATTTGACTGATATAAAAGAGCAGAATTACAAAGAAATTTCACAAATTAAAAAGGTTGTATCTATAGGAGACACACTATAAGGACAACTTTTAATCAAGTTGATTTCATACAGTTAAAAACATACAGACCAGAAAACATGGAAGCAACCCAGACGTCCATTGACAGATAAATGGATAAGCAAAATGGAGTCTTTACATACAATGCAGTATTATTCAGCCTAAAAAAGGAAGAAAAATCTGCCTTATGCTACAACATAGATGAACCTTGAGGACATTATGCTAAGTGAAATAAGCCTCTCACCAAAAAACAAATGCTGTTGATTCTACTTACATGGGATACTTAGGGTAGTCAAAATCATAAAGACAGAAAGTAGAATGGCAGTTGCCCGGGGCTGGAGGGAGGATGGGGGATTACTGTTTAATGGGCACAGAGGGTTTCAGTTTTACAAGATAGAGATCTGGGGATGGATGTGCTGATGGGTGCACAACAATGTGAATGTATTTAATACTACTAAGCTGTACAGTTAAAAATGGTTAAGATGGTAAATTTTATGTTTATGTGTATTTTACCACAATAAAAAATGAATTACAAAAAAACACAAGAACACCAAACATACACACCAATTTCCTTAGAAAGCTAATGCCTCTTGAAACCACTCTGAATCTGACAATTCTGACAAAAGAAGTGAGAGGTTGAAACACTTTATAAATGGTTATGGATTGCCAGGATTATCATCGAAGTAGTCCCAAACAAAATTCAAAATAAACATTATGAAAGCAAGATGTATCTAAGTTGAGAGGATGTTCATGGTTAAGAAAGAATCATTTGGACTTTTTTGAAAATTGAAAAGTTATTCTGTAGGTACTCTTGGAATAAAGACACATTAATAAGTTATTGGTGTATTAGGTTACCTTTGTACTTGCACAGAAAGTTTATGAGCAATCATCACCAATATCTAAAATATTTCCAATGTTCTACTCTTTAATTTATAATTATGTATAATTTACTATTTGTTAGGATCTATGATGCGGAAACCACCATAAGTGACTTCTAGAACAAAAAATTTCCCTAAAGAGTTTAGACTGTAATAATTAAGCTACACACACTTGTACACACACACACACACACACACACACACAAGCCATAAAGCCCCAAGAGAAGACAAAGTGCCATAAAAGTTCAAAAGAGGGAGCAGTTACTTTGAGCTAGGAAGAACTCTGGAAAACTGAATAAAACTGAATGCAACTGAGATGGACCTTAATAGATAAATTAGTACCATTTGGGGACATGGATGAATATAGGACATTTCAGATAGAAAGAATGAGTTGCATGGAAGAAGAAAAACAGAGCATCAAAGAGGAATAGGGGAAATTCAGAAAAGAGAGATTTGCTGCAGACATTGAAGATATTAAACTACAAGGGTTGGAAATCAGGCACTGGAGGACAATCAGATGCTGGAGAGGAGTATGTGGGGATAGTAAGCTAAGAAATAGCACTGAATTTCTACTAAGAAAGACTAACATGGAGGCAGTATATATAATGGGTCAGAGACACCAGGGATGGGAAGGCCAGCAAATGGGAATGGACAGGCATACAATTTTAGAAGTGGAATTAAAAGGGCTAAACAACTACATGTGTGTAGAAGGCAAGGAAGAGACAGGAATATTGGTGATTTAGGACAGTTACTTCAGACAGTGTGGCAGGCTAGATATTCTGAGAGGCCCTCATGAGATGAAACAACTAGGTTCTGTATAAAATACAATGTTTTCTTTCTTTGCTCATAGGAATAAGAGAAAAATCCAAAGGGAAAAACAAAATAAAAATCACACACATGTAAACTGAATGTGCCAAAAATAGGATAATGACCAGTAAGCATGCCCCAAAGGCAAGGTATCTTTGAGGACAAATGTCTTTATTAGCATTGCAGCTTCAAGGGCAAGCAATATGGGAGCTGAACATGATTCCACAGAATTAAGTCAGAGAGCATGGAATAGGAAAAGTGGTCCCAGGTCCATAGTGTTATTTACTCCTGCCTGAAGCTAAACAAATTCCCTCTGGAGGAACACTTTTCAGTTTAATATCTCCAAGTTTTCCATAAATTAAGGTAAACCAAAAATGAGCTCATAATAAAAAAAATTACTAAATCCACAAAAAAACCCACCACTGGTATGAGTTAGCAGAAACAGATTCCCACTGGCAAGCACTTCAAATATGAGAATTATCAGAAAAATAAGATGAAATAACATGTATCAAATATTTTAAAAAACAAAAGATAGAATCACAAAATGAGTAAATCAGAAGAGATTAAGCAAAAGTCACCGATTTGAGGAAAAAAACAAATATAATTTCCAAAAAATAAGGTTTTTGAATAAAAGATAGATGAGTTAAGGTAGTTTAAACATAGCAGAAGCAAAAAGTAATGGAAGAGAAGAGATATCCTAATAAATTACTCAGAATGCAGCATATTAATATCAGAAGATAATAACTATAAGTGAGATGTTTAAAGCTATGGAAGGTGAAATAAAAATATCTAATATATGTCTAGAGTTCCAGAAGGAGGGGACAAGAGAAGAGAAGATAGGGAGGATATACAAAAATGACCGTGAATTTTCCAGAACTGGGGAAAAGCAAGAATCCATAGAAATAGTGAGCAGAATAAATGTCAACAAGGATAGAAAATGGAGGAAGGAAGGAAGGAAGGAAGGAAGGAAGGAAGGAAGGAAGGAAGGAAGGGAAAACCTCCACATCTGTATACTAGGTAATGAAATGGCAGAACACAAAGACAAAGAGAAAAACTTAGAAATAGGCAAAGAATACATTTGGTAAATAACTTCCCAGTAGCAACAAGTACACCAAGCACCCAGATTTTGGGTTCTAGTACCATTCCCCAATAAAAGGAACCAGTGGCCCTTGAACAAATGGCTGATTCTAAGAATGGGCAGGAAATACATAAGATGAATCAGAACATCTTACTGTGCTAGCAACACTAAGAAGTGTTCATTGATGAGAATATATTAAATACAGGAGCCAGCTGATACAGGAACCAACTGAAAGACCTCCCTATGGCCAAAACTGGAACAATATGAGAAAAAAAGGACTGGAATATATTGCAAAGAATAAAGTAAATATCCATGAATACATACTCATATAGATGATGTAATAAATTAATAAAATGGGGGAGAAGAAACAAATCTTCCTTGCAGAAGAATTCCAAATTACAATGAAGGGCATTTTACAAATTCCGAATGGGTACTCCTCAAAACTGTCAAGGTCTTCAAAAGTAAGGACAATCTAACAAACTGTCATAGCAGAGGAGACTCAGGAGAGATAACAACTAAATATAATGTGATGTCATAGATGGGATCCTGGATCAAAAAAATGACATTGGGTAAAAATTAAGCAAATCTGAATAAGGTATGGATTTTAGTTAGTGATGATATATCAATACTGGTGCATAACTGTAAACAATGTATCATACTAATCAAAGATGTTAATAATAGGGGAAACTGGGTGCAAGGTATATGGGAGCTCTTTATACTATCCTCCCAATTTTTCTGTAAATCTAAAAATGTTTTTAAAATAAAGTCTATTTTAAAAATAAGGGCAAGAAAAAAAATAAGGGCAAGAAAGACGAAGAGAAAAAAGTAGGAAAGATGGAAAAAGTAAGGTCTATTATTACAACAAGTGTAAATGCACCAAAATTACTACCTAAAAGATTGTGATAGTTCAGATTTTTTTAAATAAATTAAATTCATCTTTTTTTTTAATGAGACATACTGAAGACATGAAGAAATTGAAACTAAGGAAATGGAAAAAGTTATGCCAGTAAAATATTAACCAAAGACACTCTCATAATAGAGTATCATTAAATAATTATTTTTAAAAATTTCATTCATCAAAGAGAGAAATCTACACTACATATATGCAATAAAACAAGCTCAAATTACATATACAACAAATTTAATGGAACTACAGGGGAAAATGGAAAAATCCATCATTCTAGTAGGAGATTTCAACTCACACACTCTCTCTCTCTCTCTCTCACACACACACACACGAAACCATGAGACCTAAATGTCAACATATCACAAAAACAATGATGGTATCAAAAAAATATTCTTCAACAAGAATTCAATTAAATTAGGAACCATGACAAAAATAGTAATAACAAAACCAAAATAATTCCCCACATACTTCAAAATTTTAAAAATACACTTTAAATAACTCATGATTTGGAATGCCTGGGTGGCTCAGTTGGTTAAGTGTCCAACTCTTGATTTTGACTCAGCTCATGATCTCTGGCTCGTGAGATCAAGTCCTGCATTGGGCTCTCTCTGCACTGGGCATGGAGCCTGCTTAAGATTCTCTGTCTCCCTCTCCCTTTGCCCCTCCCTCCACACTTTCTCTCTTAAATAAATAAATAAATAAATAAATAACCAAGCCATGGTTCAAAATGAAATTAAGATAAAAATTAAAGTACTTAGAATTGATCTCTGGAAGAAGACATGAGACTTTTTTTTTTTTTTTACACTTGTACTCTTTTCGATGGTAATGGGGGAGTTAGTGCCAACAGTCAGGGGAGCATGAGAGATATTTTACTATATCTATTTTTGTGACTTTTAAGTTTGATTGATTTTAACATATTTCTTTTTTTTTTGATTTTAACATATTTCTTAATAAAAATAAATTCATAACGTAAATAAAAATTCTCAGAAATGATTGATTATGAAAATATTCTTTGCCAAATCCTTAAGGATGAAACTAAAGTGAAGGAAATATGTAGCCACAACATGCTATTCATTTTTAAAGGTATAATTGTTAATGAAAAAAGGACAATTTAAGAAATTAGCAAGATAGAACAATTTCTGGTAAGACTGATGAAGGAAACAAGAAAGAAGGCACAAATAAACAATATTAGGGCTGAAAATAAAGCTGTGGCAATATTACCTAGAAAAAAGAGATAATAACTAATACTAAAACTAAAAAAAATACTACAGATCCATCACAGATTAAAAAGATAAGATCATACCATAAAAAAATTATGCCAATAATTGGAGAACCAAGGTGAAACAGATTCCTAGGAAAATATAAACTGCCAAAAATAAGAAATAAAATAAAACAATCTAATTAGTAAAATGAAAGAATAGTGAAAAATCTTCCTACAAAGAAAACACCAAACTTGGATAATTTCCAGGTGAGTTCTAAAAAAATTTCCCAGGAGATAGATCATTCTAGTCTTTTAAAATCTCTTGCAGAGAATAGAGAAATGTACTCTCAAACTATTTCAGAAGTCATAATATTGATGCCAAAGGATGACAAGAATAGGATGAGAAATAAAAACTATATACCAACTCATTCATAAACACAGACATAAAATCCTAAATAAATTATTAGCAAACCAAGTCTGGTAATGTATACAAATAAAATATGTAATTCCCATGTTGTAGAGAATGCAAGGGAAGTTTAACATTTCTCAAAATCTATAAATGCCAATAAATATCAAATTTAAATGAAAAGGAAAAATTCATAAACTATAAAAATTTACCAAAACTGGCTTAAAAAAATAGAAAATGTGAATCATCCTGTAACCACTAGAAAAATTTAAATAGTAGTCAAAAATCTTTCCAGAAATGAAATAAGAAGCCCAGATGGCTCTACTGGGCAGATCCACTGAATTGTTAAGAAACAAATAATTCACTCTTACATTAATTCTTTCAGGGAATGGAAAAAATATTACTCAGCAACTCAATTTGTGAGGCTAGCATAACATCAATTTAAAAACATGTCTGGGGGCGGAGCAAGATGGCGGAGGAGTAGGAGACCTAGATTTCGTCTGGTCTAGGGAATTCAGCTGAATAGGGATCAAACCATTCTGAACACCTATGAACTCAACAGGAGATCGAAGAGGAGAGTAGCAACAACTCTCTGAACAGAGAAGCAACCACTTACTGGAAGGTAGGATGTGCGGAGAAGTGAATCCGAGGCGATATTCGGGAGGGTAGACGTTGGGGGAGGGGGCCTCCAATGGCCGCTTCTCGCAAGTGATAGAGCCGCAGAGCACAAAATCGGACCTTTTAGAAGTTGGCTCCGCTGAGGGATGTCCCTCCAGTGACTAAGCCGGGGGTGGAATACTCCCGGGACAGTGTGGTCTCAGGACCCTTGGGGTCACAGAAAGACCGGGGGTGCCTGAGGGCAGCAGAGCTCCCAGGTATCAGAGCGGGGAAGCCGGCTGCAGAGACGGAGCTGAGGTGCGGGCTCTCAGCTCGGGGTTGCCATAAACTGTGATCCGTGGCCCAGTCGGGCCACTGCTCCTCCAGCGGGGACCCAACAAACGGCAGATCCGGGGAGACTCCCCTCCCTCCCCCGGGAGGAGCGGTGCGGGAGCGCACCGCAGGGATCTGCTGGGTTTGGGGACTCTACATGGGGTCGGGTGCCAGAGATAGAAACGCTCGGTCACAGGCCGGGTGAGCACGGAGGCTGGAGACCGGGGAGACGGGAGTGACTGCTTTTCTCTGGGGGCGCACTTAGGAGCGGGGCCCCGAGTTCTCAGCTCCTGCGGGTGGAGATTGGGAGGCCACCATTTTCGCCCTGGTCCACCAAAGCTGTACTGAGAGCTTGCAGGGAACAAAAGCTCCTGAGAGCAAACCCGAGCAGCTTGCTTAGCCCGGACCAACAAGGGCGGGGCAATTCAGCCTCCAGCAAAGACATTTGGAAACCATGGCAACAGGCCCCTCCCCCAGAATATCAGCACGAACAGCCAACAAGCCAAGACCAAGTTTACCGATCAAGGAGAACGGGAGAACTCCAGCGCTAGGGGAATACTGCACATAGAATTCAAGGCTTTTTTTTACCATGATTCATTAGTTCATCAAAGTTAATTTTTTCAACTGTTTTTTTTTTCTTTTTCCCTTTTTCAACCAACATCTTATCAATCCCTTTTTAAAAAAAAAAAACATTTTTTTTTCATTTTTTGAGGCATATTTTATCCCTTCATAGTAGATACCCTTATTTTTGGCATATATCTATAAGTTGTTCTCTCTTTAAAATTCTGAGATACAGTTTCTTCTAACAGATCAAAATATACCCTAAATAACTAGTGTATGGCTTTGTTCTAGTCTCCTGCCTGATCACATGCTCTCCCTTTTTTTTTTAATCTTCTTTCTTTTTTCAAACAACTTATCTTATTAATTCCTTTTATAAAATCTTTTATAATTTTCATCTTTACAGTCATCTTCCATCCCTTCATTGTATCAACCCTCATTTTGTACATATATGTCTTTCTTCCTTTAAAATTTTAGGAGGCACTTTTTTCTAACAGACCAAAATACGCCCAAAATCTAGTGTGTGGCACAGATCTATGCACTAGCCTGATCATATCTGATCATATTCTGCTTTTTTTGTATTCTTCTGTTTTTGATTTTCTTTTTTTTTTTCTCTTTCTTTCTCTTTCTTTTCCCCTGGTTTCAGGTCTTTTCTGATTTGTATACAGTATATTTCCTGGGGACGTTGTTAACCTGTTAGCATTTTGTTCTCTCATTCATCTATTCTCCTCTGGACAAAATGACAAGACGAAAAAAATCACCTCAGCAAAAAGAACAAGAGGTAGTACCGTCAGCCAGGGACCTGCTCAAAACGGACATTAGTACAATGTCAGACCTAGAGTTCAGAATCATGACTTTAAAGATACTAGCTGGGCTTGAAAAAAGTGTGGAAGTTATTAGAGAAACCCTTTCTGGAGAAATAAAAGAACTAAAATCTAACCAAGTCGAAATCAAAAGGCTATTGATGATGTGCAATAAAAAATGGGGGCACTAACTGCTAGGATAAATGAGGCAGAAGAGAGAATCAGTGATATAGAAGACCAAATGATGGAAAATAAAGAGGCTGAGAAAAAGAGAGAGAAACAACTACAGGATCACGAGGGCAGAATTCGAGAGATAAGTGATACGATAAGACGAAACAACATTAGAATAATTGGGATTCCAGAAGAAGGAGAAAGAGAGAGAGGGGCAGAAGGTATATTGGAGCAAATAATAGCAGAGAACTTCCCTAATGTGAGGAAGGAAACAGGCATCAAAATCCAGGAGGCACAGAGAACCCCTCTCCAAATCAATAAAAACAGGTCAACACCCCGACATCTAATAGTAAAACTTACGAGTCTCAGAGACAAAGAGAAAATCCTGAAAGCAGCTCGGAAGAAGAGATATGTAACCTACAATGGTAGAAACATTAGATTGGCAACAGACCTATCCACAGAGACCTGGCAGGCCAGAAAGGACTGGCGAGATATCTTCAGAGCACTAAACGAGAAAAATATGCAGCCAAGAATACTATATCCAGCTAGGCTGTCATTGAAAATAGAAGGAGAGATAAAAAGCTTCCAGGACAAACAAAAACTAAAGGAATTTGCAAACATGAAACCAGCCCTCCAAGAAATATTGAAAGGGGTCCTCTAAGAAAAGAGAGAGCCTAAAAGCAGCATAGATCAGAAAGGAAAACAGACAATATACAGTCACAGTCACCTTACAGGCAATACAATGGCACTAAATTCATACCTTTCAATAGTTACCCTGAATGTAAATGGGCTAAATGCCCCAATCAAAAGACACAGGCTATCAGATTGGATTAAAAAACAAGACCCATCGATATGCTGTCTGCAAGAGACTCATTTTAGACCCAAAGACACCCCCAGATTGAAAGTGAGGGGGTGGAAAACCATTAACCATGCTAATGGACACCAAAAGAAAGCTGGGGTGGCAATCCTTATATCAAACAAACTAGATTTTAAAACAAAGACTGTAATAAGAGATGAGGAAGGACACTACATCCTACATAAAGGGTCTATCCAACAAGAAGATCTAACAATTGTAAATATCTATGCCCCGAACATGGGAGCAGCCAATTATATAAGGCAATTAATAACAAAAGCAAAGAAACACATTGACAATAATACAATAATAGTGGGGGACTTTAACACCCCCCTGACTGAAATGGACAGATCATCTAAGCAAAAGATCAACAAGGAAATAAAGACTTTAAATGAAACACTGGACCAAATGGACTTCACAGACATATTCAGAACATTCCATCCCAAAGCAACGGAATACACATACTTCTCTAGTGCCCATGGAACATTCTCCAGAATTGATCACATCCTAGGTCACAAATCAGGTCTCAACCAGTACCAAAAGATTGGGATCATTCCCTGCATATTTTCAGACCACAATGCTTTGAAACTAGAACTCGATCACAAGAGGGAAGTCGGAAAGAACTCAAATACATGGAGGCTAAAGAGCATCCTACTAAAGAATGAATGGGTCAACCAGGAAGTTAAAGAAGAATTAAAAAAATTCATGGAAACCAATGAAAATGAAAACACAACTGTTCAAAATCTTCCGGATACAACAAAGGCAGTCCTGAGAGGAAAGGATATAGCAATACAAGCCTTTCTCAAGAAACAAGAAAGGTCTCAAATACACGACCTAAGCCTACACCTAAAGGACCTGGAGAAAGAACAGCAAATAAAGCCTAAACCCAGCAGAAGAGAAATAATAAAGATCAGAGCAGAAATCAATGAACTAGAAACCAAAAGAACAGTAGAACAGATCAACGAAACAAGGAGCTGGTTCTTTGAAAGAATTAACAAGATTGATAAACCCCTGGCCAGACTTATCAAAAAGAGAAGACAAATGACCCAAACCAACAAAATCATGAATGAAAGAGGAGAGATCACAACCAACACCAAAGACATACAAACAATTCTAAGAACATATTATGAGCAACCCTATGCCAGCAAATTAGATAACCTGGAAGAAATGGGTGCATTCCTAGAGATGTATCAACTACCAAAATTGAACCAGGAAGAAATAGAAAACCTGAACAGACCTATAGCCACTAAGGAAATTGAAGCAGTCATCAAAAATCTCCCAAGAAACAAAAGCCCAGGGCCAGATGGCTTCCCAGGGGAATTCTAGCAAACATTTAAAGAAGAATTAATACCTATTCTCCTGAAACTCTTCCAAAAAATAGAAATGGAAGGAAAACTTCCAAACTCATTTTATGAGGCCACCATTTCCTTGATCCCAAAACCAGACAAAGACCCCATCAAAAAGGAGAATTAAAGACCAATATCCTTGATGAACATGGATACAAAAATTCTCACCAAAATACTAGCCAATAAGATCCAACAGTACATTAAAAGGATTATTCACCACGACCAAGTGGGATTTATCCCTGGGCTGCAAGGCTGGTTCAACATCTGCAAATCAATCAACGTGATACAATACATTAACAAAAGAAAGAACAAGAGTCATATGATCCTCTCAATAGATGCAGAAAAAGCACTTGACAAAGTACAGCATCCTTTCTTGATCAAAACTCTTCAGAGTATAGGGATAGACGGTACATATCTCAATATCATAAAAGCCATCTATGAAAAACCTACAGCGAATATCATTCACAATGGGGAAAAACTGAGAGCTTTTCCCCTAAGGTCAGGAAGGCGGCAGGGATGTCCACTATCACCACTGCTATTCAACAGAGTATTAGAAGTCCTAGCCACAGCAATCAGACAACAAAAAGAAATCAAAGGCATCCAAATAGGCAAAGAGGAAGTCAACCTTTAAGTCTTTGCAGATGATGTGATACTGTATGTGGAAAACCCAAAAGACTCCACCCCAAAACTGCTAGAACTCATACAGGAATTCAGTCAAGTAGCAGGATATAAATCAATGCACAGAAATCAGTGGCATTCCTATACACCAACAACAAGACAGAAGAGAGACAAATCAAGGAGTCGATCCCATTTACAATTGCACCCAAAACCATAAGATACCTAGGAATAAATTTAACCAAAGAGGCAAAGGATCTGTACTCAGAAAACTATAAAATACGCATGAAAGAAATTGAAGAAGACACAAAGAAATGGAAAAACGTTCCATGCTCATGGATTGGGAGAACCAACATTGTGAAGATGTCAATGCTACCTAGAGCAATCTACACATTCAATGCAATCCCCATCAAAATACCATCCACTTTTTTCAAAGAAATGGAATAAATAATCCTAAAATTTGTATGGAACCAGAAGAGACCCCGAATAGCCAGAGGAATATTGAAAAAGAAAAGCAAAGCCGGTGGAATCACAGTTCCGGACTTCCAGCTCTATTACAAAGCTGTCATCATCAAGACAGTATGGTACTGGCACAAAAACAGACAAATAGATCAATGGAACAGAGTAGAGAGCCCAGAAATGGACCCTCAACTCTATGGTCAACTAATCTTAGACAAAGCAGGAAAGAATGTCCAATGGAAAAAAGACAGTCTCTTCAACAAATGGTGTTGGGCAAATTGGACAGCCACATGCAGAAGAATGAAACTGGACCATTTCCTTACACCACACACACAAAAGTAGACTCCAAATGGTTGAAAGACGTAAACGTGAGACAGGAGTCCATCAAAATCCTAAAGGAGACATAGGTAGCAACCTCTTTGACCTCAGCCACAGCATCTTCTTCCTAGAAACATCGCCAAAGACAAGGGAAGCTAGGGCAAAAATGAACTATTGGGATTTCATCAAGATAAAAAGCTTTTGCACAGCAAAAGAAACAGTCCACAAAATCAAAAGACAACCGACAGAATGGGAGAAAATATTTGCAAATGACATATCAGATAAAGGGCTAGTATCCAAAATCTATAAAGAACTTATCAACCTCAACACCCAAAAAACAAATAATCCAATCAAGAAATGGGCAGAAGACATGAACAGACATTTTTCCAAAGAAGACATCCAAATGGCCAACAGACACATGAAAAAGTGCTCCACATCGCTCGGCATCAGGAAATCCAAATCAAAACCTCAATGAGATACCACCTCACACCTGTCAGAATGGCTAAAATTAATAAGTCAGGAAACGACAGATGTTGGCGGGGATGCGGAGAAAGGGGAACCCTCCTACACTGTTGGTGGGAATGCAAGCTGGTGCAGCCACTCTGGAAAACAGTGTGGAGGTTCCTCAAACAGTTGCAAATAGAGCTACCATATGATCTAGCAATTGCACTACATGGTATTTACCCCAAAGATACAAATGTAGGGATCCGAAGGGGTACGTGCACCCCAATGTTTATAGCAGCAATGTCCACAATAGCCAAACTGTGGAAAGAGCCAAGATGCCCATCGACAGATGAATGGATAAAGAAGATGTGGTATATATACACAATGGAATATTATGCAGCCATCAAAAGGAATGAGAGCTTGCTATCTGCAACGACGTGGATGGAACTGGAGGGTGTTATGCTGAGAGAAATAAGCCAATCAGAGAAAGACATGTATCATATGACCTCACTAATATGAGGAATTCTTAATCTCGAGAAACAAACTGAGGGTTGCTGGAGTGGTGGGGGGTGGGAGGGAGGGGGTGGCTGGGTGATAGACATTGGGGAGGGTATGTGCTATGGTGAGCGCTGTGAATTGTACAAGACTGTTGAATCACAGATCTGTACTTCTGAAACAAATAATGCAACATATGTTAAGAAAAAAGAAAAAGAAGAAGATAGCAGGAGGGGAAGAATGAAGGGGAGTAAGTCGGAGGGGGAGACGAACCATGAGAGACGATGGACTCTGAAAAACAAACTGAGGGTTCTAGAGGGGAGGAGGGTGGGGGGATGGGTTAGTCTGGTGATGGGTATTAAAGAGGGCACATTCTGCATGGAGCACTGGGTGTTATGCACAAACAATAAATCATGGAACACTACATCAAAAACTAATGATGTAATATATGATGATTAACATATCAATAAAAAATTTTTTAAAAATGTCTACAAAAGAAAATTTCAGGTTGCTCACTCTCAACAATCTCTAGCAATTGACGTTGGCAATAATATATCATTTAAGAATTGAATGGGACCCAATGTTGGTGTAATGGTAAAAAAGAACCTATGATTTATTCTATTAATGTGTTAAAAGAAAAAAGCCTTACAGTTATCACAATAGACAGGAAAACATTTGAAAAAAAGTCCACGACAGAAACTCTTGGCCATATAGGAATAGAAGAAACCATTCTTAATGAGATGAAAGGTATTTACCAAAACTCAGGAAATTTTATTCATTATTTATTGTGAAGCTACTGCCTTTTAAAAGCAGAAAGAAGAAAAAATATGCTTGCCACTATTTGTATTCATAAGTATATGACAAGAAAAAATAAAACAAAAACAAACTCTCTTCAATCCTGATTGTCTATAGAGAAAATGAAAAATGAATGTACAAATTATTAGAAATAAGGGTTTAGAAAAGTGTTTGAATTAAAGATCTATGTTTAAAAATTGCTTGTAATTTTTATACACTAGCAAAAAAATTATAAACATCGTGTATAACTATGACAAAAAATAAAATTCTCAGAAACAAGTCTACAAAAAGATGTGCAAAACTTTAAAGAAACAATTATAAGCCTTTTTGAAAGACATTAAAGAAGATCTAAATAACTGAGAGATAAATCATGGTGATGTAAAGCCTCTCCATCAGTTATCCCCAGATTGATCTATAGCAACAATGCATGTCCAATTAAAATTTCCACAAAAGCTTCCAAGAAACTTGACAAGCTGAACCTAAAATGTACAGGATGAGCTTAGTACCATGATACTCCTAAAGAAGAACAAGTGGTGTGACATTGCATACCACATATCAGGGCCTAAAATAATGTGATTGAAATTAATACAGTGCAGTATAATCATAAAGAATAGAAACATCTTGACTCATGGAACATAATAGTGAACCTAGGAACAAGATCACATTGGACAGAGCTGGTATTGTGCTTTAGTGGGGCAATGACGAATCAGTTTAAAAACTGTCCTAAGTCAAGAAGCCATTCACATGGGACACAATGAAATCTGATCCCTATCTTACACAACAGACAAAAATCAATTCTCTCTACTCCTAGGTGTATACCCAAGAGAAATAAAATATATCTCTGCACAAACAGTTGTATGTGAATGTTCAGAGCAGCATTATTCATAACAACAAAAAGTAGAAACAAATTGCTCATCAACTGATGAATGAACAAATAAAATATATTATTCAGCAAAAAAAAAAAAGGAATGGAGAACTAATACAGGCTATGACATGAATGAACCTTGAAAATATCACAAATGAAATAAGCCAGTCACAAAAGACCACATATCATATGATTCTACTCATAAGAAACAGCCCCAACAAGAAAATCTGGAGGAACAGAATTTACATTAGTGGTTGCCTAGGGCTGGAGTGTTGTGGACAAAATGGAGAGTGGCTGACTGTTAATGTGTTTTTTTGTTAGGAGGTGATAAAATATTCCAAAATCATTGATATGTCAATTGTAACCATCAACACACAATTAAGGCCAGAGGTTGCCTCTGGGGCAGATACCCGGAGCTCCGGAAAGGAAGGAGCATCTGGTTAGACACAATGGTTTTAGCAGTGTTCTAATTCTTAACTTGGGTGGTCAGTTTGTGATGTTCATTTTGTTTGTGTACAGTAGTATTTCAGTATTATTTATGACATATATTCTTTGTATGTATAAGACACAATACAACAAAACTTTTTAAAAATAATGCAGATGTTTTATGCCTATGTGGCAAGGAGAATGCATCTAATACAGAATAATTTCTTAAAATTTAACACAATAATTATTTCTAATATAATCTATATTATGGAAATGCATAATCCTATGACAATTTTTCTTCTTATTTTGGATTTTTCACAGGGGACCCTTGATTTCATTTATATCCTTGAATATCACATTACTTCATTATCTTTTACCTTTCATTATTATGTAAAAAAGTTTAAACTAATATGGTTTCTTTAGAACAACATATTATGAGTTCTAGAATACATTTTAGCTATTTATGTTTAATATTAAGGTCACCAAACTTATTAAGTCATATAAAACATCAAAATAATTTCTTTTTTCATTATGCTGGACATGATAAATAAATATTTGGATTTAAGCTTATAGATTCAAAGAAAACACACTATTTTAAATTACAGTCTTTTAATTTTCTAACACTATTTTATAAATATCAAATGCAATAGAATTTTCTATTGTAAAACAGCTTCCATAGAAACTTTAGCATAAAAGAGAATTTAGCCTTGTAAGAAAACACTACTTTTGTCTCTTGAAGAAAAAAGTACCAGAAATAATGACAGATGATTAGTGTGCCTAACGAATTAAATACAACAGTTAAACACGACTCAGCGCTGTTCTGGTGTGTAATGAACACCATGGCTCAGGCAGTGGTAGGGTCGAACAATATGGAGAGACAGGATTTAAAAGAAACTAAGTGATAAAAAGGTGGAAGGTTTGAATTCAGAATGGTCTGAGACAGAGGTGTTCATAGAATGGTGAGTACCTCTATGTGAATCCTTGCTTTGACAAAGGTCTCAAGTCTTTCAAGACTTTTGATCCTTAGTAAGTGGTTCATAGCTCTCTGGCCAGCTATGTCAGTCATTGGTTGTCCATTTGTGTGTCCATGCATCTAAACATCCATTACCTCACCAAATCATATTTTAAGGAGCTGGAAGGCCCTATCTACCAGTGAGACTTCAGTGTCCATTTCTGTAGAGTTGTGTTCTCATTTATAACAAGGTTTATCAAGGAGGTAGAATCCTCAGAGGAAATGGTTTGGGAATCCATTTCAAGAGAAACAGTCCAAATTCCCAACATCTTCCTCACTGGAAATTTCCTCCCACAATGAAAGGTTAAGACCCTAAGAACAGGGGCCCTGACATCATTCTGTCGTGTTCCTTAGACATTCTTTGGCTGGTGATGGAGGTTAGAATTAGGAAGTAGAATGGCATAGAAGTGGATAACATTTGGTTAGCTATTGTAATTGCTTCATACAGGCTTCAAGAGCAAAAGGACAAAGCATTCAACCACACCTGTATTTCTTACAGGAATTATGAGGATAGAATAGAAGGGCTGAGATGTGTCTGCTAATCTCTGCGGGGTGTAGGGCAGGGCAGTAAAACACTGCAACTTCATCATTTCAAGGAAGTTACACATAAATGCCCCAGGAATGAAAACCTCACAGAAAGGTAAAGATCTGAAGAAATGACCATCTATTTTCTTGGCTGGTTACATCATGCAGAAAAGGTCAGAGCACTCCTATATCCTGCAGTAAAGCAGCCTTGATAGGTTATGTTTTTCATCTTTTATTCACTTGGTCCTTTCATTTTACCTCAAACAGGAAGCACTATGGCAGTTGGTCTGCATGGCTGGTAGACTTCAGACAATTAACACATTGCAAATATCACATAATGAAAGAACTGAGTGCACCCTACTAAGGAGGGCAAGTTGATACATATATACTTATAATAATACTTTAATCTTTCTTTGAAGATTTTGAAAATACTCCAGGACCATAAAATAATTCAAGGTCATTATAATAAATACCAATTAGCATTGTAAAGTAACATAAATGCATAAAGGGATTGGGGTTAATCTATGGTGACCAGATGGATATCCTCGAAGTAATTTCGGAAAAAACAATCCTTGCTATCTGATATCTACTTTTATGGAGCATATACATTTAAATTCTCCTTACTTCTTCCTTTTGCTTTAATAAGTAGGAGTTTATTACAGAATAATTTAGCTTTATTTTTTCTATATTTCCTAATTTAAATGTTTTATGTAAACACATCCAAAATTCATCCTCAATTATGTGTCCCTCAAACTTCACAGAGATCTTTGTCAAAGGAAAATATTGGGAGATTAACTTTCAGAGTTGAAGCTGCCGGCTTATAAGGAAAAAACCCATGGCTGTTTTCTTAAAATAATTTTGAGAAGAAAAAACCCTGATGAGTAGGTTTGAAAATACAGATTACTATTAGTTATGATATATAATCTAGTATATAATACATTTACTATTAGTTTATATTATTATATATTTTTAGTATCAACTATTATATTTTAAAAATTCAAATATAGATAAAGCTTTCTGTTATATTTGGTTGTTGATCACTCCTATGTCTACATTATTTCTGAAGCAAAACTTCAGACTCTTATTCTTCTAGAACTTACACTCCACCAAAATAAAATGTCTCATTTCATTTTTTAATGAAAGGAATACACTGAATGAAATATGAATTTGAGATTTTATTAAATACATAGAATTGGAAAAAATATATATAGTGGATATTCAGTTCAAGGAGGGACAGCATATGTATTGAAAAGTCAATAGTAGACTATATTAGGAAAATACTGTTGGATCAGTAGGAAATAATAGTTTGTAAAGGTTTAATATATCTATTTTAGAGAGTATATTTATATTGTGCATAAAATTGTATATCTTACATGAGATCTTACATTTATTGTCATTTAAAAACTGAAATTCATATAAATAGTGAGACAGAAAGCTAATATTGCCATATAATTATATCATATAACATATAATATACCTTTTAACATTTTTTGGAAATTAATAATTTCAAATTAAGCCATGAGCCATATAATTATTTTATGTGTAAGGTAACTTTTTAAAATAAAAGTTTATATTTTATAGCACTTTTATAGGGCTAGAGCTTTTAAAATGTGCTTGTATATGCCACGGGAAAGACAGGTAGTTGATAAAAGTAGAAAAAAGAATATTAAGGGATATGGGTAGTCACATAAAAGTCTGGGTAAGAAACCAGGTCTTCAGATTCCTAGGATAGCATATTTTCTATTTTTAACCTGCTGCATCTAAGCTGCAAATAGGAATTTCTTGAACAATAATGCCGATGTTCTATCAAATGGAAAATATGTTTTAAATCCCTTAAATAACGGAGAAATATTTAGAACTGAGCCAGCAGAAGTACCTTTAAATAATTCAAAAATTTCTTGGGCATCTAATATGCATGTCTGGTATATTTAAAGGACATTTGTGTTGACTCCTGTTCCACAGTTATTAGATCTACTAACTAAAAATTAAATCATTAGCCCACCTTGTGGTTCAGTGAAAATATCTCCTCTGCAACTTGCAGAGATAGATGGGCTAGAATTCCACCAAATTCCAAGAAACTAGCTTAACTCTGGAAGGAATTCTATACACAAAATTAAAATAAAATGCAGTACTGTTGTTTGCAAGGACACTACTAAATTATGTGATTAAAGAGAGGGCACAGCTTAGCATATAGGAAAGGGAAGAAAACTTTAATTTGGGTAAAAATTTCAGAACAAATATTCAGTTTGGGACTATATTACAAAGGACTTAAGAAAGGAAATGGACTCTGAAAAACAAACTGAGGGTTCTAGAGGGGAGGAGGGTAGGGGGATGGGTTAGCCTGGTGATGGGTATTAAAGAGGGCACATTCTGCATGGAGCACTGGGTGTTATGCACAAACAATGAATCATGGAACACTACATCAAAAACTAATGATGTAATATATGGTGATTAACATAACAATAAAATTTTTTTAAAAAGGTGAAAAAAAAGAAAGGAAATATATTTTTATTTGCAAAAGAAGGGAGTGTTCTATGTGGAGAATAAAAAAAAAAGAAAGAAGGGTAAAAATACAAAAGAAAAGCCCTCAGTAATTTACATGCTTATCTGCAGAAAAAAAGCTTCAATAGAAATAGAACATGTAATGAGTCACGCAAACTGGCAAACGTCATGGTTGCATTTGTTTTTCTGTGAGTAATGACAATATTGCTAAAAACTCGTAACTGATGTTGAAATTTCTAGTGTTATTCTAAAAGTACCACCCAAACCATCTATTTGAAAATAGGTCTTGAGAAAAGTGAATAAAAAACTTAGTTTAAGTTAAAATTAAAAGGAAAATAGGAGGATTCCTAACGCATTGGTCTACTTTGGAAATTTGCAAATGAAATGTCTACTAGGCATAAAATGATTGTATATGGGCATTTATTTTATAAATTACACAAATAATTAACAGAAGCACAAAATACATATATTTTCTAGACTCAAATGGAATTATAAGGGTGGAAATACTCCACTTAAGAATGATGGCCCTAGGGGCGCCTGGGTGGCTCAGTCGTTGTGTCTGCCTTCAGCTCAGGTCATGATCCCAGGGTCCTGGGACTGAGCCCTGAATAGGGCTCCCTGCTCCGCAGGAAGCCTGCCTCTCCCTCTCCCACTCCCCCTGCTTATGTTCCCTCTCTCGGTGTGTTTCTCTTCATCAAATAAATAAATAAAATCTTAAAAAAAAAAAAAAGAATGATGGCCCTAAAAATTAGGGAAGAAGTGAAGGAAAAAGAGAATAAGATGAAAACAGAGAGGGAGACAAACCATAAGAGCCTCTTAACTGTAGGAAACAAACTGAGGGTTGCTGGAGGCGAAGGGGGTTGGGGACTGGGTAACTGGATGATGGGCATCAAGGAGGGCACTTGATGGAATGAGCACTGGGTATTCCATGCAACTGATGAATCACTAAATTCTACTCCTGAGACTAATACTACATTATATGTTAACTAAATTGAATTTAAATAAAAAAGTTTTAAAAGACACTGTTTTCAAACACCACTTTTAATAATCTCATCTGGAGAATGTAAAATATGAGTATTAAAAAGGCCAAATAGACGTATTACCCACAACTCACTCTGGTGCAACGTCAGGGCTAACAACAGGAGGACTACATGTCGGGAAGATGTTATTTGCAGCATCTAAAAACACTTAAAGTTACTTTTTTGACAGAGTATTTCCAGGAGTGACAGGTAACCTATTTGGCCTTGGAAGAAAAAGAAAATTCAAGCTGAATTCTTCTTGACTAGAAACCTTCTTCTATAAAGAATGACATTCAAGTAATTGGAAAGCAGATTTCAATACTCTCTCCACTTACTTCCCTGTTCTGGGAAAACAAAGTTTGACCTAGGTTTTCTGCCTGTTCTGCATTAGACAGTCTAAGAGCCCACACATTATCCTAGTGCCATTCAGAAAACACTGATTACTATGCTAACAACCATATAACTTTTCTAAAGCAAAGTATTCACAAGTTTTGGCTGCTTAATTAAACATAAGAAAATCTAGAATATTCAAAATAGTTCACTTGATTAACAATGAGCTGATGAAAGAGAAAAGAGTCCTACCCCCTGTGAAAGTTGCAGCTGACTCCATGACTCCCTGTCTCAGAATGGACATGGTGCATCCTGTCTTACCATTATGCACTTGCTGCAACTAATTCTTTAAATCTATGCAGAAACTAATACAGAAGGATCACATGATACGTTTTAAGTCAGTACCATGTAAACTGCATTTGTAAATTAAGTGTGCAATAAAAACATATAAATAAGTCAATAATCTGAAAAATGATATTATTATTTCAGCCTTTTTCCCCCCGAGCATCAGATTACAAGTGAGGCTATCTAGTTTAATATTCCTTTAACTAACTGCATAAAATTCTTGATAGATCTAGTTCTAGGGATTTTGAAAGAAGCTCAAGATACGTATCTAGGAAATCCATTCTCAAGTCATGAAGGCTTTGGTGGTAAATCTCCCCAGCAGAATAGCACAGAATCCTCCCCAGTCAACTTGACCATAAAGAACAGCTTTATTGCCCAGGGAGGCCTCCCCAAGATATCTTTGGTGTCAGAATACTGGTATTATGTTTAGCAAAAGAGAGGGAGGTTACCTCTCTCTTAATCCACCCTACTTGGGAAAGCATCCTGGATGATTTTGACATCAACACAGCAATACCATGAAATATAGAAACTTTAACTTAATGCACTATAATAACCTGTATTTTTGTTCATGACCTGTTACTTGCTGCTTTACTTCTCTATTCATAAAATGAATTTATCTAATGTAAAAAGATATTTTGTGGGCAAAGCCAATGCAAATAACTAGAAAAAAATACACTAACTAAATCCATGGTGATAGCACTTGCCTCTGCTCATAAATATAAAATGTACAATTGTTAATTTTTAATAAATTAGCCATTTCACTTTAAAATTACTTTTGTTAACATTTTTGTGATTTTTTTAAGCTAAGGCTCTGTAAGAGAATAAAAAACGTTGTTCCTAAATATATTCAATGTATATTCAAAAGGTATAAATAGCTCTTTTTTTAAGTTTTTTTATTTATTCATTTGAGAGAGAGAGAGAGAGAATGAGAGTATGATCAGGGGAAAGGGTCAGAGGGAGAAGGAGAAGCAGACTCTCCACTGAGCAGGGAGCCTGACGTGGGGCTCGATCCCAGGACCCCAGGATCATGACCTGAGCTGAAGGCAGACACTTAACTGAGCCACCTAGGCACCCCGAAAAGGTATAAATAGTTCTATAATAACTGGCATGCAGACTAGAAACATGATTTGTAACAATGATATAACGTAAAAATAACGGTTTCAAGTTAATTTATAGAAGGATTTCAACTACCATCATTTTAAAATGTTTTATTTATTTATTTATTTATGATTTCATTTATTTATGAGAGAGAGTCAGCCAGGGAGAGAGAGCACATGAGCAGAGGCAGGAGCAGAGGCAGAGGGAGAAGCAGACTCCCTGCTGAGCAGGGGCTCGATCCCAGGACTCTGGGATCATGACCTGAGCCGGAGGCAGCTACTTAGCTGACCGAGCGACCCAGGCGCCCCTGTTTTTATTTTTTTAAAGACCTATTTTCATTCGTTTTAGAAAGAGAGAGAAAGAGAGAGCACGTGTGGGGGTAGGGACAGAGGGAGAGAATCTTCAAAAGCAGACTCCCTGCTGAGAGCGGACACCCCCCACCCCCGCCCCAGTGTGGGGCTACATCTCATGACCCATGAGATCATGACCTAACCTGAAATCAGAAGTCAGACGTTCAACCAATTGAGCCACCCAGGAGCCCCTAGACTATAATTTTTAAGAATTTATCTTACTAGATGTCATTAACTTAAACTCTTTTCAACGTTATATTCTTGCATCTGGTAAAACTGGACAGTTATGAAGTCTAAGTAAAGTTACACATCTTAGATACTCATACACTTAACTACAGGCACACTGGTCTAAAACATTTTTAAGACAAACTAAAAAACAAAGGCTGTCTAGATCAAGATCATGATACCAACAGATTTTCAAAACCTATAGAAAAATGCTTGTAAGTAAATTTAGAGATGAACAAAAAAAAATTAAGTGTTTCAATAGGCCTACCATTTTTGATAAATACGTTAATTGATTTTTTTCACTAAGTACTAACAGACATCAGACTTATTTTAAGATTGACAGTTTTGTTAACAAAAATGGTTTACATAATTTAACACAGGGCTCTTCTAAAACCACTCTGTGATTAAAAGCTCTGGCTATATATAACTACCTATACCGTCCACCAGTCAGTATTCATCAAGTTTCCAATGCCTGTTAAACTACTGGTAGCCTTTTGGTTGCCTGTTGTACTTAGTGTACTAAACAGAGTCACCTGGCATATAGGAGACACATGATTTATGAGATTGTTTTCCTTTTTATTAATCTAAAAGTTTCAGAAACTCCCTTCCCTCGCGCTCTCCCATTTAACCTCCAGCACAAGCTCGCACTTGCCCATTCACTCACCGGATCATTCCCTGCTAAGGAAGGGCACACCCAAGAGGGCTTTAGCCAAAAGAGACCTTGCCTCCAAGATAGGCTCATGGCCATGAACTTTGGGCACTTGCCTGACTGCAACCTTTTTGTTACCCTCAATAACTGATACTTGTTTGCTTCATAATCTGGAATTTGGATTCCTGATGTTATACATGTTTCAAAATTAGGATTACTATTGGTTTCCCAAATCTATTGTGCTTCAATTCTTGACATTAGGTAACTACATCTTTTATATCTCTTGTTTTAACTACCTGGACTCTCAAGGTTCTTTTCATGACCTCTTGATCTGACTTCATTATTCTAAAACCAACCTACTTGAATTTCTGACCTCCCAGTACCTTAATGGTCCATATTAATGCCTAGCCCCCTGGTCTCCTCCCTCTGCCATGTCCTAGTGCACTGAGATTACTGGATTTTTTTTCCCTCAGGCCATTTATTGAGCCATCTATGCCCCAAAGCAACCAGCAAACCCTAAGAAAGTACAAGAATGAAAATTAATACCTGCCAAGTATTGAAACAGAAATGCATGTTGCTATGGATACAGAACTGTTTGTGACCATAATTTTATTCTATGCAGTTCCAAAGCAAAGTAGCCAATAAGGAGGCAGAAACTTAAAACTGAGAATGTAATCAAAGAAATCAGAAAGTACATACTACTTTTATTAGCAGAAAATTACATAAAGGCTATTTTGTTTTTCATTGTAAGAGACGTCTTGAATGTGGGTATATACCTTACATCAATTTCATATGTCATAAAGAAAGAATTTTTCCCAGTTCTGTAGGACTATAATTGAATGTATATAATAAAGTGGATGCTGTTAATTAAATGTTAATTAAAATGTTATGCATAATACAAACCACATCACTTAAATAACCCTCTCCATTTCAATTCTACAGTTTAGAAAATTAGTGTGTGTGTGTATGTGTGTGTGTGTTCCATTTTCTTCAAAATTTTACAAGCAGCTTCACAGACTTATTTGAAATCCTTATAATAAATATGTAGGTATTATCATTTCCATGAAAAATGATAAAATAGGTGCTCTGAAAGGATGTACTAAGGTATCTATTTTATTGCAAACATCTTGCAAGTAGCAATCAGGATTGGCTCCCAGGATCTCTGACTCTCCTCATCTGCCCTACTGGACAGCACTGTGCTCTAGTTAATCACAGCTCCTTGCCCTAGAACTCAGAGAAATTTGCACAGAAGTTTAGACTCCAGTGACTGGGGCACTTCTAAAAATTTTTAATTAAAATCTTTCATGACTATTATTAATTTTATTTTAAAAATAGTTGCCAGCTGGATAAATAAAAAAGATTTAACTAACATATCAATTCTAAAGAAATCTAAAATAACATTAGTGGAAAAAAGCACATGTTAGATTCTTCCAGGTGGAGTGGTTTCCCATATACTAGTGAATTACCTAACTGAAATAGTATCATTTTATTAAAGTCTGATATTTTGCTTCTCACCTCAAATTTTATGGCATCATGAAATTACTTTTCAACAAGATGTTCAAGATTTATTAAGAAAGTCTTGCCTCAACCAGTCTTCTACTTATTTCCACTAATATATCACGCAGTCTATTTCTCAGAGCATTGTTCTGAGTCCTTCTTCTACTTAGAATATTTTCTATTTACTACGACACTGACTACCATATATTATGGGGGCCGTGTGATATACTCTACACTGATGAAACGACGCCTATGTTCTCTTCTTCACCTTGACATCAGAAAAACATGTCACTCTTACTTAATGCATCTATAACCACCACCTGGAGTAAAAATAAGGTTTCCCCTGTACGGTCTTGAGTTATTCATCCCAATAATTGCTCCGACTGGTACTTATCCTTGCCTTCCTAACCCTAAAATGTAAATACCTCTGTTGCACCAATGACAGGAATACCTTACTGACCATTCTTATAGGCACATAGTAATGACGATACTGTAACAGTTTTGCAAGATGCCAGATAACTGCATTCCAAAGTATCAGACACAAGCTGGAGAAGTCTTCTGAATATCTCCTAATTTCTCTGAAAAAGTGCATTAGGAATGAACTAGTAAGGAATTTGTCCAAACTGTTCAGGAACCTATGTCTGTGTAACATCTCAGAAAACCGAGAGTAGAGTAGATGAAAGCAGAAAAAGACAAATCCAGCCTTGTGTCGACAAAAGTCTTCTATATGAAATTTTTTCACTCAAGTGTTTCTTTAAAATTTTTAAATACTCATAAACAAACAAACCAAATGGGATAGAAGGGCTTTTCATGGAAACAGTGCTTTACTGCTTTTGACTTCCCATCTCCAATCCACACATTTAGTTCTTTCTGTTGTTTTGTTGCCTCCTCAGATAACGACCTTCATACTTTACATATTCCATTAATTACTAACTTTTTCACTACCTATTTCTTTCCTGCTGTGAAAGATAAAGATTCAGCTTCCTTACATCATCTCTCCCTCCTTCTCCATCTTTGAAATATAGTTGTTTCACCATTTTGTTTCTTTATTGGTTACCTTTATAACTTGTTTCCAGTTTTATTGATACAATCACATATAACCTTGTGTAAGTTGAAGGCATAAACGATAATGATTTGATACGTGTATATAGTGTGAAATGATCACCACAATCAGTTTAGTTAACATCCATCAACCTCACATAAGTACAATATTTTTTCTTGTGATGAGAACTTTTAAGATTTATTCTCTTAGAAACTTTCGAATATGCAGTACAATATTGCTAACTATAGTCACCACGTTGTACACTACATCCTCAGAACTTAATTATAACTGGAAATCTGTACCTTTTGACCATATTCACCCAATCTCTCCACCCCCATCCCCTGCCTCTGGCAACCACCATCTCTTCTCTGCTTCTATGAGTTTGGGTTTTTTAAGATTTCACACATAAATAAGATCACATGGCATCTGTCTACTTTTGCCTGACTTATTTCACTTAGCATATTGCCCTCAAAGTCCATCCACGTTGTTGTAAGTGGCAGGATTTTCTTCTTTTTTGTGGCTGAATAGTATTCCATTTTGTGTGTGTGTGTGTGTGTGTGTGTGTGTGTGTGTGTGTACCGTATTTTCTTTACCCATTCATTCACTGATGGACACTTAGGTTGTTTCAATGTCCTGGCAAATGAAAATACTGATGCCATGAATATGGGGGTGCAGACATCTCAGAATAGTGATCTTATTTCCTTCAAATATATACCCAGAAGTGGAATTGCTAGATCATATAATAGTTCTATTTTTAGTTTTTTGATGTGAAGAAAAGAAAACCCTTGTGCACTGTTGGTAGGCATGCAAACTGGTACAGCCACAATGGAAAACAGTAAGGAGGTTTCCCCCAAAACTAAAAATACAACTTTCAATAAAATAATTCAACTTTTCCAGCAATTATGGATGGCCTCTTTTCATTCTTCACTTAATTCGATGAGTATATATTAGAATTGCCTAACCTTCACCTGACCTAATCATTCTCAAAACCTTGATTATGTGAGTTTGTACTTCTGTTATTTGTACTTCTGTTAAGGTTGGTAACATTCTTGTAATGTCTATAACCATGAATGAATTTCCTGTGCTTTATATGTAAATTGATTTCAAAAGGGGAAATTTAAACACAGACTCTAGTTATTGTTCAAAACACAATGAGACAATATATTATGTAACCAAATTTTGCTTCTGGTAGCTCCCTCCCACCCACTCCCACCCACTCCCACCTGAGGCTTCTAATTAACTTTCTTTTATCACCCTTGAATTTTCTGCTTTTATTGCCTCCTCATGTTATTAAGAATTCTCATGGATAGTATCTAGATTCTTCCTCCCTTCACCACACATCTGTTCTGATCTGGACTACACATGTTCTCTAGACTCACGGTGCAGCCAGTCTCTGGGACTTCTCTTTCCTCCTCTCCTGTTTGGATCCATTGTTGCTTAAATCCTTGAATTTGTAGTGTTTTTTGTTAACTCCTTTAGTTTAGGGAAGAACATCTACAAGCAATTTCCCAAAAAATGCCGGAGATAAACTTTCCAGATCTTTGCATGTGTACCATGTCTTTCTCCAACCTCATGACTGACTGAACTTTGACTTATGTATAGAAACCTGGTTTGAAAAAATTTCTCTTTCATTGTTCTGATGAAAGCATGTTTATATCTTACCATTATTGGATGCAGGATGCCCATCTATCTTGTTCCTGTGTAGGGGGGCCTCATTTTTCTCTGGAAAGTTTTAGGGTCTCTTTTATTGATATGTGCAGATGCAGACTTACTCGCTTTTTCAGTGTGAGGACGCACATCCTTCAGCCTTGGGAACTTCATTACTCTCATTACATTGATAATAATTCCTCTATTCTATTTTCTGTGTCTTGAACATCAGCTAAATATTGAGCATCATGGCTTAATCATCTATGGCTCACCTTTAAAAATGCATTTTTATACTCATATTTTTGTCTCTGCTTTTTGTTCTCCCTTGTGGGAGATGTTCCTGACATGAGTTTTGGCAAATAATGAAAGCAATTTTTAATTTTCAAGGCCCTTTCTTATTCCTTTGATTGTTACATTTTCATAGCAGTCTGTTCTTCTTTTGTGACAATAATACCAGACTTGGTATTCAGTTTTGCTTTCCTTAAATTTACTTTTTGCTCCCTGAAGTGTCTTGTTTTCTCTGGAGTCATTTGTTGAGTTTTTCTTTTTGGGGCTTCTGAGGCATGCCTCAGATGTCAGATGATGCAGGGTTTTCTGTTCACAGTCAAGATCAAAGAGGTAAAATGCAGACTGGAAACTCTGCATGTGTACAGGACTGGAGCTTGTATGTTAAAGAGGTCAATGTGGTTGAAGGTGAGCAAGAGCAGAGGAAGCTGTGAGGATGCAGATCCCTCTGAATGCTGGAAAGCAGAGGGCTTGGCTCCAAGGCATCATTTTCCACACCAGCTTCCCTGTACTCCTCCCAGACAGATCTTTCATTTCTCTCAGCCTGGGGATAAATGCCTCTAGCTGGCCATTCTGGGCTCATGGTAGAGAGAAATCGCCTACTCTAGATGCCGACTTTAAGTGAATCCTATTTTCAAGCTCACATTTCTCTTTTGCTACCCTTCTTTCCTGGCATTTCTGAGTCCTGGGCCCCTCTTAGGTTTTATGAGGAAGACAGCCTTCCTAGGCTGTAATCTTCATGTGTAGCTAGATGCCGGCTATCTCAGCCAGTTCCAGAAATGTGTCTAAGTCTCATGTGTGCTGATGTCCTCTCTTAGGTTTTCTTTGCCATGGTAGTTTTAGGTCTTTGGTATTCCATCATTATCATTTTATGGGGCCTTGTAAAGGACAGGGAATAAACCCATGTGGTCTGATGATCTGGGGCTTCTAAATCTCTGAAAGTAGTTTTAGTGCAGTTATGTAGGGAAGACTCTATTATGTAAAGACAGATGCATCTATGTTTCTATTCCACTTTCACTCTCTCCATTTAATTCTAGATGCTTCGGGTGTCCTGGGCCACATCTCTTTAACCTGTCTGATCACAGCCCAGCTGAGGCAGGAACTCATACTCAATTCCCCCCGAATGGGTATTGGTGTGACTCAGTTTTGCCACCTTGAGCTTTCTCCAAAGACAGTGAAGGGCACTCAGCGAGGATGTACAGGAGCAGGCAGAAGGGTAGGCATGGCCAGGAAATGCAGGAGGAGATGCCCCTTCGGAGTACCCTTAATAGAAAGGAGCTGGATGGAATTTCATGGATAAATGCTCCAGATTCTCATTCCTTGCTGGGATAATTCCGCAGTGTGTTCTAAAAGATTCTCCAGGGTCTTCAGTGGAAGGAGTCACCCCTGCTCTCAGCAGTAACTCAGTCCACGAGGTACCCTTTATCGGCTTTTCCCTTCCTTGTTCATTCTCCCCATTCCCTCATTTCAGATTCCTAGAATCCCTCCCTCCCACTCCCATAAATTACCTGCCAGCTAATTCTTGTATCAGGCTCTGTTTTCAGAAGAACCCAAACCTCCACAACATCATGCACAATTAAGCTTCTAATAATGGGCTTTGTAATAGCATTACTTTTAAAATTGCAGAGGAAGTGGTAGGCTGGATTTCTATTAATATGTCTAGTTACCCTTCATTGCAGTCAATTTCAATGGCCATTAGTTTAAAAATTAATGTGCATCATACTATTTGATGCGATAGGAGACATAAACCAGCAAGAGTGTTAGCTGATCTTCATTCCTTGAATGCAGCAGTAATTTAGTCATTATATGCACAAATATTTTTACATCTTTAAGTGAATATTATTATGTGTTAGGAATTCTGCTTTTGGTGGCCTTTAACCAATTTAGTGAACTCCCAAGAAGTGAATTTGTATAAAATAAAATATAAATGTGCAAAACGAAGCCAGCCATAGAAACAAAGAGAATGGGAACAGGCATTTTCGGGGGGGGGATAGTCACCAAGTGAGAAGAGCTTTCAGTAACTTTCTGGAGGATAGAAAGTAGTTAAGGCTCTATTCAGATGCTGAGAGATGAAACAAGTCTGTGAAAGCTGAGCTGGGAGGGAGTCAGCAGAGGATGGGGAGCCCATCTCTCACAACCCTCTCCGACAGGCTCTGGGCTCATGGACTACAGAGACAGTAAAGACACCAGCGAGAGGTCAAAATAAAAACAAGCCCCTGAAGGTCTGTGTACACGGGAAGTAGGTCCCTGCCCTGCAGACTGTGGGCAATCCAGGTGAAAAACAGAAGCTCTTCTCTACAAAAGAGAAGGAACTATCCAGGGAAAGTGAAGGCTTCAAGTGTGGATTCTGCAAGCCCTGAATGCAGCCCGCTTTGTTCCAGCATTTAAGGAGCCTGGATTCTAACACATCTTTCAGTCCACATGTCACATCCTTTCCCAGGACTCACTCTGATTTCCTACTTAGGGAGAGACACACTAGGACATGGGATGGGGAAGAAAATCCCATTTACACAAGTCCCCTCTCCTTTACCCAAAGATGTCCACATCCTAATCCTCAGAAGCTGTTAGTAACATACCTGACATGGCAAAGAAATTTTGCAGATGAGATTAAGGGTGCTGGGACAGAAGATTATCCTGGAGTATGCACATGGCCTGATTTGGTCACAAGGGTCCTTTTAAGAGGGAGGGAGAAGGCCACGGGACAATGGAAGCAGCAAGAGGAAAGGCCACATAGGCCACAAACCAGGAATGTAGGTGGCCTCTAGAAGCCAGGGAAGACAAGGAAGCATATTCTTCCTTGGAAACTCCAGAAAGATCCATCCCTGCCAACAACCTGATCTTAGTTTTGTAGGACTAACTTCAGATTTCTCATCTTCAGAACTGTATGATAATAAATTTCTGTTGTTTTTAATCCACAAAGTTTGTGGTAACCAGTTACAATAGCAATAGGAAACTACTAAACATTCATCTTTTGTAAATCTCAACAGAAAGTAAGAATCACCATGCATAGAAGAAAACCAAGAGAAATAAATATGAAAGACAAAATGAAAGATAAATAGAAGAAACCAACCCTGGAGGAAAGAGGTAATTCAGGGAATGGAACTAAAAAACATTCTAATTCATAAATGCAGAGAGAGGAAAATTTATTACATCTATCAAATGAAAACAAGATGCTCTGAAAAATAAATAGCAAAAGTACAAAAAGATCTCTTATGGTTTAAAAATATGATTCTTGAGCATAAAGGGAAGGAAATCTGCAAAAAACACTGAGTAAAAGACAAAACGAAGAAAAATCTGAGGAAATAACAGTCACAAAGGCTCTCTGAGATCTTTGAGTTAGAGTTACAGCAGGCCCGATAGAGGCAATTAACCACCTTGTGGTTTTGAGGAGTGAAAAGTGGCCAAGGATGGGACTGTCTCATACTTCTGACCATGGCCTGAGGCATGTGGCCAGTGCTCAATACCAGTTGTCCTAGCTTTTCTCATTCAACTGATAAAATCTCCAGACTGTTCCACCTCAGAGTCTCTGCCTAATAAAGGAACAGTGTTTATTAATTCCTCACTCTTTTTTAAAAAGATTTTATTTATTTATTTATTATTTATTTATTTATTTATTTATCAGTCAGAGAGAGAGAGAGAGAGCGCACAAGCAGGGGGAGCTGCAGCCAGAGAGAGAAGACGGCTCCCCGCTGAGCAGGGAGCCCGACGCGGGGCTCAATCCCAGGACCCCAGGATCATGACCTGAGCCGAAGGCAGATGCTTAACCAACTGAGCCACCTAGGCGCCCCTTAATTCCTCACTCTTAATCTCAGATGAGAAAATTTATAATTATGCTGAAAACAAAAACTAGGAATAACAAGTCAAAGGCCCTCTATAGCGCAGAACGATGCTACTTTATTATAACTGATGTATTTTCCCCCTACGCGTCATTTTAATAAGAACAGTCACAGACAACTTCATACATTAACTTCAGAGGCAAAGCTGAAAATAGGCTGAGTGTGTGTGTGTTTGTGTGTGTGTGTGTGTGCATGCGTGTGCACACGTGCATGTGTGTGTTTTTCCCCCTTGGCCATCAGACACAGCTTCAAACAACTGTCTTATTATTTTAGCCCTCAAAAGTTAATTTATTGCCTGGAAAAGAGCTAAAGAAGTTCCTGAAGATGATCTCAGACTCAGTTCCTTTTGCCAACTAACTATCCTTAATTATAGCATCATACCCGCTGGACATGGATAAAAGAATGAACGATGGCCCCGTGGTACCACAGTACACCATGACATAGTCACCACATTTGTCCTCAGAGTGGCAACACTTCAGTGGTATGAAAGGAGGATCTCCACACACTGAATTCATTTTCTGTACCAGAGAAGCACCTAGAAAATCTCTAAGGTAAAATCATATCGATCTCAATGATCACGAACAGAGGACAACAAAATTAAAGACGTTCTCTATACTGAACCCCCTTTTGAAGATTTTCATGTAAATTACAGAGAGGAATACTAAATTGTGTAGGAATACCGTTCTAACACCACAGACTCAGTAGCATGATTTACTCCCTGTGTGATCACGGTGGCTTTCAGCAAAGAACTAAAAAAGGACTTCTGTTGATTATGTTCCTGCTCCTTATGGACCCGGCAGCCTCTGCTGGCAGAAGAGACATGGAGATAAAATAATTTTATATTTATGAAAAAACATTAAAGAAATAATAAAGGAGGAAAAAGACACTCTTTTCAATTGAAAGAAAATTCCACAAGAGCAGGGTCCAAGGAGCATATATACTGTTAAGAGATGGGGCCACCTCCCAGAAGGGCTTAGGTCTCATTCATGGCTCATAAGGCTTTGTTACGTCTCCAGCTCTGTGCTTCGCCCATTATTTCCTATGTTTCTCTGCCATTTACTCCTTATGAGTAAGTGTCTTACTCATTTTTGCATCTTCAGCAGCTAACAATGTGCCTGAGACTAAGGAGGCCTTCAGCACATGTTGGATGAATATGGTATAATTTTAATCATATTACCAAAATAGTAACCAGTTCTCTGAAGTGATTATTATTTGGAGATTTAACAAGCATCCTCCACATATTTTAGAAATCAGAAGGTTAAAAGGTAGGCTCTGGGTACAAGCAAAGCCCAGACTTAGACCAATCCCTGCAAAATGGTTAAACTTATTGATCTGTGTTCATTTCATTCGCTGATGAAGCATCAGCACTTGGGTCAGGCCCTCTGGTAGGTTCTTAGAGATTCAAAGACAGAGAAACTATAGTCCCTCCTCTGGAAGACACAAACATGCAATTAATAATGACATAACAGTAATTATGGGTGAATTCTACATATATATTTTTTGTCATTGCATTTTAGAAGTTCTGTGGGAACTCAAGAGGTTGGAACAGTAAGTACACTGACAACACCATCCAAACACACACAAACAGAAAAACAAACAAAAAAAATTAACAAAACTAGAAACAAAAACCAACAAAAAACAACTAACATGAACTGGGGGCTTCTGTGAGAGCATGGAAGCCATCAGCCTCTTCCCCTGTGACCTAACCCAACCCTGAAGCCACTACTGGCTCCGCAGAGGAGAGCTTCGCATGGCTGTTCTGGGGCTCCTGCTGATCAGCGAGTCTGCCCTTGTTAATACAGACGTTCACAAATGTTTGCTGAGGCCAGAGTCTATACCAGGAATCTTTTAGGTGCAGGTATACAGAAGTGAGGAAAAGGGACGGGGTCCCCTTTTTCAGTCTATTTGATGGAATAGACAAAAATTAATAAATATATAAGATAAATAGAATCATTTCATTAGTGACTTTTAATGAAATAAAAATCATTTCATTAATGATTTTTTTCCAGATCAAGAATCACAAAGTTCTGTGAAGTTCACAAGCAAGGTGCTCTGATAGAGAATAGTAGGGCATTGTCCTTCTCAGAGTCATTAGAGAAGTCCTGTTGGAGGAGTTAACGATCAGGCCAAGACTTACAGAATGAGAAGGAGCCAGTCATACAAAGAGTTAGAGCAAATGCCTTCCAGTTCCAATGAACATCATGAGCCAAAGTTGGAAGGAGTGTGGTATATTTTAGCAACTAAATAGAGGCCACTATAGCTCAAGTATGGGAGGCAAGGGGGAAAACAGCTGGAGAAGATGTTAGGGAGGTAACAATAGGAGGACCAGGTCGTGCAGGGTCTTGAGGGCCATGCTAAGAAGTTTGGATTTTATTCTCAGTACCAGCTGTTGAAGGATTTTAAGCAGGGGAGTTTTCTAATCCAATAGACATTTTGATCACTATGGCTCTTGAGAAGAACAAGAAAGAAAGCAGGACTATCAGCAGGCTTCTGATAGTCTGGGTTAAAGACGCTGGTCAGCTGCACTGGGGCAGTAGGTGCAAGAGAAGGAAGTGAATGGACTAGAAATCTATTTGGGGGCTGAATCTATAGTATTTACTGACGAATTAAAGGAAAGGGAAGCCATTCAAGAATGGCGTCTAGGTTCTGGCTTGAGCATGGACCGTAAAGTAATACCATTTATAGACACAGAGAAAATGGGTGTGGAAGTTTCAGTTCTAGACGTGTGAAATTCAAGGTGTTTGTGAGCTAGCTGGGAGAAGATGCCAAGAGGCAGCCGGATATTTGAGTCCCGCTCTTGGATGAGAGATAAGAACTTTGAGGTTATTAGCACAGAGTTATTTAAGGCCACTGAAATGTAGATGATCACTTAACAGAAAAATGAAGAGGAAAAAAAGAGAAGGCACCAAACTCCAAGATTAAGTGGAGAGGTAGACGAGATGGTAGAGAAAAAAGAAGCTGAACTAAGACGGAGAAGTGGGAGAAGCAGGAGGAAAACCAGGACTCAGTGGGAAGATAGACAGAAATCAGTAGGATAGAGGAAAAGGGGTATATTCAGTGATAAAACCCTAACTACATGGCTAGGAGCAGTGAAAGACTGGCCAGTCACAGTACCATAAAAAGGGGGAGCTAAACGAGATCCCACAGAGTGAAAAACCATGATGATTATAACTGAGAGAAATCCAACTTCTGCCAAGTAACTCAATAAACTCTCGTGAATCTACAAAAAAAAAATATGTAAGGACTAGCAAAATGTATTTCCTGGTAAATCCTATTAAAAAAAAAAAAGTTTCTTTCCAAAGAGGAGAGAGAGAGAAACATTCTAGAATGAGGTAGACCACGGACTGGAGTAAAAGAAGAATTAAAGTATCGCTCCTCTTACTGACAACTGTTTTGCTAATTTGAAACTGAACATATTCAGAATTTCTTCAAACTACAGTTTGGATATGAATTTGTAGTTTAAATAGATATTCTATTTGAAGAGGATGAAAATAACTAGTGCAGAATAACCAAATCTGTACAACTAAATAGTACCAAACTATCCAAGTAAATGGAAGAAGCATTTTCATTCTGAGAAGTAGACAGCAAACTTCTAACGTAAAGCAGGTGCACATTATCTTAAGAAAATTTTCTGATGGACGGAAAGGACTATTTATCCTAAATTACTATGAGAAAATTTAAAAATAAATTCACTTTTTACTCTAAAGTGAACTTAGACCTATGTTCTAGGCTTGTAATTATCCTAACTACTTACCTAGTTACTTCACTATTTGGCTGAAGATAGTATTTACCATTCAATAGTATACTGAGCAAAGACAACGTTGAAGTCTGCTTTCATTAATGATTTTTTTCCAGATCAAGAATCAAATGAGGGGAAATATTTCAATGCAAAAGAAGCAATTGTTTTCAAATCATGTTGTTTTCTTTTTTTTTAAGTGGTTTGAGTTAACTGATTACACTTCATTACCCTGCAATGCACTTGAACACATTAACGCTGTAAGAAGAATATGTAATAAAAAGAGAGGATGCGTCTCCTAATCCTTCCTGTCAAATTTAAAGAGATACCATTCAACCAAACACCTCGCTAATAGTCATGAGACTGCTGTTTTAATTAGCTGGTGATATTTTTGACTAAAGAATCTCCGATGATGAAACTGTTTTTCCTTGTATTGAACCAGCTTGGCCCAGACTAGCCTGTCCCGCAGTGACATGTATATTGAATACAAATCAGACAGCAGCTTTAAATCTGTGTTGCAGCTCTCATTTCCAATTCGAGAACTGCACTATAATCATAAGCTTCTGGTGGATGAAAGGAAATCAGCTCTCTGAATATTAGCTAATGCCACATTTGCAAGTCCTGAAGAGATCTGTGCTGTTAAAAAAAAATAGATCATTTCGCGTGAACCTATATATATGAATTGCTTTGTACTGCTCAACTGATAGAAGCATTGCTTGGGCTGGGATTAAACCCCTTTTCATCATAAAACCTCATCTGGTTCGGAGTCCAAGTCCATCAAACCTTTTTCCTTTAAAGTCCCGCCTTTGATTCTACATCAATTTATTCAAACCGCAGCTGGGTGGCTGAAAACGAAAGGACAGCATCGTTTAAACCAACCATGTTCCCAACTTGAAAGAAGGGCTATAATTAAAAAAATGGGCATAAAAGAATGGAAATGGGATAATATTTTTTAATGGTAGTTCAAAGGCCGACAGATGTCAGAGCCTTTGAAGATGTCAGTACACTGAGCAAGAAGTTGCCATAAAAGAGCTCGCCTGAGAGGTGAAGCAGCTTTTTAATGGCTGCAAACCCTTGCAGACACATCCTTGTGTTTTTAATTTGTCAGAGTTTCTGCAGTGTTTTCTGATTAATGACACATGATTATAACTGCATAGCAGACATATTTTTAGACTTGGTTAAATGAATAGTTTATTCCACATTCTTTTAGAAGTAGATAAGAATGGGGACACTTTCCTAGGAAGTCCAAAACTGTTTGGATTGCCTCGCATGTTTATGCTAATGTTGTGGGACTGGCCGAATTCAGAGTTACTATATGTTGCCAGCTTTTGTTCTTTAGTAGTCTGATTGCTGGTAACATTACAATTCACATGTGGTCGGGACAATGTGATTCACTACAATTTCATTCTTTTCATGTACAGGGAGCAGGATGTGCCTGAATTAATTTGTGCACACAATTAATTTGTGCACCAAGTCATGTCAAACCAAATTAACGTTTGAAAACATTGCTGAGCTCAATCTGAACAACCATGGGCTGCTACAAGGCTTCAGAAGGGAAAGAGCTACTCAGGGGGAAGACTTGCAGCCATCACTATGGTGTGGCATTAACGACTACTCAAACACAAGGAGCCGCAACACCCCGTGTAAAATGCTGGGGGGCGCTCTGCCAAGATGTGGGGGAGGGACCGGGAGTCTCCCTGAACTATTTGCTCTTCTAAATAGTCCTGACACGCCAATTCGATTTGTTCTGTGAAACTGCCCTCCCAATAGTCATGAATGTTAACCACAAGTCGCTAGTGAGTAGCAAGAAAAGGCTTTTCCACCAATGGGTATGCCTTTTATTTCCATCATGACGGAGGTGCAGGGGAGAGGAAGTTCCCGGGCTTTGAAGCCAGGCAGATTTGGGTTCAAGTCCTAGCCCTGGCACTTCAGAGCTGCACAGCTTGAGTCTGCCTTCCCTTCTGGAAAAACTGAGGTTAATACCTACAACCTTCCAGAAAGCACGTGAAAGTGTCTAGTGCATAACATGATACTCGATTCCCCTTCTCAAAATAAACAATACACAGAACAATGAAAACTAGGCTATTTCTTGTTAAAAATGTTTATGTGTCTTTGTACAACAGAATCACATTTTAATGAAAATGACCATTCTTTTGCAAGTGGATGTTGGAACTCCCCACTGTTCCAGTTCCAGTAGCTCGTGGGTACTGTCTCTTCCTTATGTTGGAATCTGACCTGGCCGTGACCGGCCAAACCCTTGAGCATACACCTGTTTACTTGTGACAGCTAAGCTTTAGGCTAGTCCTGCAAGCACACCCCTCGGGGGCAGCTCAGCTGATGGGGTACCAGGGCAGGGAATGTGGTGCAGGAGAATGAATAATGTGCTCAAACAGAATCAGGCCACAGGCCTGGGAAGTAGAGAGGATCTCTCGCAGGCAGGAGACCTACAGCCTTATTCTAGAGGAGCTGACCTGTATCCTCTCACTTGGCCCCAGGCTTTCTATGAGGACTGGAGCATCCTGGGGCTTTTTTCCTTAAAGGAGGGGCTGTTTCCTCTTTTGTGTCTCAAGGTGACTATAGTTTGGGCACTACTAACCCCAGCCACAACTTCAAAGCCAGTGAAGCTTGCCTTAGCATTTTCCTACCTCCTTGTCTGCACTTCCTACGTCTTTTTCTCCCCTCCCCCACCTCCAGATGTACCAGTCTTCTGACTCCAACCCCCCATGCATCTTCTTTCTCCTCTCACACTCTTTCATCCATCAAAACTCCCGTTTCTCCGCTGTAATGGATTTCAGCTTGATGAGAGTAATTTAATGAGAAACAATTTCACAATAGGGTGGCTATGACAGTTCTTTTCCTCTCCACCTCAATGTCATTCTGAACTTCCCTTCTGTCAGGACTTCCCTGGCCAGGGATGCAGGGCAGATAACCAGATAACCGCAATTATCTCATTTGGAATGAGATGTGTACTTGCTAAGCTGCCTGGCCAGATTGTGAGCTCCTCCAGGGAAGGGTTTTGTCTTGTTTTTGTATACCTTCTCCGAGCACAGTGACTCCTACACAAAGACATTCAATAACAGAGGAATGAATAGAGACAAATGAAGAAATCCTAGGAGATGTATTTCCATCTTAAAAGAGATCATTTGTTCTTTTTACAATATACCTTTATTCATGTAAATTTTTTTAAAGTGTGGAAAACCCAAAAGACTCCACCCCCAAATTACTAGAACTCATAGAGCAATTCAGTAATGTAGCAGGATAAAAAAATCAATGCACAGAAATCAATTGCTTTCTTATACACTAACAATGCAACTGTATAAAGAGAAATTAGAGAAACGATTCCATTTATAATAGCACCAAAAAACCATAAGATACCTCGGAATAAACCTAACCAAAGAGGTAAAGGATCTATACTCTAGGAACTACAGAACACTCATGAAAGAAATTGAAGAAGACACAAAAAGATGGAAAAACATTCCATGCTCATGGATCGGAAGAATAAACATTGTTAAAATGTCTATGCACCCAGAGCCATCTATACCTTCAACGCCATCCTGATCAAAATTTCAATGACATTTTTCAAAGTGCTGGAACAAACAATCCTAAAATTTGTATGGAATCAGAAAAGACGCCGAATCACCAAGGAAATGTTGAAAAAGAAAAACAAAGCTGGGGGCATCACGTTGCCTGATTTCAAGCTATATTACAAAGCAGTGATCACCAAAACAGCATGGTACTGGTACAAAACAGACATACAGACCAATGGAACAGAATAGAGAGTCCAGATATGGACCCTCAACTCTGTGGTCAAATAATCTTCGACAAAGCAGGAAAAAATATGCAATGGAAAAAAGACAGTCTCTTCAATAAATGGTGCTGGGAAAATTGGACAGCCATGTGCAGAAGAATGAAACTCGACCATTCTCTTAACACCCTACACAAAGACAAACTCAAAATGGATGAAAGACCTCAATGTAAGATAGGAATCCATCAAAATCCTAGAGAAGAAAATAGGCAGTAACCTCTTTGACATCGGCCACAGCAACTTCTTTCAAGATACACCTCCAAAGGCTAGTAGAACAAAAGCAAAAATGAACTTTTGGGACTTCATCAAGATAAAAAGCTTCTGCTCTGCAAAGGAAACAGTCAACAAAACAAAGAGGCAACCCACAGAATGGGAGAAGATATTTGCAAATGACACTGCAGATAAAGGGCTGGTATCCATGATCTATAAAGAACTTCTCAAACTCAACACCCAAAAACCAAATAATCAAGTCAAAAAATGGGCAGAAGACATGAACAAACACTTCTCCAAAGAAGACATACAAATGGCTAACAGACACATGAAAAAATGTTCATCGTCATTAGCCATCAGGGAAATTCAAATTAAAACCACACTGAGATACCACCTTACACCAGTTACAGTGGCAAAAATGGACAAGGCAAGAAACAACAAATGTTGGAGAGGTTGTGGAGAAAGGGGAACCCTCCTACACTGTTGGTGGGAATGCAAGTTGGTACAGCCACTTCGGAAAACAGTATGGAGGTGCCTCAGAAAATTAAAAATAGAGCTACCCTATAACCCAGCAATTGCACTCCTGGGTATTTACCCCAAAGACACAGATGTAGTGAAAAGAAGGGCCATATGCACCCCAATGTTCATAGCAGCAATGTCCACAATAGCCAAACTGTGGAAAGAGCCGAGATGCCCTTCAACAGATGAGTGGATAAAGAAGATGTGGTCCATATATACAATGGAATATTACTCAGCCATCAGAAAGGATGAATACCCAACTTTTACATCAACATGGATGGGACTGGAGGAGATGATGCTAAGTGAAATAAGTGAAGCAGAGAAAGTCAATTATCATATGGTTTCACTTATTTGTGGAACATAGGAATAGCATGGAGGACATTAGGAGAAGGAAGGGAAAAATGAAGGAGGTGAAATCGGAGGGGGAGAGGAACCATGAGAGATTATGGACTCTGAGAAACAAATTGAGGATTTTAGGGGGGAGGAGGTTGGGGGGATGGGTTAGCCTCGTGATGGGTATTAAGGAGGGCATATACTGCATGGAGCACTGGGTGTTATACGAAAACAATGAATCATGGAACACCACATCAAAAACTAATGACGTATTATATGGTGACTAACATAACACAATAAAATTTTAAAAAAAGAAAAAAATAAAGTGCTCCTGAATTACCTGTTCAAGAATTCATTTTACTGTATGAATTTATCCATTTTGAAATTTTAAATGCGCACATGGGCTACCTAGTCAAGGCAAATGTATTCAACAAAGAAAAGGGCAAGCAAAAGAGGGAATGTTCGCCAACCCAGACTCTGTTCAGAGATGTTTCAAGCAATGGAACTGGGAGATCCCAGGCACAGTGGTAGACTATTTTGGGCAGGAGGTTTTCCACAGCCAAGTGACTTGGTCTGAGAATCTGGGCATTTTGGGAGAGCTTCAGAGAATCCTGTGATCTCCTTATCTCCTGTCAGCTGACACTAGATATGTTCTCCTTCCCATCTCAGATCCTCTAACTCTTGGCTCTTACGTAGGCCCAGGCAAAACTTGATCATTTGTGCTTCACTGGGTGATCCCTGCTTCCTTCCGTAGGTGAGCTGTGGAAACTTTCTCTGTACCCAACCTGTAAAGGCTCTCTGTGGACCTGAAACCTCGCTGCTCCCAGGAGCAGCAGAGGGAACACGGGCGCAGAGCTGCACGCAGAGCTGACCGCCGCCCCCCGCCAACGTTATGACAGCCTGGTTTAGGGTTGCCCGCAAACCATGCCTGACTCTGCCACTATCCCCCCCAAGATGCTTCATTCTCCCAGGTCTCTGAAATGGGCTCCCTGTTCTCCAAGCCAACGTCCTAGGTGCAGGATTGCAGAGTCTGACTTCAGAGACTGCTGTCCATTTGGTGCACTAGTCTGTTTGTGTTATGTGGCCACAGTTCACAGATTGGAATAAATAAGCTGATATTTATTTATTTATAATAAATAAACTGTTATTCAAAAATACTTGCCCATTTCAAATTCTCACAAACAATCCAGGAGTTAGGTATTGTGACTTTTCCTGGCTCCTGAAACACCACTGCCTCTATCATCTTTGACCCACTTTCTTGGTCTTCTTGTCCTGCTCCATTGCCTCCATCTTCCCTTAGGCAACCAATGTCATCCATCCTCATTCTACTCTGCCTCCTTAGGAGATCTCATCTTCACTGTTGGTATCCATGACCATCCATCCTGGTGACTCCCAAATCTCTATTCCCAAAGGAGTGCTCTCTTTTAAACTCTAGTCCTATATTGCCACTTACCTCCAAAACATCTACACCTAACTGTCCCATGGCACAGCAAGCCATATCTCTGGGTCTCCTCTCTCTCCCTCACTGCCCCATCAACTTGCCCCATTGCCAATGCCTTAGCTAAGTCCTTCATCATCTCTCTCTGGAATAAGTCCTAACTAGTCACCCAGCCTCAATCTCACTGCCTTCCTCTTCCTAATCATCTGCTTCAAATTCTTCAGTGATTTCTGATTGTTGATGGTTATAATCTCTAAACTTTTTTATTGGACATCTCTATCATAAAAAAATGGGGCACGGAACCCAGTGTGTATATATAAATATATATATAAATCTGTAACATCACTGTACTAATACATTATGTACATTACAAAAATTCGCACAAAATGGGTATTTTTAAAAGATGAGATACAAGTACATATAAATAGAAGTTCTATCTTTTTTCTTCCCATATCCTAATAAACCCTATTTGGGAGCACACTGTTCTATATAATTACCAGAAGGGGTAATACATGTTACAAGTAGGACAAGGATGTAAACAGCTGGAAGACACAGAAATGGCAGCATAAACAGAGAGTATAAACCCCAAACTGGAGACGGCATTCAAAGGGATCCAGTTCTGACTCCTCAACATGGTATAAAGGCTTCTCCAGGTATTGATCATGCTACTCCTATTTAAAATGCTTCTCCTAGTCTAATTTGCAGAGCAAATTTCTACTCATTTTTGAAATGCAATGCATATGATATCTCCTTTAATGCAACCTTTCTGATCACCTCCCCAGACGCTATGCCCTTATACCGCATGACTGACACATCTTCACTTGGGATCAAAGTACCATTATCACTTTCTTCCACTTAGATAGATAGATAGATAGATAGATAGATAGATAGATAGATAGAGACAGAGATAGAGATAGAAATAGAGATAGAGATAGAGATAAACTGTAACTTTGGGAGGCTTAAAGGCTGGGCCAGCTAGAAGAGGCCACAGAATAAAACTGTCCATTTCCGTGCTGATATCATTACCAGTTCCTCACACATCTGGTGGACAAGGCAGGCATGAAGGCAAAGTTTCCAAACAGTAGAAAGGGGCCAGGAGGATATTAATCTCCCTCCACCTCACTGAATGGTGAAGGAAATGTCAGGCAGTGTCATCGGCAAAGGGATGCCTTGACGGGGACTCGTGGGCCAGAGCAGCATGTCCTTCTAACCAGGGGTGTTACTATGTCCCCTATTCCATGCAGCCTTTGATGTGTGATAAGATGCATCCTTTGTCTCTGTTAAAAGAAGGCATTCTTTGCTCCTATCTGTTGGTATGAACCATATTACCCTCCTTTTATGACAGGTGCAATGCCTTTTTCCCCAGAGACTATAAGCTAGAGGGCAGGGATTGTTCCTTTGTTAATATTCCAAGGTCTAGTGTAGTGCCTGGCACACAGTAGAAGCTCAACAGATGATGCTAAATGAATGAATGAATATTCCCGATGTGAAAATGATGATCAGAGATATGAATTGGGTCACTCAGGTTTAAAGGGCCAGTAAGTGGTACAGACTGGCCAGGAACCAGCATTTCAGTCTTCATATTTGATAAGAAATTGGTAATTGGTTCCAGGCCCATGATTTAATCATCTACCGGCCAATGATGTCCACATTCCTTTATCTGGAATCTTGACCTGCATATCCAACTCCCCGTCTGACCCATCTCCATTTGGCAGGTAAGACTTCAGACTCAGTTTGGCAACAACAGAACTCTTCCTTTTGCTTTCATTCCCCCCTAATCATGTTCATATTTGATGCCACCACTTACCTAGCTGCTCAGACCAAAACCCTAAAGCCTCCTCCTTCCCTCACTCCCCATACCTTACCCATCAGAAAGTACTATTGGCTCAAATACATATGTCCTACAGACATCCTGACTGTACACAATGGCCACAGTGGACCTCAAACAACATGAGTAGGATCATGTCACATTACTGCTGAAAATCCTCTAATTGTCTTCCAATCACATCTCAAATGGAATCTCAATTCTTCAAAGGTCCTGTCCTTCCCTGCACCTCCTAAGCTCATGCCATCAGACCTCCTTTTTAATTTCCTGAACACACTAAATTTATTCTCCTCCAGGGTCTCTGCATGGGTCTCTGTTCCCTCAGCCTGGCTGGCTTGTCATCCATCAGATCTTTCTTAGTGTAGATAGCTCTTCCCTGGAGAGGTCTTCTCTGATGGCCAGCTCACACAATCACTCAGTCGCTTGTCTGTGACTTAACTGCTCCGTGTTAATTCTCCACCTACCAGTTACGGCTATGTGATGTTCTCCTTGTTACTTTGGGGTTTTTTTGTGTGTGTTATCACCTGTCTCCCCCCATTCAAGTGTGAGTTCCTTTAGAGCAGAGGACTGGTCTCTCTTGTTCTTTGCTGTACCCAGAGCAGGAACTCTCTTAGGGCCAGTGAGGCAGTGCCCTGTACAAGCCTGGGACAACATTCAAATGCACCAGGATGGGAAAAGCACCTCCTAAAACACCCAGCCTCAGGACCTGGTACAGAATAGCACTCAAGAAATCTGTACTGGATAAATGAATCACGTGGAATAAAGCCTCTGTCATAAGGAAATTCCATATACAGAATTCTGCCTAATTTTTACAGATAGGAAAATGTATATGGAAATAAATTTGATTTATAGATTATCCAAAGAGTCACAATTATAAAAGTGTTGAAGTCACAGAGTTCTATTTTGTCAATATCCACATGGAACAATGAGACTTCGAAAAGCAATCAGAATAGTTAACAATAATTATGATTATGATTTTCAGAGAACATTTACTCCACTATTCTTGTTTCTAAGTTGAATGACTTATTCTAAGAAACGCCAACTTTATAGTAACAGATCGTGATGTTTACTGCAAGTCACTAGAAATGATCATGGAGAGGTAAAGTACAAGAGTGCATGTCCATGTTTCCCAAAGTTTGAACCAACATATGCACAGTCAGGATTGACTTTAATAGGGGCTGGCAACACACTGTACCTCTTGAACTCATGGCTTTTGTCTAATGACAGATTTGGCATCATTTTTGAATAACTGAAGAACAAAAGTTTTCAAACCTAACACTCCACTTTTGCTGCACATGCCAACAGCACTTTATCTGGAGCTACTACAAAACTTGCCCAACAAGTGAGAATAACATTTACATTACAAAAAAATTAGCTTTTCAGGAAACATTTGGTGAACACATGCATTTTGTACATTAAATGACATCTTTGCAAATAACAAAATAAATAAGGTCCCACTTGACCCCAGGGATCTGGGGTTTGTTTCATTAATAAATACTGACTTAAGGAGCAAACTTAAGATCAATGAATCACCAGTTTAATTTTAACCTTTTTAAAGACCTGTAACTTTCAAGTCCTTCCACTGGAAAATTCCCTTGTTTTGATATGCTAGGCCTGGCTGGACTGCTGGTTTCATGTTCACTGAAAGCTCCTCTGTCCTACAAAGTGATGATATCAGTGGGAGACATGCGCGCACACATACACACATGTGCACGTGAGCGAGCACACACGCGCATGCACATACACACGTGTGTGCGCGAGCACACATACATACACACGAGCAGGCACACGCATGCGCGTGCACATACACACGCGTGTGCGAGCACACACATACCCACGAGCGTGCGCACACACACGTGTGTGAGCACACATAATACACACATGTGCACGCGCACACACACACACACACAGACACACATACTGCAAGATTAATCCTGCCTTGCAACTGCTCCCACTAACAAAGGAAGAGACCCCAGATCCAAGCCACATATTTCAGCAAACTTCATTCTCGGAGGATGCCATTAACTCATTTTCAGATATTACTAATACTTTCAGGCCTTGACCTCGTATGTAAGGTAAACAAATCAAAATGAACCAGAAAAATAACACACACACTTTTAAACCCTCCAAGTCTAATTATGTATTGTTTCTTCCTGATTTTTTGTGATCTTTCTCCAACCTCTCAGTACACAAATGCCCCCAAATATTTGAGAGGTCAGGTAACAATTTAAAATGACTGTCAGGTAACAACGTAAAACGAAGAAAAATAAGTTTCACTGAACTTTAATATTTGTTTCAACTGGAAAACATTACCTCAAGTTTCACATTAATCCACCAATTTCAATGCTTTTAGTCTCAATTAGGCCAATTTTTGTTATCTGAACATTTTCTCCCATTAACAATATTTTTCAAATATTTTCTGTACACAAATATTAAAGTGGCTTGAAAATAGACTATTATTTTCATGTAGTTCTTTTGCTTCCTCAAACATGAGTTTAAGGTCTCCCTGATATTGATTCCTGTCACTTTTCTCATGAGAAATTCTCAGGTGTTAAATATCTTTCCTATCATGCAACTAGGCATGATTCCAATTAGTCCTGAATGGAAGACAAAATGACAGTTTAATAAGCTTCAATATGCCAACTCTTTGAACATTTCATGATATCATCATTTTGCCAATCATTTCTTGCACTTTGGCTCTGACCTCCCCGTCACAAAAAATTACCTCAAATATCTAAATAAAGACATCAAGGATGTCTCTGAGAGAACTGAGTCAGAAATCCAAAAATGACTTTTCCAAGACATCAAGAAAGAAGAGTTATTCATCCAGTATTTCCTCAAAGATAATTTCTGCCAACATTCTTAGTAATTTCATTGAGGCAGAGGTGAAAAGGACAAGAGCAATATGCTAAAAATAACTGAAGGCATTTTTCCTTATATCAATGGGAATGACATTCAGTATGTGGAATAACAATTCATCTCTGCGGTATTTTATGTAAAAAAAAAAAAAAAAAGAACTCATCTGAAAAGTTCTCATTTTGACCACAATAAGTCTAGAACTAAACAAAAACCGCATCAATGTAAATTGTTTTTGAGGATTCTAAAGGCAACACATTTTCTAGTTATTCCTTTTATTTCTGTCAAGAAAGTGTCCCAGTTTGAACTTACTTTTAAATCACCTTGACCTCATTTCTAAAAGGTTTTGACAAGCTGCTGTCATGCAGTAAGGATCATGATATGGGTTCCTTTAGGGGAAAAATACTAACATCGAAGTCTTTTGAGATTTAAAAATTCATTCCATAAAATGAAAGGGTCGTATATAATATTCCAAATTCGTATGTGAATATAACAGATATTCACCCATAATAAAACCATTCACAACAAACCATATTTCACCAGCACTAAATGCAAATCTCAAATCGATTTTTATAGAGACTGGGTAGGTCCATTGACTTAAAAGCTTCCTGGATTCTTACACTAGACATGTCTTTTAATTTCAACAATAATGTAAAAGCCGAAAGTAAACCCATCTCAAAATCATATTCATTTTTCTATTCTACAGATTCTGAAATTTGTGGGAAGGAATTCTATTCCAAATAAAATATTAAGAATTGTATCTCTTCAGAGTTTAATTTGCCTCAGAATAGAGACACAGCCATGGCTTGTGACTTTATAGAAAGTTTGAAACTACTGACTAAGTCTTGATTTGGATTTACATAGTCTGAGTTATGGGTATCAATATTTTAAATATAGCAATGTATTAACAGTCCAAAATTGAAAATATAATGGAATTTATTGCCGAATAAATGAAATTCAGAGACAACGAGCTCATACCTAAGCAGGCGTATGGCAGCAGGAGACATCACCATGAGTCCGAACTACACTAACTACTAGTTATGTAACCTTGGGCATGTTACCTATGCTTTCTGAAACTTTTCTCATCAATAAAATGGAATAACATACATTCATTTTACGAGCCAGGTAAGAAGGTCAAAACAGAGTTTCCAAATGCGAAATTTAATCCTTATCGAGTGTTGGAAGGGTGGAAAAAGGCGATGTAATGTAAGGGACCTAGCAGAGAGCCTGGAGAAGGGGAAGCACACAATAAATATTTGTCACTCCTGCTGCTGTTAAACACAAACAGGCATAAAAATTCAGTGTTGTTCTAGGAGGTACTGCTTACTAAAACTGGAACTCACGCAGCATGATTCGATTATGACTTTGCAGCAACGTCAAGTATGGCGAATCACTGAAAGAAATGCAAATTGCGATGAGAACCTCAGCTTGGGGAACAAAGAGTACCAGTGTCTCCCTCTCTCTCCTGCTAGGCAAAGATTCACATATAACCCTGTGCCTTTCTTGCCAAGCCCAAGTCTCTCCCCAAATCTAAAATCTCTCTTGAAAGAGGCTGTGAGATAGAGAATGAGCACTGAATTAAGATTAAGAAACCCTGGTTTGCTTGTTCTGTGACCTTGGGCAAGATAATGTCCTTGCACCAGAGGTTCTTTACCTGTAATCCGAAAATAATTGGATGTGGTCATCTCTTGACTCAATCTGGCGATGTTACTGCTGGATGCTTAGATACCTGACATGACTACAAGGTGCGTGTCCGTGCGATATCCTGTACCCACAGACTTGTGCTCCCTTGCCAGCTCCCCAGTTTTCACCACTGCAGAGTTATCACATTGCACCCCCTATTTTATATATCTCCAGCATTTAATTATTACTTCTTCAAGAACAACTTTAATATTTTTAAAACATCTATTAAGTATAATGAGAACAAAAGACAAATTTTTAAAGCAACCATTCAATTGACACGGGGTTGTTAATTCAAAGGGAATACTTGATGTTATGATTTGAAAGGTTTGTCTTTAAAAGGAATATTCTTTATCTAGAAGTGGACCACAAGCCATGGAATGTGGTTTCCATGGTAACTGCCACATTTAAAAAATATGCACAGGACTAAAGATACACTGTATAATACTTCTACAAATGGATCATTCCTAGAGAAATCAATTTCCTTGTCTCAGCCTGTTTTTGTTTTTTCAACTTCATATAATTCTCTCCACAATGAGGACCAAGTTGAATTATTTATAAGAGTTTAATTATAGGCATACATGCTATTTTTGTGCTTATAAGATGAAAATGCAGAATTTTAGATTTATAATGGAAAAAGAAAGCTAGTGATCTACGAAAAATGTAAACGTTACTTGAAAGGTCATCCCCCTATCTTTTCTCCTAACTAAGCACCTAAGAAACAGTATTCTTATACACAGAAATATATATAATACATAAATAAAACATATTATTAAATTCATATGTAATCCTATTAGACAAACCACCACTGCATACTAGTAAATAAGATCTTTGCATCGATGCACCTATGTCAAAATATGATAAGAACTTGGGCCTTATTGGAAAATTCTGTATAACCTATGCTTTTGGTATCAGAAAAACAGTATTTCCTCCACAGGCTTATACAAATGGCTTAGTTAGGAAAACCTCTGTTTATATTCTAAGTGAATGCACTAAGTTTTTGACCTATCTTAAATGCAGAACTTAGATAATACTATAAAACTTCATCTGAAGAAAATACATTGAAAATTGGAATGCGTGGTTTTACCATAAGTCCACTGAAAAAGTCTTATTTTCTTTTTGCAGAGTAATAAATTGTTAAAAACATCTTCCCACCAACTCTGATGTCTGACATTAAACATTATGTACATTGCAGCAAAAACCCACTTAATACTTAAAACACACTTAATTCCATTCCTCTTTCCATCTAATACAAATAAGTCAGTTTTGGGGGTAAGTACCCAAGCGTGACTGTACACAGCTGGAAGACCAGGCAACCACTCTGATGTGACTCCATGTGTCACCAGGGACAGGAGGGGAACAAAAAGCAGGGTTACATTAACAGCAACAGCCTCATGACGTTGGGGGAAAAATATTTACATAGTTTGATTTTTCCAAGTGATCAGTCCAGTTCGACCCAAAGAAATAAAAATACTACCTCAAAACCAAGTAAATGATACTAATGAATAAATATTGATGATGAAATACCAGTTTGGTTATGTAGGTAGAAAGCAAACTGTTTTAGTACGGATACAAATATCCTACACTCCTGGACCAAATTACCACTTGATTTTATTTCTTACAGTTTTCCATAATATAAATTCAGAGGACAAGAGAATCAGATAGAAGAAAGAGAGTAATGTTCCTGGAAATTAACAGTAGGGCCTTAACTCTTAAACTATTTCTAATTCAGCCATGCTTCTAATTTATACTTCCTAAAGACATTTTTGTAAGGGTTTCAGGATCAGTCATATAATGAAAGTACTAGAATTTGCTAGGCTCATGACTTAAAATATGCTTTCATTTGATTCATAATATGTACAAAATTGGATCTCCTGAAGCAGGTGTGTTTTTTGGTATTGAGAATGATGGTATTCTCCATTAATTAAAATGAAATTTGGGCACATTAAAATAAAACCTGCTAATTATATTTTGTGAAAGTACTTAAAGAATCTAAGATGGTCTCACCATCTTAGATTTTATTTCCAAATGTCTTAACATATAGAGATCATCATCAGTTATATTGGTCAGCGTCCTTTGTACTAAGTCCTGTGTCATCAATTTCTCTCAGAACTGAGAGCTAAAAAAAAAAAAGGCACTAGTCTGATTTCTTTCATAGAATTACACAGTTTATTCTGTTTCCCTCTTTGCTGTGGCTTCTAGGTGAGCTCAGAGCTAAAACCTGTACTTAACTAAAGCATTTTTTTTAAAGTATAGATCTTCTGGTGGGGTTAATATCATTTATTGCTTAATGACTACTTTCAGTTATATTTTACATGTTTAAGTGTGTGTTTATTACAAAATGCTGCCTCAAATCCTTTTTGAAAGTAGTTGGCACATAAAGAAATTAAACTCAATGTTTTCAGTGAAAAAAATGTTCCCCTAAAAAAGCCCAAAGACCATGCATAGGTTTAGCAGAAATGTTCAGAACATGCATACTGCTAAATTCATCTGTAAGTAATCCTTGAAAAATGATAGCCAGTATTCAATCCACTGCACACAGGTGCATACCCAGTTTATAAATGGACATTTTTATTTTGGGCCCAGATTACCAAATTCATGGAAAATAAAGTAATGTGATTGAGATATAATTTTAAAATTAAAACTGTCTTACCACAAATATCTTTTCTGGAAATTTTTTTTTAAGTAGAAGAGAGAAAGAGGAGGATTTCTGAAAATCCTACATTTTAGAATTAGCAACAGGGCAGCTTCTTACTGTGAATCAATATGGCAAAATCACAATGATCTGTCCATTTAATTATGCAAAACTCATTCATATGAGCATCATGATCCTCAGTTTAGGAAATCAAGAAAGCCATCGAGATCTACCAATGTTAGGTAGGCAAGATCCAATGTCCTATATACAAATTCTAAGTTTGATGTAGTTTTGGATCTCGTGACAACCTTCTCCAAGTCTGCTGTTTTAATTTGCCTACTATGCTGATGGTGGTTCACAGTAGCTGCTGTGGTTACCCTGAGTCTTCCATGTGCCTGTACCTCAACAGGTCATGTAGAAAGCTGTCCCACAATGGTGACCCCACCTCTGGGGCAGATCACCAGATGCATATACACCATTCACTGTCGCAACAAACATAAAAGATCAATAATCTCCAAGTGGTTCAGGGTCCTAAAAGAACAACTAAGAGGTCAAAGAACCTAAGTTCTGTTTTTCTTGTAATTCAAAGGAATAAACTGTAGAAATTCTTTCACTACATTGCAGTTCAAAAGCAAAATGACTCACAGAAACACCATGTTAGAAGCTCTAAGATGGTCATAACAAAACTATAAATTTTCTTTGTATTAAAAGGCATGATTAAGTCAATCAAATCATCCTCCAAATTAATTTCAACAAGAGGGATCTGGCAAATGAGAAATATTTGACAATGAGGTTGTAACTTTCTAATATGTCTTGATATCTACTGATCTGGGTGCTTTTTCTTAAACATTATGACCCTAAGTAGATACCAGCCTGGCCATCTTGTATGAGGGTGGTAAAATTTAATGTGCATTTTAACAAATGTAAGCATCACAACATAAAATATCCTACTTGATTGAAAATCAAGTTATGACAAAGATATAATACACGCATAGAATAATTAGCTAAATGCACCAAATAAAATGAGAGAAATAGTTAATTGTCCTTAGTTGCATTACTGTATCTTAGGATTTCTCCATAAAACAGAAATTACTTGGGTAACAACTAACCTGTAATAATTATACAGCATATTCACCAAAAGGGAGTTCCTGTTTGATATATGATTCACCTTATGGTAGGGAACTATACTTTACAATAATGGTTTTCTGATCAGTATACAATACATTATGTACTTGGAAGAAGCCAAAGGTAGATTTCTAGTATTTTGTCTGCATTCAACAATCTGATGGAAGAAAAAGCGACAAGCAAAGCTATAGTATCTAAAATAGGTACTTCACTGGTCCTCTTTTGATTAAGTATTTCAAACAGCCCTTTTTACAAAATGGCCTCCATTGCTAAATGGGAGTAGCCAAATGTGAACTGAAAATCAAATCTCTCTGTAACTAAAATTAAAAATTATACAAATCCAATATTTAAGATACATCACACATGTATCAAGCCACGAAACAATGACATGAAAAAAAACTTCTATTTTAAAAAAATATATGTCCACTTGGTTTTTTTGAAATTTATGCACTGAACTCAGGACTTCAAAGGTATTATACATTACACTATTTAAATCATAATCATGAAAAGATATATTTGGAAAATTTAGATCATACCTGAAGGAAACTTTGAATTAATATCCTCAATGAATAACCAAAATAAATACAAATTATTAGCATGAAAATTTAGATCATACCTGAAGGAAACTTTGAATTAATATCCTCAATGAACAACCAAAATAAATACAAATTATTAGCATTTTGGTATACATGATAAGGTTTTAAAAATATAACATACTGGCAAAATTTTTTAAAAATACATTCTCTAAAAACAACCAAGTTTAACTTACACAGAAAATCATTTTCATTCAGATCAAGAATGCATTTAGCCTTAGTTTCCATTGCTTTACTATCATTCGCATGACAGCAATTCCAATTGCTCCAAGAAAGACACAAAATAGGAGAAACACAATCAAATGCTACAGCATTTGAAGAGGTCATATGGTCCTCATAATTATTATTTCAATTAGAAGAAATTCAATTAGGACCTTATTGTACTCTCCCTGAGGCTTAATTATATGTAATAATTCTAAAATTTCCCTTTTGTTATTGGATGAACCGCACCCTATATATGGCAGATACGACGTATATAAAATCACAAAGATTTCCTCTAAATTTGGCCTCCGCTACTGTCGGCTTTCCACAACAGCACCAAAATAGTAGGAAGTTATATAAATTAGTGTATTTTATTGTATCAAGTATTCAATTTTACTCTGCAAACACACCCTACAACAGACTCAGACCCAAATACTTTATCATAGAAGACAATGGTAAGGCTAAGCATCATCTTTGAAGGAGAACATAAGTTTGAAAATATTCTTAGTAAATTATACGGCTAACAATCAGAAGATCAGCACATATTTTATAAGGGCTCTAATGAGGTTGGTGGCAAAAATATAATACACATTGATTGAGCAGGAACCACCTGACTCTGCTGGTACCATGGTTACTACAATGACTACCTTTTTAGTTAGCAAACCCCCAAAAAACAAATTGAAAAGAGTTTTCCTATAAATGTATATTATTGACAAAAAAACCTGTGCCGAGTATACTTATAGTGCCCCAGTCATTCTCCGAAGGTAAAAGACAACTCAAGGTCAAATGAAAAATAACCAATAGCTCCTATTCTTTGCCTTACCGCCTCCCGCCCTCCACCCAAGAAATAAACATCTTATTTAATCAGTAGTATTTTTATTGCTTAGATGATCATAAAATCGTTTAAACACATGTCATCACAAATAGAAGGCTTATTTCATTGTTTAAAAATTATATTATTTGGGGAGACAGGATAACTAGGAAGAAGCTTATGGGTGGTATGAATAATATGGTTAGGATTTCAATGGAAAAAGAGGTATTTAGACCTCGTATATGATATGGTTTTATTAGAAAAGAAAATTATCTTTTTTTTGTTATCAATTGCTCCTCAATTTTTCTTTAATAAAATTTCACAGCAATCTCAAGAGGATACACTAAAGGCCTTTGATTATATATACCCTAAAGAACTTATTGTACCACAAAGATGCACACACCCAATAAGATTTTTTTCATCTGAAATTTATAAAGATAATTTTCCATGCTGACAGTGCACATTTCATCCATAAGTTTGAAGAGTCAAATGCTACCACAGCTGGGGGTTATTCTGCCAAATGGCTTCCAACAGGGACTACAGAGATGGAGGCTAGGAGGCATGTGCATGCGCATGTAGGAATAAGCCACAGACCTGATGGGAAATAGCCCTTCTCTGGAGTCATTTTTATCAATTACCATCTGAGTGATCTAATCAAATATAGTCTAATAAAAAAAAAAAAGCAACACCAGGAAGGAAAAGCAAATATTAAAACAGCTGCTTGATTACCTACAGAGATTAAAACAAAAAGCAAGGAGTGAGGCTGATATATTTCATAGGGATTTGCTGAGGCTAAGGGGAGGGGTAAGGGGCAGATACCTTAAAAAAATCCATCATGAAAGGAACTGAGACAAGATTATAAAAAAGGGGCCAAGTTATAGCGCGCCATGGGATTTTTAATCTGGCTACCTGTGGTTTCTGTAGTTAAAGCCTTATTCATCCTCAAAACGGGGGGGGGGGGGGGGAACAAGAAAACAAAAAAATCACATTTATATGTCAGTATTGCAAATGATCAAACAGCGTGCACCAACAATAATAAGAAAACACTAAACGCTGATGACTTTTTAAAAATAGATACCCGTTTTATCAAATATTATTGATAATTACCTGTGAATCTCGTTTCTTGAACTCTTGGATTTGATTTTCGTGCTCCATATTGGCAGCGCGAAGCTGTCTGTCCAGGTTTTCAATTTCCCGTTCGTGGTCTCGGACTAGGCTATCCCTTTCTGCGCTGTGCTGCTGTGATAGGTGCGTCTTCTCCTGTTCATGCTCCAGCTTCAGCTCTACTATCTGATTGGACAATGAGGAGGACAGTTCATCAACAGAACATCCTTGTCGTCATGACAACTCATGGACAGCTTAATTTTTCTCTAATTTGTCCAAGTTGAAAATTTTATTTTTGCGTCATTATTACCTCACCCTTGAAATACTCATCTGGGGGGGGGGATTTTATCCAAACCTCCTAATATCGAAGACAGTTGGGCATATTCAGGAAATCGTTCTGCAATCTGTTGACATAAATGCCTGAACATTGAAAAAAATTATGTTGAATGCTAGGTATTTCCTACCCAAGAATTTGGGTATTACTGATCAGCAATGGTTATAAATGGTTAATAGGAAGTACGCTTTTGCTGTTTGCTTCAATATATACACGTAAAAGCAGCAATTAAATCGGTCAGTTTTCTTTATGATTTTCAAATAAAAGCTCGAAGCTAAATACGCATCTGGATTATTGTATATACAGTTGTCTTTTTTAAAAATAAAATGATAAATTTCAAAGCTCTATTATCTCGTTGTCAGCTACGGTATACCAACATAAACAGATGTTATGTGTTCCAGAAGGGCACCTGCTGTGCTGCAAGCTTGCGCCATGATTTCATAAAGAGCATTCTATTCTCAGGATCCTTTCCCAGTCCACTCCACACTGGAGACTGTGACCTTGGCCAGTCTTAGCCTCTCCCTGCTAGACTGAATGGCAGCCCGAGACCAAGGGCCTGGTTGCCGCAGCTTTGATACTAATCCTCCCAGACTGTGCACAATGGCACCCTACCTGGCCTGCAAACTATAGCCAGCCAGGCTGTCTTTGAAGCAGGTGATGAATAGGGGACTGCAGGAAGCCAGCTTCCCCAGTGAACTCCAGGCCACACAGCTGCTAAGAACAGTCACTTGGATTTTTCTTCAGTTTTGGTGGATTTCAGGGAAAAAACTGCTGCTATCTAGAATATGTTGTGTTATTTTCGGCGTGAGAATCCATCTTCAAAAAAGCTAACAGTAGGAGCCTGCTCCAAATCGATCTTGTTTCTTGTTTCGTGCAATGAATCACCAGACTACCTTATCTTAAAGCGATAGCATTCATTTCTCCATGTGTGCATGCTACACTAAATTTCAGAAGTTATTTTCTTTTGAGATTTGAAATTCTCATCCTTTAATTGCAAAAACACAAACTGAATGGGCTTATAAACACAGGTTTCAGCATTTTTCCTTACTGTGATTTTTCTTAGAGTGGAAAATGAACAGGAAATGTCTGACCACTTATAAATGTATTATACTATGGAGAAGAAAGGAAAGGATAACCACTTTTCATTATATACATTTACCAGAACAAAATAATGTATAAAGTAATATAGAAACATTTATTTTGCATCTGAGAACAAAGACACATTCTAGTGAATTTGTGTCTATTTCAAATTTAGGGGCCTTTCTTCCCTATTATTCTACTGCTGGCAATATATAGAAAAAATAATATACACATCTTCTCCTTATATACCAAGTAGTAAAGTTTTCTTTATTTAAAATTAATGTGCATGTTTTACTCTGATTCACACAACTACAATGTCAATCCCAACAAAAGAGAGAATTTAAAATTGTATTGATATTACTGCATTAATTTCAGACATCTGAGTTTATGAATTATTGAATTAGAATATTTTTAGTTCTTGGACACATTATTATTTCTATTCAGTGTTACACTACGAAGCATTATTATAATAAATTTATAGGTTTTAGTTAAAATCATTTAAGTATGTTAACACACTGAAAAGAAATAGATGGAGGTAGAGAGTACTACTGAGATCTGATTCTCAAGAGACTCAGAAAAATGGAGAGAATGGGTATGATTTAAAACAAAATATTTTACATGCTCTAGGGAAAAATAACCAGTTGACCTGTAATCAAGGCAGAAGGATTACAGAATTCTTCCCCCAAGAAAAAACATATGACCAGAAGTCGCTATGAGATTGTTAGTAATGGCGCTGCCTCATTCTAGGCTCTAAATAATGTACTTCTATAGTAACTTTCTCTGAGTTATTTGAAGAGCTCTGGTAGACTGATCAATGACCCTGCCCATGCTCAGATTTCAGTTTATTCATTTTTAAAAATTAGGAACAAATGAAATAAAGATAGTGGAATTTTGAGCATAAAGATAGATGTTCATAAATTATTAGTAGTTTGTCATTTTGTCAGGGCCCATTGCTCAGTGATGCTAGTTAATGAATGAATAAATCTCAGGGTTGCCGGAACCTCTTAAAGTGAAATAAGCTCAGGTTTGTCTGCTTGAACCAACACTACTTGGCCAACTTCTCGATGTTATAAGCCCTTTCTGGTCTTTGCCTGGGACTCCTTGCTGTTAGCATCATCTGGCAGACATGTCTTCTCCTAACAAATGGTAGAGTCCAGAAGAAAAACCCTAATGCATCTTAATGATGAGATTCATAAACACAAAGCCCATCACCAAAGCGGATCTGTGTTTAAATTCCAGGTTGTACTGGTCCCTAGCCCCTTCCATGTAAGTAAATGTTAAAAGAGTTTTTTGGCTTTTCCAGTTCAGTCCTTTACTTGTAGGCATATCTCAATGGTAAACATGAAGTAGGGTATCTTCTTTATCTTGGACTACTAGATACTTTAGGTTGACCGACAATAATGTCTAATGGAGTTAATGGTGATCAGGAGGTTGTAAATCATGGAAAATGTGGAGGATGTAAAAGTATACAGCATCCTCAAGGATGAATGTTTAGTGGTCAGTGAGGTCTCTATGTTAAGGTGATATATCCTACAGGGGTGAACAGGATGCACCATCACCAAGGAACCTGCTTAAGTAAAGGCCAGCTAAAGAGCTCCCTGTAATATAGGAGGAAAGCTTTCAGTTCCCTAAACCAAAAGCAATGGGCTGTGTGCCAGGTAACTATACTGGCTACATATATGCACTCAACATATATTAAAGCAGATTGGCATGTCTTCTGGGGGAGTGAAGTGAATAGCCCTCAAGTGTAAGTATCTGGTAGCATCTTGTAGTCTCCTGAGATGCTGAGCTTGATGGCTTGATGGCTGGGGTTTGGGTGAGGAAATGGCTTTATTGCCTAGAAACTATTAGGTAGAAATTGTCATTTTCGTAGGTCAAAATAGGAGATGGTGCGCCATCCACTATGCTACCCCCCACAACACACACTAAACATGAAGTTCAAGAGTGAAATTTTGAAGTTCTGAAGTCCCTGAAAGTGCAGCCCTCCATCACAGACTATATCATTCTGCAACCTGACAATGATGTCCTCATTCTAACTGAGGCTTCATTTAAGTGTCCAAGAGCAGAAGTACATTCCACCCCAAAGATACAAATGTAGGGACCCGAAAGGGTACGTGCACCCCAATGTTTATAGCAGCAATGTCCACAATAGCCAAACTGTGGAAAGAGCCAAGATGTCCATCGACAGATGAATGGCTAAAGAACATGTGGTATATATACACAATGGAATATTATGCAGGCATCAAAAGGAATGAGATCTTGCCATTTGCAATGACGTGGATGGAACTGGAGGGTGTTATGCTTAGTGAAATAAGTCAATCAGACAAAGACATGTATCATATGACCTCACTGATATGAGGAAATCTTAATCTCAGGAACAAACTGAGTGTTACTGGAGTGGTGGGGGGGTGGGAGGGATGGGGCGGCTGGGTGATAGACATTGGGGAGGGTATGTGCTACGGTGAGCGCTGTGAATTGTGCAAGACTGTTGAATCACAGATCTGTACTTCTGAAACAACGCAACATATTTTAAGAAAAAAGAAAAAGAAGAAGATAGCAGGAGGGGCAGAATGAAGGGGAGTAAGTCAGAGGGGGAGACGAACCAGGAGAGATGATGGACTCTGAAAAACAAACTGAGGGTTCTAGAGGGGAGGAGGGTAGGGGGATGGGTTAGCCTGGTGATGGGTATAAAAGAGGGCACATTCTGCATGGAGCACTGGGTGTTATGAACAAACAATGAATCATGGAACACTACACCAAAACAAATGATGTAATATATGGTGATTAACATAACAATAAAAAAATTTTAAAAAAAGAAGTACATTCCAGGCTCTGAGAAAGACCAAGATGGAACCACTAGATAGCCAAGTATCTGGGCGTCCTGGAATATATGTTTTTAAGTCCTGGTAACTGTTTTACAGTGAAATAAGTGCTCACAAATGTGGCCCAAACACCTTTTAATAATCTCATAAAGAAAAAGCCAAAGGGGGTGGAACAAGTCATTACTTTTCAGTACACAACCCATAGGAGACCAATACATCCCAATAACAGACCTCAATATCAGAAATTCCAAAACCAGAAACATAAATTATGCAAGTGATAGAATGCATCCAACACATTTTAAAAAGGACTTCGGGTACAAAAATACTAACTAAAATAACCTTAAATAGAACCAAATTACAAAATCTATATTCTACAAGCCTTGACAGAAGAATAGATTAAAACTATAGGAAGTAGAAAAAGAGGCCTCGCCCTGTGCTCTGGCTGGGAAAGGAAGAAGGGGAAGGAGTCTCCAGTTAGGAGCCCTAGGGATAGATGTGACTTATAACTTAATGGTAGCTGCTCTAATTCCAAGTGAACAGAAGTATGAAAGTCGAAGAGTTTGGAGAGATATAAAGGCTACCTAGGCAATACAGTGTCAATCTTAATCCATGAAGTTTCCCCGTAACACCCTGACAGTCAGTCACCCAGCTGCTGCTGAAATGCCCTTAGCAATAAGCGAACAACTGGCTTCCAAGGCAACCTTTGCCTCATGGTGAACACACGTGACACTGGAACTTCTGAGTAAAGACAGATGAAAAATTGTGAGAAGAAAAAAACAAAGGTTAAAAACAACAGAACATTCACTTGCAGCAACCCAACAAGGAAACAGGGCCATCATGTTGGCCATCCATGTCAAATGGTGGTGGTCAAGGAAAGAAAGAGAGGTTCTGACCTGGTGAGACATACCACTCTGTCCCTTCTCCCAGAGGCAGAAGTGCTGAGCGGAAGTAATACCGAGGAAGATCTTCTAAGGGGAGGGCGAGGAGGGTAATTGCATGGAGGAGAAATGGCTGCTGGAAAGAGATGAATAAAACTGAGAAAGTGAAAAATTATGGCTGGTTCTGATGAAGCATCGACTTCAGAGCTACCAATCAAAAAGAAAAAAACCCTCCAATACAGAGGGCAAATCCTGAGGGAGGACATGAGTAAAATGTTAAAAGACATAGCAGATACCAGTTTCTCTAACAAAGAGTTGCTCACAGCCCCAACTAAGTTCTCCTCCTAGTTCTTATCCTAATCTCAAGCTGTAGAAGGTAAATGTGACAGAATACCTATGCCCTCAAACCAAAACTCAGAGGAAGACAGACTGGCTGAACATAAGGGCAAGAAAAGGAGTCAGAGAGAATTCATGCATATTATACCAAAATGAATAGAAGATCTGGATAGTGCTGCTCACTTAACGTCCAAGTGAGATGAAACGAGAAAGTGTCTGGACAGCTATAAAAATACTACATCAAGTAAAAAAAAAACCAAACATTAAAAAAAAGAGGTAGGATGGGGGGAAAAGCACAGAAGAAAGGTAGGAAGGCCCACCATTCTTGAGGGAAGAAAATACACCTTCATAATCAGGAAAAACTAGAGCTGACAGGGAGACCTAGGTAGACCATGAGGGTGATGGGACAAGAGCCCAAAGACGAGAAGATAAAACAACAGAATTAACCAAGGACTAAAATAACCTGATCACAAAATTAATTATAAATTAAAAACAGCAATCAACTGAATAAACATGGCTGAAAATCAAATCACTGGCCTTGACAAGGGACTTGAAATAATGAAAGAGACAGAGAAGATAATGTGGTGAGAAAACAGCCAAAGAAAACCCATGTACATGCAGATATACCAGAAATTTTTCCTTTAGTGAACGAAGAGCTAAGTGTGTGTATCAAAAAAGTACTGTGGGGGCGGAGCAAGATGGCAGAGGAGTAGGAGACCTGGATTTCGTCTGGTCTCAGGAATTCACCTGAATAGGGATCAAACCATTCTGAACACCTATGAACTCAACAGGAGATCGAAGAAGAGAGTAGCAACAACTCTCTGAACAGAGAAGCGACCACTTACTGGAAGGTAGGACGTGCGGAGAAGTGAATCCGAGGCGATATTCGGGAGGATAGACGGCGGGGGAGGGGGCCTCCGTCGGCTGCTTCTGGCAAGTGCTAGAGCCGCGGAGCACAAAATCGGACCTTTTAGAAGTCGGCTCCGCTGAGGGACGTCGCTCCAGTGGCTAAGATGGGGGTGGAACCCTCGCGGGACAGTGTGGTCTCAGGACCCTCAGGGTCACAGAAAGACCAGGGGTGCCAGAGTGCAGCAGAGCTCCCAGGTATCGGAGCGGGTAAGCCGGCTGCAGAGACAGAGCCGAGGTGCGGGCTCTCAGCTCGGGGTTGCCATAAACTGTGATCCGCGGCCCAGTTGGGCCACTGCGCCTCCAGCAGGGACCCAACAAGCAGCAGAGCCAGGGAGACTCCCCTTCCTCCCCCGGGAGGAGTGGCGCGGGAGCACACCACAGGCATCTGCTGGGTTTGGAGACTCCACACGGGGTCGGGTGCCAGAGATAGAAATGCTCGGTCACAGGCCGGGTGAGCACGGAGTACGATCGGAGACCGGGGAGACGGGAGTGATTGACTGCTTTTCTCTGGGGGCACACTGAGGAGCGGGGCCTCGAGTTCTAAGCTCCTCAAGGCAGAGAGTGGGAGGCCACCATATTCACCCTGGTCCTCCAGGGCTGTACCGAGAGCTTGCAGGGAACAAAAGCTCCTAAGAGCAAACCCGAGCAGCTTGCTTAGCCCAGACCAAAAAGGGCAGGGCAGTTCCGCCTCCGGCAAAGACATTTGGGAACCACGGCAACAGGCCCCTCCCCCAGAAGATCAGCACGAACAGCCAGCAAGCCAAGACCAAGTTGACCGATCAAGGAGAACGGGAGAACTCCAGCGCTAGGGGAATACTGCACATAGAATTCATGGTTTTTTTACCATGATTCATTAGTTTTTCAAAGTTAATTTTTTTTAACTTTTTTGGGTTTTTTTTTGAATTTTTCTTTTTCCCTTTTTCAACCAACATCTTATCAATCCTTTTTTAAAAAAACATTTTTTATTTTTCATTTATAGAGTCATATTTTATCCCTTCATAGTAGTTACTCTTATTTTTGGCATAAATATATATAAGTTCTTCTCTCTTTAAAATTTTGAAATACAGTTTCTTCTAACAGATCAAAATATACCCTAAATCACTAGTGTATGGCTTTGTTCTAGTCTCCTGCCTGATCACAGTCTCTCCCATTTTTTTTCCTTTCTTTTCTTTTTTTAAATCTTCTTCTTTCTTCCTTCAAGCAACTTCTTATTGTATCAATTCTGTTTATAAAACCTTTTATAATTTTCATCTTTACAATCATCTTCCATCCCTTCATTGTATCAACCCTTATTTTGTACATATATAAGTCTTTCTTCCTTTAAAATTTTAGGAGGCACTTTCTTCTAACAGACCAAAATACACCCAAAATCTAGTGTGTGTCACTGATCTATGCACTAGCCTAATCATATTTGATCATATTCTGTTTTTTTTTGTTTTGTTCTGTTTTTGTTTGTTTTTATCTTTTTCTTTTTTTTCTCTTTCTTTTTTTAATTTCTTTCCCTTTCTTTTCCCCTGGTTTCAGGTCTTTTCTGATTTGTATACAGTATATTTGCTGGGGACATTGTTAACCTGTTAGCATTCTGTTCTCTCATTCATCTATTCTCCTCTGGACAAAATGACAAGATGAAAAAATTCACCTCAGCAAAAAGAACAAGAGGTGGTACCGTCTGCCAGAAACCTACTCAATACGGACATTAGTACGATGTCGGACCTAGAGTTCAGAATCATGACTTTAAAGATACTAGCTGGGCTTGAAAAAAGCATGGAAGTTATTAGAGAAATGCTTTCTGGAGAAATAAAAGAACTAAAATCTAACCAAGTCGAAATCAAAAAGGCTATTAATGAGGTGCAATCAAAAATGGGGGCACTAACTGATAGGATAAATGAGGCAGAAGAGAGAATCAGCGATATAGAAGACCAAAAGATAGAAAATAAAGAGGCTGAGAAAAAGAGAGATAAACGACTACAGGATCACGAGGGCAGAATTCGAGAGATAAGCGATACGATAAGACGAAACAACATTAGAATAATTGGGATCCCAGAAGAAGAAGAAAGAGAGAGAGGGGCAGAAGGTATATTGGAGCAAATTATAGCAGAGAACTTCCCTAACGTGGGGAAGGAAACAGGCATCAAAATCCAGGAGGCACAGAGAACCCCTCTCCAAATCAATAAAAATAGGTCAACACCCCGACATCTAATAGTAAAACTTACGAGTCTCAGAGACAAAGAGAAAATCCTGAAAGCAGCTCGGGAGAAGAGATATGTAACCTACAATGGTAGAAACATTAGACTGGCAACAGACCTATCCACAGACACCTGGCAGGCCAGAAAGGACTGGCAAGATATCTTCAGAGCACTAAACGAGAAAAATATGCAGCCAAGAATACTATATCCATCTATAGGCTGTCATTGAAAATAGAAGGAGAGATAAAAAGCTTCCAGGACAAACAAAAACTAAAGGAATTTGCAAACACGAAACCAGCACTATAAGAAATATTGAAAGGGGTCCTCTGAGCAAAGAGAGAGACTAAAAGCAGCATAGATCAGAAAGGAACACAGACAATATACAGTCACAGTCACCTTAGAGGCAATACAATGGCACTAAATTCATATCTTTCAATAGTTACCCTGAATCTAACTGGGCTAAATGCCCCAATCAAAAGACACAGGCTATCAGATTGGATTAAAAAACAAGACCCATCAATATGCTGTCTGCAAGAGAATCATTTTAGACCCAAAGACACCCCCACATTGAAAGTGAGGGGTTGGAAAACCATTTACCATGCTAATGGACACCAAAAGAAAGCTGGGGTGGCAATTCTTATATCAGACAAATTAGATTTTAAAACAAAGACTGTAATAAGAGATGAAGAAGGACACTATATTTTACTTAAAGGGTCTATCCAACAAGAAGATCTAACAATTGTAAATATCTATGCCCCGAACATGGGAGCAGCCAATTATATAAGGCAATTAATAACAAAAGCAAAGAAACACATTGACAACAATACAATAATAGTGGGGGACTTTAACACCCCCCTGACTGAAATGGACAGATCATCTAAGCAAAAGATCAAAAGGAAATAAAGAACTTTAAATGAAACACAGGACCAAATGGACTTCACAGACATATTCAGAACATTCCATCCCAAAGCAAC